>NC_059162.1:53400925-53731535 GCF_019923935.1 Bubalus bubalis | reverse complement strand
CATCCCGACTAGGGACATTTTATAAGCATAGTGGATGGTTAGATATTATTGTTAGGCTAGATAAAAAATGTGGGTTCAAGGTCATTGGATTCTTGCCTAACAGTTGACAGTTAACTGATTAGCTGTTTAGCTGGTTTCCAAAGACAAGTCTTCTCCTCCTTTAGCATTATACCGTATTTTGTAGGAGACTAGCCAGTACAATAAGGATGAAAAAAATTGAAGACATAAAGATTGGAAAGGAAGAAGTAAAAGTATGTCTACTTACAGACTTTGTGTGTGAAATTAGGATTCCATATCCCAAGGAATCTACAAAGCAACAGCTAAAGATAAATGCCACACTCATCTCTAATTAACGTGTGGGTATTTAAAATTTAGAAGCAAAATCTTTGAAATAAATCTGTTGTCAGTGACTGTTTCAGTCAGCCCTTGTACCTGAACTTGAAGACGATTTTACTTATCCTGAAAGGTTATCTAATAACATAATCACATTAATAATATTTTAACTTTTTTACTTAACAGCTCTCCCCATAATGTGACTGCAATAAACAGAACAGCCTACTGTTGTCCTAATTAAGGAATTTAAGGAGCAAATCAATTAAAACTAATTATTTCCAGCATCTCTTTTACTTGTGAGTACCATATCCTGGATTATAGGAGAAGGAGCACACCTTTGGTGTTACCTAGAGGCTGTCTAATGTGTCTCAAACGTGTTTTGAATATTACAAAAAAATTACTCCTTTTTTATTGCTCCAAATTAGAAACAATCTTAAACCAACATTTTTAAATGTTGTCAGATAAGAATACAGATGCCCAGTAATAAGAGAAGGCCGTATGGGTCGCTGGCTTATAACTACAACTAAGAAAGTGTTTAAGAAATCTCAGAATTTTAATTTCTTTAGAGTCCAGGAATCTCTTATTGTTCTGCTTGTTTGCTTTTAGTTATTTATGATTTTGAAATTTCAAAAAGCAGCCCCAAAGCAGGAAAGCTAATTGCCCCTTCTGAAAGAACACATTTGGTTTGAGTGAGGGAAAAAATATCTTTTGTCAATTAGGTAGAATATATGGTAAGTAAATAATTTCACATCTTCATATTGGGAAAAGTTTTTTCTTAGTTATCAGTTACCTATTCTATTAAGCTAATTAAAAACAGTTAATTTTATTTCCATGTATTATTTATCATGTAAATCACATAAGCTAAACAATGGTGAACGACAGTATTTAAAGTGTTACACCTCAGTTCTTAAGATAAAAGAAATTTTATAAAGCATGTTATAATCATATTATTTAAATGTTATAAAAAACAAATTATATTTATGTATAGATATTATACATAGGTTAAAACTATCATATGATATTATTTGCCAAAGGTTGTTCATTAATTAACTATTAGTCCTAAGTCTTCATATTAATTGTCTTTAATTACAGTTTATACTTCCACTTAAAAATGATGTAATCACAGTTCGTATTAGAATGTATCAGAGAAATATGACATTTCATGGTTTCACATTACTGTAGGAGTGCAACAACCATTAAATAAACTGGCACTAGTTATAATTCAATGTTGTTGAACATATGTACAAAGACATAAATTTTTAGTGTAAATAATGATCTGGGGAGCTGTCTGAGCTCAGAACTATCTGAGATGCTGTGTTCTCAGTTTTATATGCCAAATAAAACATAATTCTCAGCAACAACAACAGAAATGCTCTGACCATGACTTCCCTGGTGGCTCAGACGGTAAAGAATCTGCCTGCAATGTGAGAAACCCAGATTCGATCCCTAGGTTGGGAAGATAGATCTCCTGGAGAAAGGAATGGCAACCTACTCCAGTATTCTTGCTAGAGAATTCCATGGGCAGAGGAGTTTTGTGGACTACAGTCCATGGGGTCGCAAAGAGTTAGACATGACTGAGTGACTAACAATTTCAGTTTCACTTTCATGAGACAAATACAAAGACGTTAGTAACTTCCAATTAAACAGGCATCCTATCAGAGAACAGGTTAGTCATGCAGGAACTAAAATACATTTTAACAGCTTTATTGAGATATTACCCACCTTCTATAACACTTATTTTTTTAAGTATATAATTCAGTGGTTTTTAGAATAATTACAAAATTGTACAGCCATTACCATAGTCTGTTTTAGAACATTTTCATCACCTCCCCAAAAAAATCTGTACCATAAACTATCACTCCCCAACATACGTCCATTTCTTCTCCGAAGCTCTAGGCAGCTGTCTGTCCTCAGTCTCTATAGATTTGCTTGTTGTAGAAATTTCAGTAAATGATATCATGTTATATGTAATCTTTTGTGACTGGCTTCTTTCACTTAGCATATATTTAAGATTCATCTGAGTTGTAGTGTGTATCAGTACAGCATTCCTTTTAATTACCAAATAATATTCCATTATAGGAGTATACCATATCTTCTCTTTCCATTCTTCAATTAATGGGCATTCATTCAGGTTGCTTCCACTTTGAGGCTGTGAAGAGTAAGGCTCCTGTGAACACTCATATAAGCGTTTGTGTGGACATATGTTTTGATTTCTGTTAGGTAGATCAGTGTAGAGGTGGAATTGCTGGGTTATCTGGTGTCTCTGTGTTTAACACTATGGTATAAATGGGGTATAATTTTTTCATGATCTCCCAATCTAGAATAAAATAGGGGCTAAGACTTTTAACTGTCTTTTAGTGAAATTTAAGAAAATAGTTATCAGGAATATCAATTGAACTTTGAATTTTATGTAATTCAGTGCAGAGTACTATAAAGCTTTGCTAAATCTCTTTGAATTAAACATTCTGATTGAGAAATATAGAAAGAGCTGTTGAAGGGTGACCAGAAAGCTATTTGCATAGGTTTTAGTTCCTCATCCTTACTGACAATTCTACCCATTACCTCCAAACTTCCCTTTTGTGCATTTTTCTTCTTTTTGTTGTAAGACAGTGGTGAATATTTTTTGTGTTTCCTTATTATAGGTATATATGTTTATTACCTCCTGCTTGGGATATGTGAATTCATTTTAGTCTTTACAGTCCTGTTAATTTCCCTCTGGAAAGAGGGAAAGGCACTTTTACAAGTAAAACACCTTTCCTTGGCTAACGTCCTTTCAGGCACTACTCTTTTGCCCAGGAGGGTGAGAGAGGGGCTGTCTTTTTAAATTGTAGATTCTATCTTTTTTATCTATTTTAACTATTCTTTTAATCCACTGTCAGACCAATTCTTGACAGAAATTTCCCTTTACTCTTTACTACACAGCCTTATGAAATCACCCAAGCAGATCTCCCCTTCTCCCTTTATTTCAACATGAATCTATTTAAGGAGGTGTTTTTCTAGGGGAAAAAAAGACAAACTGTGACCACTTAACCTTCATTCTTAGAGATATTCAAAGCAAGAGAAAAAGTATAGTTGTAGTAAGTGGCCAAAGAATTCACTGACCACAAAATAAACAAACAAAAAACAAAAACAAAGCACTGTAAATAACTATAGAAACAGACAAATATACAAAACAACCTCTGAACCAATTCCCGCATACAGTTTTTTAACTGTTAGACAAATGTGAATACAAGTGCAAACATACACACAAAAAAATCCACTGTAAGAAAACACAAGATAAGACTTCTGTGAACGTTGTCAAGGGATAATTTTTTAAAAGTTAAACATGACTCGATGAATATAGAATGAACCTGTCAAAGATTTATTCAACTCCTTATTGAGAGAGCTGGTAAGATGGCAAAACATTTAGTTTAAAGAGCATTCCAGGAACTGTTTGAAAAAGAAATGTTAGAATAACATTACTAGGTTAGATACAAAACTAGGTAACGTCCTTCAGGGCAATAAAAAAACATATGTTTTGGGTTTTCTTTTCTACCGAACAAAAATCTACAAGTCTGGGATGTAATCAGTAGTAATTAGCAAGTCAAACAAAATATATTTCCCTAAATTATTCTTGGGTAGGCCAGTTAAACAGTTCTGCAGTATAATAATAAAAGGATATCTGCCCTCTTTTTGCCTCACTTCCAAGTTTTAGATACTTTTTTTTCCCTAAAAATGCGTTGTTGTTCATCCTAAGCTTCCTTTTGAAGGGCTTTTGTTTTTCTTAGTATTATAACAGAGATTTGGCTGTGGAATGTGTCAAATTCAAAACACTGGTCATTGAAATTCTCAGATTTAAAATATGGCATGGAAACTTTGGATTCTACACTTGACTCCCCCTCTTGGGAGTCCTTTGTGTCACTCAAATATCAAAATACCTCTCTGATCTCATCTTGGGGAGGAGTTCTTTAACTCCAACCCCAAGTTTAGCCAATTCTTATGGTCCAGACTGCTCTCCAAGCTCTCAATTCAGATAGTAAATCATTGTAAACCCAGTGGAACAAGAGCCCTTTCAGGTGGTCACCAGACTTTGACATTCAAGAGATAAAATTGCTGTAGATCAGCAAAAAAATACTCCAGGCTCAGGAAGAGAAGCAAGGGATCTCAGTAGTGTACATGCCATGAAGTTCCTTGATGCAGTGGCTGCTATTTTGCGATGAGTAAATCTCCATGGGACCTCCAAGAACCATGACAACAAAAATCAGCAAACTATGGGCTGTGTAGCTTGGGTCTACAACCTGTTTTTGTATGGCCTGCTTGCTGAGATTGGTTTTTACATTTTTGGAGAGTTGTTTAAAGAAATTTTAAAGAATATATAACATAGACCAGATGTGATCTATAAGGCCTAAATATTTACTATCTCTCTATCTGTAAAGCTTCCCTGGTGGCTCAGATGGTAAAGAATCTGCCTGCAATGTGGGAGACCTGGGTTCAGTCCCTGGGTTGGGAAGATCTCCTGGAGAAGGGAACGGCTACCCACTCCAGTATTCTGACCTGGAGAATTCCATGGACAGAGGAGCCTGGTAGGCTACAGTCCATGGGGGTGGCAAAGAGTCAGACAGGGCTGAGCCATGGGACTTTCACTTTCACTTTCCCTCTATAGAGTAAGTTTACTGATGCCTGCATATATATATAAAAAAAAGATAATTTTTTTGTTAGCATGTATTGAAGAATTACAATAGATTCCCTGGTGTTTGTTTTGTTTTGTTTTTAAAGCTCTCTAGTAGGCTAATTCAAAGATTTGCTCTTCCTAGGGACATTTTATAGGAAAAGAGAATAGTTAGAGAAGTGTTAGATTCAACATCAAAAGAAAGTAGTATTTGGTTAAAGGCTACTAAACTCATGGTTGACAATTTATCAACTGCTTGGGTTGGTAACTAATCTCCCAGAATATCTTAATGTCGTTAAAGTTTATTAGAATAATTTAATTAAGCATTGTATCAGGAGCATTAATTTCTTTCTGGGAGGAGGTTGGAAGTTACATTACACAAACAGATTTGACACACTTTTTCATTTATAAGGCAATGTATTAGTATATATTAAAAACATAACAATGGGTTACAATAAAAGTAGACTCTAGGATTCTTTTGATACCACATTATTAATATTACAATTTAGGACTACACAAATAGGAAGATGAAAAACTTGGAAAAGAGTCAAAAGACCATCACAAAGAGGATTAGAAGATTGGAAAAGCAAAATCTATGTGGAAAAAATGAAAGGACCTGGGATATTTCAGCTAAGATGAGGAATACAAGGAGAAATTGAATAATTACTTCCAGTGGTATAAAGGGGTCTTCAGTTGAATCTAAAGAGTGATTGTATACACGTGGCAAAACTAATACAATTATGTAAAGTTTAAAAAATAAAATTAAAAAAAAAAGAGTGATTGTATATCTCTTTTGAAAAGAGATAGAAGCTTAACTTTCAGCATAAGAATTTAAAAAGAATTTGCTGACACCAAGTCATCAGACTTGCCACAAATTTTCATAAAGGCTGTGTCTTTGTTTAAAAATTGAAGAGTTGGGGCTCTCTGCCCTGCGTTGAATATGCTCTTGCCTAAAGGTTTAGACAGATAATCCCTTGAGATCAGCCTTGTGTTTTGCAGACCATACTGGGTGCAAACCACCACCTGATCTGCTCTCCTTTGAGGAAATTAAAAAACAGCCACTATCCTTCATAACATACTCTGTAACAGATGTGGTAGGGTACACAAATATCTGTGTGGCAAAGATAAGGGGTAGTACTACCATAGAAGAACAGGGAAATATTCACAAGTATTTAAATATCTGGAAAGAGAAACAATAAAAATATGGCTCATAAGGCAGAGACCTGGAGGAAGGGAGGGAGCCATCCATATCTGAGGAGAGAGAGAGCCAAGAAAAGGGAACAGCAAACACAAAGGCATATCCTTGGCCTGATGGGCCAACAGCAAGGAAGCCAGTGTGGATGGAAGGCACTGGGGAAAGTAGTAGCTATTAGGAGAGGAGACTGGAGGCTCATGGAGTATGTGTCCTCCTCTCCTGTGAGTGCAGTGAGGGGCCATTAGAGGGTTCTGAGCAACTGAGGGTCAAACTATGACTTGAGTTTTATTTTATTTACTTATTGTATGTATTTATTTATTTGACTGTGTCAGGTCTTCCTTGCAGCTTGAGGGATCTTTGTTGCAATTCGTGGGCTTCTCTCTGGTTGTGGTGTGCAGGTTCTAGAATGCAAGTGCTCAGTAGTTGAGGCACACAGACTTCGTTGTTCTGTGGCACATGGGATCTTAGTTCCCTGACCAGAGATCAAACCCACATACCCTGCATTGGAAGAGGATTCTTAACCATTGGACCACAGGGTAGTCCCATATGACTTGAGTTTTAGAAGGAACACTCTGGTTGCAGTATAGAGAAGCCATTAGCCAGTGGCTTCAGTGCTTTTGTAATCTTAAAAAATTGTTGAAGACTCCCAAAGAGCTTTACATGGGTTATACCTCTAAATATTTACTATATTGGGCTCCCCTGGTAGTTCAGACAGTAAAGAATCTGCCTGCAATGCAGGAGACCCAAGTTTGATCCCTGGGTTGGGAAGATCCCCTGGAGAAGTGAATGGCTAACCATTCCAGTATTCTTGCCTGGAAAAGTCCATGGACAGAGAAGCCTGGCGGGCTACAGTCCATGGGATGACAAAGAGAAATTTAAAACTGTAAAGTATTTATTAACTTATTTTAAAATAACAAGAAAACATGTTAACACACATAATGTATTTTTATGAAAATAACTGTATTTTCCCCCAAAGAAAGACAATGTCATTGTCTTATATTGTTACACGTGTCTTTAATGCCTGACATTCATTATGTTCACTGACATCATATAGCCTCAAGAAAACTCTATACACTCACCAGAGAATGCGAGTTAAAAAGGCAAATCACATGTAGTATTCGTACAGGAATAGTTTTGACCTCACTGACTTTCTAAAAAGGCACATGTTGAGGAAAAATAAAATGGTACAAACTAGACAGTAAGAGAAAAGGATGGAAACATGGACACTGCTGCAAAAAACCACATGAGACATACTGGTGGTTGGGACTATAACTGGCAGTGTAATTAACGAGAAATGGTCAGATTCTGGATATAGTTTAAAAGTTGAACCATTAGGCTTTGCTGACAGAATACACCTGGGTGCAAGATGAAGAAGTAAAAATTAGCTTCAAGGTTTTAAACCAGGGGAACCGTAATGTAGAAGATTGTGGGGACAGCAGATTTAGAGTTGAAATGAATTCTGTTTTGGACTTACTTATTTTGAAATGCCTATTCAGCATCCAATTGTAAATGTCAAGTTACCAGCTGGATATATGTCCAGAATTCAAGGGAGAAACTTTTTATTGCCTTTACATCCCTCAGTACCTTTAAAAGAAAGAATGCATAAAGCTGAGTTTTCTGAATTTTTCAGTATCTGAAATTTATTATTTATTCTACTTTCGGATTTGGAAGTTAGTTTGGTTGGATATTGAACTCTAGCTTGACAACAGCTTTCACTAAGAATTTCAAATGTTTCAAAGAGGACACTGCAATTTGGGAGTACTTTTAGGCATAATTCCATTAATGGTAGATACAGAAAAACATACAGTAAACGGAATTTTTAGAATCCAGAAGCTTCCTAGGAGAGAAGGCTAACTAATATTTTAATTAAATAATGAGGTTGATAACTTATATTACTGCCAAGAACTTTTCAAAGTGTGCATGATTTAAACAGACTGCCACAGAGTTAGATTTCAAACCTAGGTCTTTCTGGCTTGAAAATTTGCGTTGTAGCCATTGCATTATTTTGAAAATGGTGAATGGAGATAACTTGCTTCCATTTTTACTTTTTAATGTGGCTGCTTATGACTAAATTTAGAGTTCTCAGAATACAGATGTTCAGTGAGGTAGTATATACCCATAAAAGAATAATATTAATACTTTTATTAGTTTTACTGTTGGCATATATTGCTTTGGACTAAGGATTTTATAATCAGCCTTAATGTGCAAAAATGAAATCGTTTCATAGAGAAGAGAATTTGTATAAATTGCCCTAAAGTTTTACGTTAAAATACTATTAATAACTTGTCAGTGCCACAAGAAGGAACATACCCCACCTTTTTGAATGGTCTGCCTGGTAAGCTCAGTCAGCAGTGGTCAGAGTGGTTTAGAGGAAAGATACTTAGTATGATGACAATCTGTTCCTGCAAAATTTTTAGGAGACCTCTTCTTCACTAGGGGCTTCCCTGGTGACTCAGCAGTAAAGAATCTGCCTGCCAATGCAGGAGATGCACATCGGAGCCCTGGGTTGGGGAGATACCCTGGAAAAACAAATGGCAACCTGCTCCACTATTCTTACCTGGGAAATCCCATGGGCAGAGAAGCCTGGTGGGCAAGAATCCATGGGGTCACAAAAGTCGGACACAACTTAGCAATCAAAACAAGAACATTCTTCACTAGAAGGGAAAAAAATTTTAGACCCAAACTGGAACCATGCCTAAGGGACCATATCACATTAGAATATTTGATATGCAAAAAGAAGAATGTTTTAGGTGAGGCAAAAAGGTGGCAACAAGCAGACATATTTGTAGAGACTGAAGAATGTGAGTATCTGAGAGCATCTTTACATTCACTCAGCTGTATTGAGATTTTTTTAAAAATTGAAATATACCTTGCTTTTAAAAAGCTCCCTTGTGCCACATCCAAATCTGAGCAGAATAGGTCCCTTATACGAGGAAACCACAAATGTTGAAAACAGTGGTGTTCCTTGATGTTCTTTGGCTGCACCAATGTTTGGTTTAACTAGCATTTCTGGCAGTGCAATCACTTGAGTCTCAGAATTAGTTTGCTTAGAATTTTTATGTTTTCCTGTTGACACATTCAACCTGAATCAAAATTATTTGTGTGACATCATAAGCAGTGTAAGTATAGCATTTGAAAACAGTCTAAGGCTGTTAATATGTTAATTAATGTACTTGGGTGTGTTTGCTTGGAAACCTGGAAGCCTGTTTTAAAGTATATCTGTCATTTAGACTAATCTGAGAAAGAGTCAGAAAATGTTTAACCTCTCTGACGTTTTAAAAGAGTCATTCCTTATCTTTCAATGTCTCATATACCAACTAAATCATTTATTTAGTGAAATTATGGAAAGTAACAGACATACTGTATTTGAAAACAGTTATATCCTCCTTTTAAGAAAAATTATTCCTAAGCATCATCAGTATTTTTATATTAGAATCACCAATGAAAATTAAAGAAATCCTCATTATCTTAAAAAAAACACAGCATTTGATATAAAAATTGAACCTGTGTATTATCTTTCATTATCAAGTAATAACCTATCAATTTTTAAATTAAAAAATATGGAAATACAACAGGAAAATGGAATAGCTGTACTCATTTAGAATGAGATAGATTCTACTCTTAAAAATCTTTAAAGTTTAAAGTTACTAAGTGCTTGACCAAGAGACTAAAGAGCTAAAAGATTTAAAGCCAAAAGCCAAAAAGTTAGGAGCCAACACCAATGGAAAAGCAAACAGAAAATTAAAAGAAAACATCTCTTAATATGTTATTCTGAATAATATGAATTTAAAAGAAAGCATTGCTGATTTTATAATGTAAGTTAATAGGACTTTTAAAAAATTATTTATTTTAATTGGAGGCTAATTACTTTACAATATTGAGGTGGTTTTTGCCATACATTGACATGAATCAGCCATGGGTGTATATGTGTTCCCCATCCTGAACCCCCATCCCACCTCCGTCCCCATCCCATCCTTCAGGGTTATCCCAGTGCACCGATTCTGAGTGCCCTGTCTCATCCTTCAAACCTGGACTGGCGATCTGTTTCACATGGTAATACACGTTTCAGTGCTATTCTCTCAAATCATCCCACCCTTACCTTCTCCCACAGAGTCAAAAAGTCTGTTCTTTACATCTGTGTCTCTTTTGCTGTCTTGCATATAGGGTCATCATTACCATCTTTCTAAATTCCATATTTATGTGTTAATATACGGTATTGATGTTTTTCTTTCTGACTTACTTCACTCCCGTTTCATCCACCTCATTACAACTGATTCAAATGCATTCTTTTTAATTGGACTTCCCTGGTGGCTCAGACAGTAAAGCGTCTGGCTACAATGCAGGAGACCCGGTTTCAATCCCTAGGTGGGGAAGATCCCCTGGAGAAGGAAATGGCAACCTACTCCAGTATTCTTGCCTGGAAAATCCCATGGACGGAGGAGCCTAGTAGGCTATACAGTCCATGGGGTCGCAAAGAGTCAGATATGACTCAGTGAGAATCAGATAAGATCAGATCAGTTGCTAAGTCGTGTCCGACTCTGCGACCCCATGAATCGCAGCACGCCAGGCCTCCCTGTCCATCACCAACTCCTGGAGTTCACTCAGACTCACGTCCATCGAGTCAGTGATGCCATCCAGCCATCTCATCCTCTGTCGTCCCCTTCTCCTCCTGCCTCCAATCCCTCCCAGCATCAGAGTCTTTTCCAATGAGTCAACTCTTTGCATGAGGTGGCCAAAGTACTGGAGTTTCAGCTTTAGCATCATTCCCTCCAAAGAAATCCCAGGGCTGATCTCCTTCAGAATGGACTGGTTGGATCTCCTTGCAGTCCAAGGGACTCTCAAGAGTCTTCTCCAACACCACAGTTCAACACCAAAGCATCAATTGTTCGGCGCTCAGCCCTCTTCACGGTCCAACTCTCACATCCATACATGACAAACAGGAAAAACCATAGCCTTGACTAGACGAACCTTTGTTGGCAAAGTAATGTCTCTGCTTTTGAATATGCTATCTAGGTTGGTCATAACTTTCCTTCCAAGGAGTAAGCGTCTTTTAATTTCATGGCTGCAGTCACCATCTGCAGTGATTTTGGAGCCCCAAAAAATAAAGTCTGATACTGTTTCCACTATTTCTCCATCTATTTCCCATGAAGTGATGGGACCGGATGCCATGATCTTTGTTTTCTAAATGTTGAGCTTTAAGCCAACTTTTTCACTCTCCACTTGCACTTTCATCAAGAGGCTTTTTAGTTCCTCTCCACTTTCTGCCATAAGGGTGGTGTCATCTGCATATTTGAGGTTATTGATATTTCTCCTGGCAATCTTGATTCCAGCTTGTGTTTCTTCCAGCCCAGCGTTTCTCATGATGTACTCTGCATAGAAGTTAAATAAGCAGGGTGACAATATACAGCCTTGACGTACTCCTTTTCCTATTTGGAACCAGTCTGTTGTTCCATGTCCAGTTCTAACTGTTGCTTCCTGACCTGCATACAAATTTCTCAAGAGTCAGATCAGGGTTCTGGTATTCCCATCTCTTTCAGAATTTTCCACAGTTTATTGTGATCTATACAGTCAAAGGCCTTGGTATAGTCAAGAAAGCAGAAATAGATGTTTTTCTGGAACTCTCTTGCTCTTTCGATGATCTCATATGAATGTTGGCAATTTGATCTCTGGTTCCTCTGCCTTTTCTAAAACCAGCTTGAACATCAGGAAGTTCACAGTTCACATATTGCTGAAGCCTGGCTTGGAGAATTTTGAGCATTACTTTACTAGCGTGTGAGATGAGTGCAGTTGTGTGGTAGTTTAAGCATTCTTTGGCATTGCCTTTCTTTGGGATTGGAATGAAAACTGACCTTTTCCAGTCCTGTGGCCACTGCTGAGTTTTCCAAATTTGCTGGCATACTGAGTGCAGCACTTTCACAGCATCATCTTTCAGGATTTGAAATAGCTCCACTGGAATTCCATTACCTCTACTAGCTTTGTTCGTAGTGATGCTTTCTAAGGCCCACTTGACTTCACATTCCAGGATGTCTGGCTCTAGGTCAGTGATCACACCATCGTGATTATCTGGGTCGTGAAGATCTTTTTTGTACAGTTCTTCTGTGTATTCTTGCCATCTCTTCTTAATATCTTCTGCTTCTGTTAGGTCCATACCATTTCTGTCCTTTATCGAGCTCATCTTTGAATGAAATGTTCCTTTGGTATCTCTGATTTTCTTGAAGAGATCCCTAGTCTTTCCCATTCTGTTGTTTTCCTCTATTTCTTTGCATTGATCACTGAAGAAGGCTTTCTTATCTCTTCTTGCTATTCTTTGGATCTCTGCATTCAGATGTTTATATCTTTCCTTTTCTCCATTGCTTTTAGCTTCTCTTCTTTTCACAGCTATTTGTAAGGCCTCCCCAGACAGCCATTTTGCTTTTTTGCATTTCTTTTCCATGGGGATGGTCTTGATCCTGGTCTCCTGTACAATGTCACGAACCTCATTCCATAGTTCATCAGGCACTCTATCTATCAGATCTAGGCCCTTAAATCTATTTCTCACTTCCACTGTATAATCATAAGGGATTTGATTTAGGTCATACCTGAATGGTCTAGTGGTTTTCCCTACTTTCTTCAATTTCAATCTGAATTTGGCAATAAGGAGTTCATGGTCTGAGCCACAGCCAGCTCCTGGTCTTGTTTTTGCTGACTGTATAGAGCTTCTCCATCTTTGGCTGCAAAGAATATAATCAATCTGATTTCGGTGTTGACCATTTGGTGATGTCCATGTATAGAGTCTTCTCTTGTGTTGTTGGAAGAGGGTGTTTGTTATGACCAGTGCATTTTCTTTGTATTCCATTATGTATATGTACCACAGCTTTCTTATCCATTCATCTACTGATGGACATCTAGGTTGCTTCCATGTCCTAGCTATTGTAAGCAGTGCTGCAATGAACATTGGGGTACACTGTCTCTTTCAATTCTGGTTTCCTCAGTGTGTATGCCCAGCAGTGGGATTGCTGGGTCGTATGGCAGTTCTGTTTCCAGGTTTTTAAGGAATCTCCACACTGTTTTCCATAGTGGCTGTACTAGTTTGCATTCCCACCAGCAGTGTAAGAGGGTTCCCTTTTCTTCACAACCTCTCCAACATTTATTGTTTGTAGACTTTAAGATAGCAGCCATTCTGACTGGTGAGAGATCATACCTCATAGTGGTTTTGATTTGCATTTCTCTGATAATGAGTGATGTTGAGCATCTTTTCATGTGTTTGTTAGCCATCTGTATGTCTTCTTTGGAGAAATGTCTGTTTAGTTCTTTGGTCCATTTTTTGATTGGGTCGTTTATTTTTCTGGAATTGAGCTGCAGGAGCTGCTTGTATATTTTTGAGATTAATTCTTTGTCAGTTGCTTCATTTGCTATTATTCTCTCCCATTCTGAAGGCTGTCTTTTCACCTTGCTTAGAGTTTCCTTTGTTGTGCAAAAGCTTTTAAGTTTAATTAGGTCCCGTTTCTTTATTTTTGCTTTTATTTCCATTACTCTGGGATATGGGTCATAGAGGATCCTGTTGCAATTTATATCGGAGAGTGTTTTGCCAATGTATCTTCTAGGAGTTTTATAGTTTCTGGTCTTACGTTTAGATCTTTAATCCATTTTGAGTTTATTTTTGTGTATGGTGTTAGAAAGTGTTCTAGTTTCATTCTTTTACAAGTGGTTGACCTGTTTTCCCAGCACCACTTGTTAAAGAGATTGTCTTTAATCCATTGTATATTCTTGCCTCCTTTGTCAAACATAAGGTGTCCACAGGTCTGTGGATTTATCTCTGGGCTTTCTATTTTGTTCCATTGATCTATATTTCTGTCTTTGTGCCAGTACCATACTGTCTTGATGACTGTGGCTTTGTAGTAGAGCCTGAAATCAGGCAGGTTGATTCCTCCAGTTCCATTCTTCTTTCTCATGATTGCTTTGGCTAATCGAGGTTTTTTATATTTCCATACAAATTGTGAAATTATTTGTTCTGGTTCTCTGAAAAATGCCATTGGTAGCTTGATAGGGATTGCATTAAATCTATAAATTGCTTTGAAGAGGATATTTTAAGTAGTCACGTTTCTAGTTTTTCAGAAACTCTTCTGTAGAGTAAGGGAAAACACCCTTGCCTGCTAATTCCTAAATTAAATCAAGAAGAAATTCAATTTTCAATTCTGTTATCCATGAAATGTTAGGTTTAGTGACTTACTTAGAATAATTGGCTCTAAAAACAGATCACCTGGGTTGTATTCAGGCTCCTCTACTTACTGCTGTGTAACCCTGGGGACATTTGACCTAGTAAAGTCTCCATTTCTTCTGTAAGGATACCCAGAACCTAGGTTGTTTTGAGATTAAATGATATGATGCATGTACATGCCTAAACCTTAGCTCATACTGTGATGGAGATGCAATTTTTTTATTTATAAAGGGATCTTTGCTGTTAAGATTCACACTCACTGTTATTCTCAAATAAAAAACCTATAAAGTTAAAATGGACCCCATCAGAACTACAGTTCTAATGTTCAAAGCATCATCCTCATTCAGAAAATCTTCTGGAGGGTTAAATCATTACCATGCCTGTGGAGCTCCTTGTCATTATGCTCAGAGGACGAGGTCAGAGGCTGGGAGTGCCAAAATGAGTAAGGTAGTATCTGCCCTTATAGAACTTAACAGTATGGGTGAGGAAATAGATGCATATATAAATAACCAAGGGGAGTGAAGGAGTGAACAGACCAGGTAGGGAGAGAGTTGATCTTGGCCTACGTATGAAAACATGCAGCCACAGGCTTCCAGAATTGAACACTGCAGTTTACGGTCATGATCCTATCAAATGTTATCCTAGCCACATGCTCTTTCTGCAGGAGGGTGGGCCACCTGGGGGAGCCTGTCAGTCCTGATGTGCTAATCCAGGAGAGGTAAGTTACCTATTAACTATAGACACGAAATGAAAATGTGAGTCCATAGAGTACTGAAATCATTTTAAAGTAAGCAAATTCTGCTTTGGTAGGCCAAGCTGAAGCTCTCGTTTTTCCTTAAGACTTTTCCTGGTTAATAGGTTTACTTTTTATCAGAAAAAGAGGAAGTAGGTTTCTAGGGAACTAGATCTCAAACTCAATTGCATGTTGGCATCACCTGGGCACATTTAAGAAGCAACTTCTTGCCTGGAGTGATTTTTTGATCTAACTGGACCTGGAACATTAGTATTTTTAAAGCTTTCCAGCTGATTCCACACATTGGGAGCCTCTATTCTATGTATCCTGGGTTTCATTTCCTCCAAGATTTTCTATTTCAGGATCCTGGTTCAGCCCAGATGTTGTCAGCAGGTTTTCCGATGGGTCATTCCTGATTTAACATCAGTCTGTGTGACTTCCTTTTGGGAACACATGGCATTCTCTGCTGTTTCAATACGTGATTTTTGGCTCCTGGGGAAATACCCATCTTAGGCTCTGAGCAGAGCAGCTGGGGGCTTTCTCAGCTAGCACTCCACCTCCGGGTTTTGAGTGTGAGTCTCACCCATTTTTCATGTCTCCATGGCATGACCAACCCACAGGTTTTGTTCTAGAACCTTCTATTGAATCATTTAACAGCGGGCTCTCCCTGTTTACCCTAAATCTATTATGCAGCAGTTTGAGACCTGCTTTTACATCAAAATTGAAGTACTTTGTATTTGGCCATAGTCAATCCATAAACTTCTAGGTTCTTACATCATCTGTTAGATTTACATATTCCTTTGCTATCTTGATTTTGATATTAATAACATGTTTGTGTAAGTTCTGTTTCTACTGGTTTATTCCTTCAATCAAAAAGTATCTGTTGAATGACAAATATGGGCCAGATACTCTCCTGGACATTAGGGACAAAGTGGTGTCCAAATTTGACAAAAATTTCTGCCTTCATAGGACTTATGGTCAAGGGGGAGGAGACAAGAGAAATACGTAAGTAAGTAAAATGTGTGGTATGTTCAAAGGTACTAAATGTTATGGAGAAAAATAAGGCAGCACAGGAAGAAAGGGACTGCTGGGTCTGGGGTGGGCTCGCAATATATTAAATCAGCTTTGCAGTATTATCCATGCGAGAGCTGGTGAAGGCTCATACTGGAGTGGTAGTGACAGAAATGGTGAAAAGTGGTTGGCATCTGCATGAGTTTCAGCAGGGCCTGAAGAAGGCAAGGGATTGAACCCTGCAGGTATCAGGAAGAGGAGAATTCCAGGCAGAGGGTAGGATATTGCAAATACGAGGGCTCTGAGGCAGGAGTGAACCTAGGATGTTGAAGAAACTGCAGGAAATGCGTGTGTCTAGAGCAAGCCAGAGCGAAGGAGGCTATGACGCTGGTGCTGAGCGTGGGGAGAAGGCAGATTACGTAGGGCCTATAAAGACTGTTGTGAACATTTTTACTTTTTCTGAGTGAGATGGAATTATTAGAGGGTTTTGAGCACAGGAGAGACCCAGTAGGACCATTTTGGCTGCTCAGTTGAGACAAATCTATGTGAGTCAGTGATAGAAACAGGGGGACCAGTTGTGAGGATATTGCAGTAATCTAGCTGAGAGATGATGGCTTGGACCAGGGTAATAGCAACAGAGCTGAGTCGGAAATATCGAAATCTGGATGTATTTTTGAAGGTAGAGTTTGTTTCTCTTAAGTGTCTAATATATTTTCACATTTCTCTTGAAAGATGGAACTCAAACTCCAGTTAGGGACCAAGTAATGCTAGTTATAACAAAAGATTGACTTGCAGGCTCTTGTTACCACCAATTCAGTGCCCTGATTTTTTTTACAGAATGATGGTAGATGCGCCATGACTTCCCATAGTCCTGACTTTCCCATTTTCCTGCTCTTGTGCATTGCTAGGCATTTGCCATTGAGAATTCTAACCTAAACTATCAATGATCACTCTTGCCTGCTATTGTTTAGTAAGCACCTGTCCTTCCCTTCTTTCAGTCTTTACCTTATTCAGTGGTAGGTCCCTGGAAGGTGATTTAGACAGGCAATGGGAGTGAAGAACGTGATACCGCTACCATTATTACATAAGAGCCCAGGGTTCAAAATAAATCAGGTCGAAAACACCTCTTTTCCCACTCCTCCCCTGTCTTCCCTCTTCCAACTTCCTGAACAAAGCAGAGAAAAATTTCCTTTTCAACCTCCATGTAAATCTCCCAGGGGGCCTTTTATGCCTTCCTTGCTTCTCTGCCCCAAAGTAGAGTGTAGGAATCATGAGAAAAATGTAGAGTGTTGCAAAAAAAAAAAAAAATCTGGTGATTCTCTTCTTCAAAACTAAGTAAGCCTAACTCTAAATTCTGGTATTCGTGTAAATATTTCTGTTATACTGGCATACCATGGGGATGTTGTGGGTTTGATTCCAGACTACCACAATAAAGCAAATATCATGATAAAAATGAGTTACACCAATTTTTGGTATCCCAGTACATATAAAATTTATGCTTATACCATACGGTAGTCTATAAAGTGTGCAATAGTATTATGTCTAAAAAACAATGTACATACCTTAATTTAAAAATATTGTGTTGCTAAAAAATGTTAACTATCATCTGACAATGCTGGGAGGCCACAGACTTTCAATTTGTAAAAATCACTGTATTCGTGAAGTACAATAAAACAGGTATACCTGTTCATTTTTAACAACTGAGAGAATTCCAAAACATGTGTATACTCATATTCATTATTCATTCATTTATGACAGCAACCATTGAGTCCTTTTTATGTGCCAGGCACTGTTCTGCACACTGGGAGGTACAAGTGAACAAAATGAAGTCCCTGTTTCTTAGGAAATGTACCTTATAATGCAGGAGAAAGACAAAACACGAATAGATAAGCCCGTATGTAGTACATCTGATAAAGATAATACTGTTGATAAAAGTCACTTAGGAGAATGAAAAAATGGACTGCTGGGATAGTGTGCCGCTGATGGTGGCAAGTTAGTATTAATATTTTAAAGAAGGTCACCAGAGACAGTGTTACATTATCATAATAATGATGATATGACATTTTCACAGTAACCTAAAGGAAGAGAGTGATTCAGTCTCACATCTGGTAGGAAAACGCTCTTTGCTACAGGAAGTCCTTAGGTAGTTATCTTGTACTTCCTAGTGACTTCATCCTGTCCCATGGCTTTAATCCCTTCCTGTACCCTGATGAGCCCCTAATTTATATTCCTGGCCAGATCTTTCCTAAATCTAGCCTAGTATATCAGACTTTCTGGTGTCCCTCCCCTTAATGTCTTAATCAGTTCAGTTCAGTTCAGTTCGTTTACTCAATCGTGTCTGACTCTTTGCAACCCCATGCACAGTAGCACACCAGGCTTCCCTGCCCATCACCAACTCCTAGAGCTTGCTCAAACTCATGTCCATTGAGTCGGTGATGCCATCCAACCATCTTATCCTCTGTCGTCCCCTTCTCCTCCTGCCCCCAATCCCTCCCAGCATCAGGATCTTTTCCAATGAATCAGTTCTTCCCATCAGGTGTCCCACGTAGTGGAGCTTCGGCTTCAGCATCAGCCTTTCCAATGAATATTCAGGACTGATTTCTTTTAGGATTGACTGGTTTGATCTCTTTGCAGTCCAGGGGTACTCTCAAGAGTCTTCTCCAACACCACAGTTCAAAAGCATTAGTTCTTCGGCGCTCAGCTTTCTTTATGGTCCAACTCTCACATCCATACATGACTACTGGAAAAACCATAGCTTTGACTAGTCAGACCTTTGTTGGCAAAGTAATGTCTCTGCTCTTTAATATGCTGTCTAGGTTTGTCATAGCTTTACTTCCAAGGAGTGAACATCTTTTAATTTCATGGCTGCAGTCACCATCTGATTTTGGAGCACAAGAAAATAGTCTGTCACTGTTTCCATTGTTACCCCATCCATTTGCCATGAAGTTATGGGACCGGATGCCATGATCTTAGTTTTTTGAATGTTGAGTTTTAAGCCAGCTTTTTCACTGTCCTCTTTCACTTTCATCAAGAGGATCTTTAGTTCTTCTTCGCTTTCTGCCATAAGGATGGTGTCATCTGCATATCTGAGGTTATTGATATTTCTCCTGGCAATCTTGATTCCAGCTTGTTCTTTATCCAACCCAGCATTTCACATGATGTACTCTGCATATAAGTTAAATAAACAGGGTGACACTATACAGCCTTGACATACTCCTTTCCCAATTTGGAACCAGCCTGTTGTTCCAAGTCCGGTTCTAACTGTTGCTTCTTGACCTACATACAGATTTCTTAGGAGGCAGGTCAGGTGTTCTGGTATTCCCATCTCTTTCAGAATTTTCCACAGTTTGTTGTGATCCACACAGTCAAAGGCTATGGCATAGTCAATAAAGCAGAGGTAGATGTTTGCTTTTTCTATGATCCAACGGACGTTAGCAATTTGATCTCTGGTTCCTCTGACTTTTCTAAATCCAGCTTGAACATCTGTAAGTTCTAGTTCACGTACTGTTGAAACCTCACTTGGAGAATTCTGAGCATTACTTTGCTAGCATGTGAGATGAGTACAATTGTGCCGTAGTTTGAACATTCTTTGGGATTGGAATGAAAATTGACTTTTTCTAGTCCTGTGACCATGCTGAGTTTTCCAAATTTGCTGGCATTTTGAGGGCAGCACTTTCACAGCATCATCATTTAGGATTTGAAATTGCTCAGCTGGAATTCCATCACCTCCACTAGCTTTGTTTATAGTGATGCTTCCTAAGGCCCACTTGACTTCACATTCCAAGATGTCTGGCTCTAGATGAGTGATCACACCGTTGTGGTTATCTGGGTCATGAAGATCTTTCTTGTATAGTTCTTCTGTGTATTCTTGCCACCTCTTATCTTCTGCTTCGGTTAGGTACAAACTGTTTCTGTCCTTTATTGTGCCCATCTTTGCATGAAATATTCCCTTGGTATCTCTAATTTTCTTGAGATCTCTAGTCTTTCCCATTCTATTGTTTTCCTCTGTTTCTTTGTATTGATCACTTAAGAAGGCTTTCTTATCTCTCCTTGCTATTCTCTGAAAGTCTGCATTCAGATGGGTATATCTTTCCATTTCTCCTTTGCCTTTAGCTTATTTTCTTTTCTCAGCTATTTGTAAGTCCTCGTCAGACAACCATTTTGCCTTTTTGCATTTCTTTTTCTTGGGGATGGTCTTGATCACCACAATGCCATGAGCCTCAGTCCATAGTTCTTCAGTCACTTTGTCAGATCTAATCCCTTCAATCTATTTGTCACTTCCACTGTATCATCATAAGAGATTTGATTTAAGTCATACCTGAACGGCCTAGTGGTTTTCCCTACTGTCTTCAATTTAAGTCTGAATTTGTCGGTAAGGAGTTCATGATCTGAGCCACAGTCAGCTCCTGATCTTGTTTTTGCTGACTGTATAGAGCTTCTCCATCTTCAGCTGCAAAGAATATAATCAATCTGACTTCACTATTGACTATCTGGTGATGTCCATGTGTAGAGTCATCTTTTGTTTGTTGGAAGAGGGTGTTTGCTATGACCAGTGCATTCTCTTGGCAAAACTCTGTTAGCCTTTGCTCTGCTTCCTTTTGTACTCCAAGGCCAAACTTGCCTGTTACTCCAGGTATTTCTTGACTTCCTACTTTTGCATTCCAGTCCCCTATGATGAAAAAGGACATCTTTTTTGGTGTTAGTTCTGGAAGGTCTTGTAGGTCATCACAGAACCATTCAACTTCAGCTTCTTCAGCATTAGTGGTTGGGGCATAGACTTGGGTTACTGTGGTATTAAATGCTTTGCCTTGGAAATGAACAGAGATCGTTCTGTCATTTTTGAGACTGCACCCAAGTAGTGCATTTCAAACTCTTCTGTTGACTATGAGGACTACTCCATTTCTCTTAAGAGATGCTTGCCCACAGTAGTAGATATAATGGTCATCTGAATTAAATTTGCCCATTCTGGTCCATTTTAGTTCATTGATTCCTAAAATGTCATTGTTCACTCTTGCCATCTCCTGTTTGACCACTTCTGATTTACCTTGATTCGTGGATCTAACATTCCAGATTTCTATGCAATATTGCTCTTTGCAGCATCGGATGTTACTTCCATCACCAGTCACATCCATAACTGGGCATTGTTTTTGCTTTGGCTCTATCCCTTCATTCTTTCTGGAGTTATTTCTCTACTCTTCTCCAGTAGCATATTTGTTGTTGTTTATCACTAAGTCTTGTCTGACTTTTTGCAACCCCATGGACTGTAGCCCGCCAGGGTCCTCTGTCCATGAAATTCTCTAGAATTTCTCAAGAATACTGGAGTGGGTTGCCATTCTTTCCTCCACAGGATCTTCCCAACCCAGGAATCAAACCCAGATCTCCTGCATTGCAGGCAGATTCTTCACTGTCTGAGCCACCAGGGAAGCCCTGTCTCATATATAGTATGTCTCTAATTAAATTACTCATGCCCTCCCCCAAACCACCTCTTTCTGTTGTTTCCTTCAGAAACTGTCATCTCTGTCTGTTCTGTTTCTCAAGTTAAAAATCTTGGTGTTATCTTCTTCTGTCTCACACCCCACATCTGATTCATCATATACATCATGAGTTACTTATATTGGGGAAAACTAGAAAAGAAGGAAACTTGGGGAATTGGGATGAAAAAATTGAGGTTAAATATTAATAGAAAGCAGAACAGTAATAGAAGTATCTGCAGGTGGTATTTGATGATATGAAGAAAATGAAGCTAAGGGATCATGTGCCCTAGAACTCAGGTTGACATAAAATCACATCATAAGTCAGATTCTCCTAAAAGAGCTACAATCTCAGAGTGGTCCACCTGCTTGGATATGTCTTAGCATTAAGAATTAGTTGGCAGAACTCAGGCTGTAACTCCACATGTTGGGATAAGACTTTAAGTACCCATGGGAATTTTTTACATAAATGGCACCTGAAGCATTTTCTGTCCCCCATGTGACCTGAATGGGGAAGCAAGAAATTCAGAATCATAATTTTAAAAAAGACAATGAACACTTGAACCATGTTTAAAAAAAAAACAAATATTCTTTGTGGGCATATCTGCAGTAAAGCAAAACACTTTGCTGAAGCATCAAGAAAAGGAGGTTCTGGTGCTTTTCTAGGGGCAAGAGACGGTTAACAGTGTCTCAACCAAATTAACTTGAATAAGAACAATGAAAAGGAAGTAAGTATTCACTGTCCTTCTCTTTTAATTTGGAATGTGTTTCCCAGTATTCAGATTCTTAGTACAGAAGGTTTTTGCTGTTTTGCTGCACTGAGTTCCTGAAAGTCACATGTAGAATCCCTAAACGAGACTGGAACGGTGTGAAATTGGGCGAATTTCATTCTCCTCCCAGGGCTTCCCCTGTGGCTCAGTGGTAAAGAATCTGCCTGCCAATGCAGAAGACGTGGGTTTGATCCCTGGGTCAAGAAGATCCCCTGGATAAGGGCATTGGCAACCTACTTCAGTATTCTCGCCTGAAGAATCCCTCATACAGAGGAGCCTGGCGGGCTACAGTCCATGGAGTTGCAAAGTATCAGACATGACTGAAGCGACTGGGCAGAGCAGCAGGTTCCCCACCCAAGGGTTTACCATTAAATGAAAAATAGGTGTAACCAAAAGTATCACATAGAAGTCCTTCTGTGGTTCTGATAAAATTTGGTTTTGCTAGCTATTTACAACAGAAGTGTCAGTGCCATACTAGTTACTCCCTTAAGAGAAACTGAGTCCTTTATAAAATTTAAAAAGATCTTTGCTCAGACCAGATGTCTCTCTCAGTGCCAGATCTTAGACAACTGGATGCTAGTCACAAATCTGACTGCCCTGGATTTAGTCCTCAGATAATAGCTAACTCCCCAAATAGGAGTTTTTGTCAATGGATGACAAGGCTGAATTTCCCATTAAGGAGGTTGTTAGAGACTTAAAAAATTTCTTTCGTGAAGTAGAATGAGTCTGAACATTGGAATCTGACAGAGCAGAGTGGGAAGTTTTGCTTTGCCCTCACACGCTTTGTAACCTTGGAGAAATCATTTCATCGCTCTTGCACATTTATTCTTCTGAAGAGCTAAGATAATACCTTACCTCATGGGTTTAATGTGGAAGCTCAACAGATAAAACTTGATTAATACCTGCTGTGTAGTAGGCATAATAATATTAAATGTTCGTTGTTACACCTTTCCTCTCCCCTTTAAAAAAAGTGAGCTCTCAGTTTGTTTTTTTGTTTTATAAAGATTTGTTTTAGTGTGATACCTCAAGTTAGAGCTGAAGGCCATAAATGCCAAGCAATTCTTATTCTTCATAGTAAATTCCCTATCACATTTACCAAATTGGATTGTTAGCTCTATTGGTAATATTAGCAGTTGTCATATCTGAGTGCTAATTTCCTACCTAGAATAACAATTAGTGTTTGCTAGAATTACCTTTTATACACTTCCCAGAAACTCTGTGAAGGAAGATACCATCCTTTTCCCTATGTTAAGGAAGCAGAAGGATTGAGTAACTTGTTCATGGTCACCCAACTCCCCAGTGGCAGAGCCAGGATTCAGACCCAGGTACTTTGACCTCAGTGCTATGCCATGAACACTAGAGTAATCCTTTCATCCTCAAGAATTGCATTAATATGAATGTCTCTTCTTGCTTTAATCATCAGGGACATAACTTTTCCCTAAAAGTGGAGATTTGACATGGAAAATGTAACCTATTCTTTCTGTTTTTCTTTCTTTTGCCTTTTCCTATAATAAAACCAGAGCTCTAGACTGGGTGAGAGATTCTGTACCATTTGGGGAGAAAATAAGTGGGTGAAAGTAATGCATTAAACTGAACTTTTAAAATCATTTAAGATCACATGTCACTGAGAAAAGTCTCATTTGATCCCTGCAGACCCTTTGCTTTCCCCTATTTGATTCTGTGAGTTAAAAGAAAGGTACAGATTATTTATTAGATCAGCTTAGTCTTTATTACTGTGCTTCCACTCCCTTGGATATTTTCTTTCTTTAATCTGTTTACATGTTTTTCGCCTGTTGCCATGGTAAAGCTCATTCCATGATGTGAGAGATCTCAGTGCCAAAGAAGGTTTTCCTAATGTTAAATCCTGTATTTTCACTTCCACATTTTATCTTGGTGTTACTAGGGCAACCCAAATAATTTCATTTTCTCTTTGAAGTTGATACCTTTTAAAGTTTTTATACCCTCATGCTGACTCATTCATGTTCTTACTATTTTTTTTGGTTTAATTCCTGCAGCTACTTTCTTTACACACACATTTTCTGCTTCTCTATAATCATAATAGCAGACGTACTGTGGTGTAGTGATTAAGTAGTGGGGGGATTACAAATCCCAGTGGGGATTAGAAAAAGCCTCTGAACTTTCTCACCAGAAAAAAATAGCAGTTTAAGAAAAAAGATGAATATACAATGGGGAAAGGATTGTCTCTTTAATCAGTGGTGTTGGGAAAACTGGACAACCACATGCAAAAGAAGGAAACTGGAACACTATGGTATACCTTACACGAAAATCAATTCAAAATGAGTTAAAGACCTGAATATAAGAAAGACCTGAAAGCATAAAACTCCTAGGAGAAAATACAGGGGATAAGATCATTGACATCAGTTTTAGCAGTGAGCTTTTGACACCCAAAGCAAAGGCAACCAAAGCAGAAATAAACAAGTGGGATTACATCAAACTAAAAAGCTTTTGTAGAGCAAAGGAAGCCATCAAGAAATGAAGAGGCAACATATAGTATGGGAGAAATTGTTTGCAAATCATATATAAGTGATTAATATCCAAAAAATATAAAGAACTCATACAACTCAATAGAAAAACTCAATCCAATTTTAAAAAACAGACAGAGGATCTGAATAGATATTTTTCCAAAGACGACATACAAATTGCCAACAAGCACATGAAAAATGTTCTCAACATCACTTATCAGCAGGGAAATGCAAATCAAAACCACAATGAAATCTCACTTCACTCCAATTAGAATGCCAATTATCAAACTTCCCTCATGGCTAAGTGGTAAAGAATTTGCCTGCCAATGCAGGAGACATGGGTTCAGTCCCTGATCTGGGAAGATCCCACATGCTGCAGAGCAACTAAACCTGTGTGCCACAGCTATTGAGCCTGTACTCTAGAGCCCGGAAGCCGCCACTACTGAGCTCACATCCCACAGCCACTGAAGCCTTCATGCCCTAGAGCCCATGCTCCATAACAAGAGGAGCCACCACAATGAGAAGCCTGTTCACTGCAACTGGAGAGTACCTCCCATCCGCTTCAGCTGAAGAAAAGCCTGTGCGGCAACGAAGACCCAGCACAGCCAAAAACAAATAAGTTATATTTTAAAAAAGAATGCCTATTGTCAAAAGGATGAGAAATAACAAGTAGTGGTTAGAATATGGAAAAAGGGAAATCCTTGTGCACTGTTGGTAGGAACGTAAATTGGTGTGTTCCTGCATGCTAAATTGCTCCAGTAGTGTCTGATTCTTTGTGACGCTATGGATTATGGCCTGCCAGGCTCCTCTGTCCATGGGATTTCCCTGGCAAGACTACTATACAAAACAGTATGGAGGTTCCTCAAAAAATTAAAAATTGCCATATGATCCACCTCTGGGTCTTTATCTGAAGAAAATGGAAACACTGGCTGGAAAAGATATCTGCACCCCCGTGTTCATTGCAGCATTATTTGCAACAACCAAAAGAGAAACAACATAAGTGTCCTTTGATGGATGAATGAATAAAGTAAATGTAGTAGCTATAAATATATACAATGAAATACAATCATAAAAAAGAAATCCTGCCATTTTCAACAGTATGAATGGACCTTGAGAGCATTGTGCTAAGTGAAAAAAAGTGAGCCAGAGGAAAAGAAACACTGTGTGATCTTGCCTAAATGTAGAATCTTTAAAAAAAAAAAAAAAAAAAGCTGATCTATGAAATCACAGATACAGAGAACAGGCTGGTGGTTACCAGAGGCAGAGGGTAAAGGGTGGTGGCTGAAATGGGTGAAAGTGGTTTGAAAAGTACCCAGTTATAAGATAAATGAATTCTGGGGACATAACAGACAACATGGTGACTGTAGTTAACAAGACTGTATTGTATATTTGAAAACTGTGAAGAGAGTGGATCTTAAAAGTTCTCATCACAAGAAAAAAAAATTTGTAATTGTGTGGTGATGGATATTAACTAAACTTGCTCTGGTAATTATTTCACAATATATAATATCAGTATACCAAATCATTATGTTATACAGCTAAAAGTAAGACAGTGTTATATGTCAATTATATCTCTATTACAAAAATAAATGGATAGAAATATTCAATAAATAGTCTCTTTTACCCAAATGTATTTGGTTCTTGGATTTTGAATAGCAAGTTGGAAAAATTTGTATGGCAAAAATCTCTCTCAATCTATTCCAGTTCAGATTGTCAAAATTAAGGTACCTATTTTTTCCACTTTTATTTGTACTTCATCCCAGGACAATTTCATGCCTGTTTTTATATCTTTGTCCTTCGCTGGCAGGTCTCTTGGCAAACTACCTGCAGAGGTTAAATGGTTAGTTGGTATGTTTCCTTCCTAATGCAGGTCGGGCTCACAGAAACCCTTTGGGTTTAAATCCATACAAAGAGCTCAGGAGCAAAACGAAGGGATAACATTTTGAGTCTCCTTGAGAGCACATACTCAACTATCACTTCTTATTTCTCTTTTATCCCCAGTATTTGACACAGAGTGTGTTTGGATAACAAATGTTGGAAGAGAGAGAATGGGAGGGAGGAAAAAGGAGGGAATAGGAAGAAAGAAGTGGAAGGAAGAAGGTTCTACCCAAGGGAGGAAAGGAGAAAAAAATAAAACAGACTAAAGGAGACTCTCCTCTGACTAAAGACTGAATTTCCTGTGTGACTCAGAAGTCGGCTCCACAGGAGGAGTTCTAGAGAGATGCTGAGTGAGATGCTGCTCTGCAGGCTGGTGCACATTTGGATGGATGCAGGTGAGAAGAGCAGCCTCTGGTCCTCATATCTGCCACCTTAGAAAAAGACTCCTGGGGAGTCCTCGTGACTTTTTGTCCTTTTCAGTCTAGGAACATGTAACTTGGGGACTCTCTCTGTCTCACAGAATCTGAACCTACCCTCATTGTCTCCAGAGATAGAAAATATCAAGTTCAACCTTATTTGAATAAACAGAACCTTTCTAATGAGTGATGGAGGGCAAAGTAAACATCTCAAGGGGGAACAAAAGAGATCACATTGTAGACCTTTCATTCTGCCCGAATGTTCTCCTGGCCCTGCCCTTCCAACTTTACCAGAGTATCTATTCCTACCTCTACTTCCTATTTTCATGCAGGCATCACTTCCTAAACCCCCAGTATCTCAGGTACCTCCATATATTCACTACCAGGGGATCTGAAACTTCCACTTCATTGTACCTGTCACAGTTGTGATTAAATGATGGTATGTCATGTTTTCTTTTTTTTTTTTTTTTCACTGAATGTCTTTCCACCATCATACATGGTCCATCAGACAAAGGTTGT
Source organism: Bubalus bubalis (assembly GCF_019923935.1). Taxonomy (NCBI): domain Eukaryota; kingdom Metazoa; phylum Chordata; class Mammalia; order Artiodactyla; family Bovidae; genus Bubalus; species Bubalus bubalis. The sequence goes on along the minus strand of NC_059162.1, from coordinate 53,703,881 downwards.
GTCTGTCTTAATCACTGGTATATCCACATTAGTGAGCTCAATACCCTACAAATAAAAGCTACTCTGGTACCTGTAGAAAGAGTGAATAGCTGCCAGGCACTGTGTGTGGTAGGTGCAAGGGATGTAATAAAGCTTTTCAAAGGCATTGCATCTATCTTTGAAAAACTCTGTGCCTCTGGAGTAGCTATCTCTAATGATAATATATCCCTCTCTCAGCCTCCAGAAAGGAAAGATGAAAGATGAATCAAAATCCTGTGGCTTTTGACACCTCATTCCCCTAAATCCCACTTCTTTCCCACAAAAATACATCTTTCATATCTAAAAACAATGAGTAGAAACAAACCAATTTATCTTCTCACTAATTTCTGTTCCTTTGTTGAATAGACATTTATTTTGTTTTTCTGGAAACAATTTTGATTTATGTCTATATAACCATTTTTTAAGGCCCTAGAACATTGGTCTGTTAAGTTTTTAACATGGGTCATCTGAAAATAGGATTAAACATTACAGAACAAGTAAAAACAAACAAATACCCACAGTTGTTCCATAAATTTGTCTTTTCCGTTGGCCCTGAGCTACCCAAAATATCATTCACTCATTCCTAAATCCCATTTTACTTCAGAACTTCCAGAACTCTCTCAGCTTTGAAATGTTTGATGTTCTTTTTTTTTGGCTTACTTTTTAAAAAACGTTTATTATTGGAGTATGATTGCTTTACAATATTGTGTTTCTGCTGTACAACAAAGTGGAAATGTTTGACTTTTAAAAATAACTTTTTACTTGTTTCTTCCTCACTGTTTCCTTCTAAATCTATTTTTAAATAAATGATTGTCTTTTCTACATAGCTTTTCAGTATTTGTGATTAACAGTGAAAACTTCCCAATTTAACAACTCTTGAATCAATTTTGTTCCTTTCAAGCATCCTCAATCTACCTTTTCACCCTATTGATGAGGTTGTTTGAACAAAACCGCTTTAAATAACTAGATGCTTTAGATAACTAATTGTCAATATACAAGTTGATGCATTACTGGGCTTTAGTATCTTGTTTTCTAAGTCTCTGAACCATTTAAAAGTACATTTGACAGAACTCAGTATCTTTGAGATAGTTTTCTCAGGAAGACCTCATCTGGCCCCAAGCCATCTTTCTTAGTAATAATAATGACTGTGAGTAAACGATTTTAAAATACTAGACAGTTTGTCTATAAAGATGGGCACTGTTTTGGGTCTCATTCCTAGTTAGCTGATGGGCTCTAAATTTTTCTCTCTCTTTTCCTTTTGCTGACAAAGTATTCAAATGAATAAATCTGAGATTTCACACTGGGAACTGTTTTTGGAACTTTGTTTTTAATGAATTATTCATTTGTTTGATGAACATATATTGAGCACCTGTTATGTGCCAAGACTGTTAGGTGTTGGGAAAACAATGGAGACCAACATTCATTTGGAAACCAAATAAACGAATGGGAAATGGTGCCTGTGACAGGGGCCACAAGAGAGATCTACAGTGCTGTAAGAGCCTGCAGAGCTGGATTTGACCTAGTCAGGGAGACCAAGGATGGCTTCCCTTAGTAAGCAGTACTAGAAACCCACTCTGCAGGAGGCACAGGAGTCTGAAAAGTGAGGAGAAATTAACAAAACATCCGCATTATAGAGTTAGCACCACAAGGACCTGCTGTAGTTGCTGGTATCTCCTTTGTGATGACTTCTCAAGAGCCCCACACAACACTCAGCCTTTGCAATCAAATAATGTATAGCACCTAGTTTCACTCTTTGCTTTTTTGGAGGGGGGAAATAGAAGGTTTTTTTTCCCCCCAGTTTTATTTTATTTTTTTGATGTTGTACAGCAGATTTTTATTATTTTATTTTTTTAATATAAATTTATTTATTTTAATTGGAGGCTAATTACTTTACAATATTGTATTGGTTTTGCCACACATCAACATGAATCCACCACGGGTATACACGTGTTGCCCATCCTGAACCCCTCTCCCACGCCCTCCCCATACCATCCCCCTGGGTCATCTCAGTGCACCAGCCCCAAGCATCCAGTATCATGCATCGAACCTGGACTGGCGATTTGTTTCGTATATGATATTATACATGTTTCAATGCCATTCTCCCAAATCATCCCACCCTCTCCCTCTCCCACAGAGTCCAAAAGACTGTTCTGTACATCTGTGTCTCTTTTGCTGTCTCGCATACAGGGCTATCGTTACCATCTTTCTAAATTCCATATATATGCATTAGTATACTGTATTGGTGTTTTTCTTTCTGGCTTACTTCACTCTGTATAATAGGCTCTAGTTTCATCCACCTCATTAGAACTGATTCAAATGTATTCTTTTAATGGCTGAGTAATATTCCATTGTGTATATGTACCACAGCTTTCTTATCCATTCATCTACTGATGGACATTTAGGTTGCTTCCATGTCCTGGCTATTATAAACAGTGCTGCAATGAATGTTGGGGTATACGTGTCCCTTTTAATTCTGGTTTCCTCGGTGTGTATGCCCAGCAGTGGGATGGCTGGGTCATAAGGCAGTTCTATTTCCAGTTTTTTAAGGAATCTCCACACTCTTCTCCATAGTGGCTGTACTAGTTTGCATTCCCACCAACAGTGTAAGAGGGTTCCCTTTTCTCCACACCCTCTCCAGCATTTATTGCTTGTAGACTTTTGGATGGCAGCCATTCTGACTGGCGTGAAATGGTACCTCATTGTGGTTTTGATTTGCATTTCTCTGATAATGAGTGATGTTGAGTATCTTTTCATGTGTTTGTTAGCCTTCTGTATGTCTTCTTTGGAGAAATGTCTGTTTAGTTTTCTTTGGCCTATTTTTTGATTGGGTCGTTTATTTTTCTGGAACTGAGCTGCAGGAGTTGCTTATATATTTTTGAGATTAGTTCTTTGTCAGTTGCTTCATTTGCTATTATTTTCTCCCATTCTGAAGGCTGTCTTTTCACCTTGCTTATAGTTTCCTTTGTTGTGCAGAAGCTTTTAAGTTTAATTAGGTCCCATTTGTTTATTTTTGCTTTTATTTCCAATATTCTGGGAGGTGGGTCATAGAGGATCCTGCTGTGATGTATGTCGGAGAGTGTTTTGCCTATGCTCTCCTCTAGGAGTTTTACAGTTTCTGGTCTTACGTTTAGATCTTTAATCCATTTTGAGTTTATTTTTGTGTATGGTGTTAGAAAGTGTTCTAGTTTCATTCATTTACAAGTGGTTGACCAGTTTTCCCAGCACTACTTGTTAAAGAGATTGTCTTTTCTCCATTGTATATTCTTGCCTCCTTTGTCAAAGATAAGGTATCCATAGGTGTGTGGATTTATCTCTGGGCTTTCTATTTTGTTCCATTGATCTATATTTCTGTCTTTGTGCCAGTACCATACTGTCTTGATGACTGTGGCTTTGTAGTAGAGCCTGAAGTCAGGCAGGTTGATTTCTCCAGTTCCATTCTTCTTTCTCAAGATTGCTTTGGCTATTCGAGGTTTTTTATATTTCCATACAAATTGTGAAATTATTTGTTCTAGCTCTGTGAAAAATACCGTTGGTAGCTTGATAGGGATTGCATTGAATCTATAGATTGCTTTGGGTAGTATACTCATTTTCACTATATTGATTCTTCTGATCCATGAATATGGTATATTTCTCCATCTATTAGTGTCCTCTTTGATTTCTTTCACCAGTGTTTTATAGTTTTCTATATATAGGTCTTTAGTTTCTTTTGGTATATATATTCCTAAGTATTTTATTCTTTTTGTTGCAATGGTAAATGGAATTGTTTCCTTAATTTCTCATTCTATTTTCTCATTATTAGTGTATAGGAATACAAGAGATTTCTGTGTATTGATTTTATATCCTACAACTTTACTATATTCATTGATTAGCTCTAGTAATTTTCTGGTGGAGTCTTTAGGATTTTCTATGTAGAGGATCATGTCATCTGTGAACAGTGCGAGTTTTACTTCCTCTTTTCCAATTTGGATTCCTTTTATTTCTTTTTCTGCTCTGATTGCTATGGCCAAAACTTCCAAAACTATGTTGAATAGTAGTGGTGAAAGTGGGCACCCTTGTCTTGTTCCTGACTTTAGGGGAAATGCTTTCAATTTTTCACCATTGAGGATAATGTTTGCTGTGGGTTTTTCATATATAGCTTTTATTATGTTGAGGTATGTTCCTTCTATTCCTGCTTTCTGGAGAGTTTTTCTCATAAATGGATGTTGAATTTTGTCAAAGGCTTTCTCTGTATCTATTGAGATAATCATATGGCTTTTATTTTTTAATTTGTTAATGTGGTGTATTACATTGATTGATTTGCAGATATTGAAGAATCCTTGCATCCCTGGGATAAAGCCCATTTGGTTATGGTGTATGATCTTTTTAATGTGTTGTTGGATTCTGATTGCTAGCATTTTGTTAAGGATTTTTGCATCTATGTTCATCAGTGATATTGGCCTGTAGTTTTCTTTTTTTGTGGCATCTTTGTCAGGTTTTGGTAGTAGGGTGATGGTGGCCTCATGGAATGAGTTTGGAAGTTTACCTTCCTCTGCAATTTTCTGGAAGAGTTTGAGTAGGACAGATGTTAGCTCTTCTCTAAATTTTTGGTAGAATTCAGCTGTGAAGCCATCTGGACCTGGGCTTTTATTTGCTGGAAGATTTCTGATTACAGTTTCAATTTCCATGCTTGTGATGGGTCTGTTAAGATTTTCTATTTCTTCCTGGTTCAGTTTTGGAAAGTTGTACTTTTCTAAGAATTTGTCCATTTCTTCCACGTTGTCCATTTCATTGGCATATAGTTGCTGATAGACATCTCTTATGATCCTTTGTATTTCTGTGTTGTCTGTTGTGATCTCTCCATTTTCATTTCTAATTTTATTGATTTGATTTTTCTCCCTTTGTTTATTGATGAGTCTGGCTAATGGTTTGTTGATTTTATTTATCCTTTCAAAGAACCAGCTTTTGGCTTTGTTGATTTTGCTATGGTCTCTTTTGTTTCTTTTGCATTTATTTCTGCCCTAATTTTTAAGATTTCTTTCCATCTACTAACCCTGGGGTTCTTCATTTCTTCCTTTTCTAGTTGCTTTAGGTGTAGAGTTAGGTTATTTATTTGACTTTTTTCTTGGTTCTTGAGGTATGCCTGTATTGCTATGAACTTTCCCCTTAGCACTGCTTTTACAGTGTCCCACAGGTTTTGGGTTGTTGTGTTTTCATTTTCATTTGTTTCTATGCATATTTTGATTTATTTTTGATTTCTTCTGTGATTTGATGGTTATTCAGCAGCGTGTTGTTCAACCTCCATATGTTGGAATTTTTAATAGTTTTTCTCCTGTAATTGAGATCTAATCTTACTGCATTGTGGTCAGAAAAGATGCTTGGAATGATTTCAATTTTTTATTATGTTTTCTATTTTGTTTTTGGTAAAGAATATATTATCTTCAGAAACAGGTGTATTTTAATGAATTGGTTTATATTTTCTGTATTTTTTTTTTCATTTAGATTTTTGGCACAGTCTCAGTCTGACTGAGAGAGTCTACAAGTAGACTTTGACCATATTCTCCTAGAAGCTTCATATACAGAAACTTCTTATGCCCTTTGTCAGCTTCCAGAAGTGAGACTCGAGGAAAGTTGAATATCATCATGTTAGATTTTATTTAGCTTTGCTGTGAGAAAAGAGTTGGAAGGGGGAACTCATATAATGTCTAACTTGGAAAAGAGGAGCCATTAAATCAATATGTTAACTTTAGAGCCAAACCCAACAGATATTTTTCTTTTAAGCACAAAACTTTGCATTAAATGTTTATTGGCTGTATGGGTAAAAACAAATATTCCAACTTCCAGGTAGTTTTAATAGTCTGACAGTAAGATTCTGGTCATTTTCTCCTGTAGTTCCCACCCACCTCCCCAGAGACTGGAGGATCTGAACCTATTTGTTCCATCATGGATCTTACTGAGCACAGCCAACAGAAAAGACAAACCAAGAGTTGACTTCTTGAGAACAACTTTCTTGAAAAGAGATGTACTCAGCATTTAATATTTTTCTGCTATTAACAACCCTACCATGTTCCCTGATCTTAAAAAGGGAAATTGTGAATGGTAGATTCTTATAAAGATGAGTTTAATAAAAAAGATGGTAAAAAACGATGATACTATAAATCCTCTCGTCTTTCAGTCTCTCACTTTAACCATCAATCTCTTTGTTCACTGAGGAGTGTTGCTTTGATTCCTACTGTATTTAACATGGCTGGAAATTTAAAATTTTACCCTATTAAACAACAAAAAAAGAGCTTAGTGGCAAAGTTTTGATAACAAGTTACTTTAACTTCCCTGTCACTCTTGATTGGCGCTCTGTTTTTATAAGTTCCAGAACATCTATGTGTGTGAAAAGTGTTTGTAAAACACACCAGACTTTCTACTGAAACAGAAAAGGCAACTCCCCCACTCCCCCCTACCCCAGCCCCCTGCCACCAACCCCTGTAGAATCATTAGGAATTTAACTCAACAAACTATTGAGCCTTTTAGGCCCCAGAGCAAGCAATATGAAAAAGAAGGTGACCCCTGCCTTTTCAGTCTATTCTATTTTGTGAAAAATAAGCAAAAAACTTTAGTTTTAATGTTCTGGAGAACAGGAATGTTTCTGTCCTCTCCACCTCTCCTCCTCATCCCTTCCTCAGAAAGTCGCCTTCCAGGTAGATGGCTTCCGGCACTTGTTTAAATTTTCTGGCCTGCGCTATATATTCATGGTGTTTCAGCTGCTTAGAACTGTTGTGCTTTCTTTATTCAAGGGGGAAAAGTGAACTGGAGATAAACCTCAGTCTCTTTTTGCCCTTTGAAGGAAGAGAGACGTCATCTTCAAAACAATCACTACAGATATATACTCAGTTGAAATCTAGACTTGGTTTTTGGATGTGGAGACTGATGAGAACTGAAATCTTGTCTAAATTACATTTGAATGATATCAACCATTTAAGGGAAAACACAGTCTTTTCAGGGGTTTAGAATCCTATGGGATAGGGGTGGGGGTTAAGTATACACTAACATCCTGGAAGACTATTTCTGGTTTAAGGAAGGCGAAAACATTGTGGAATGAAGAGGTGACTGAGAAGAGCAGTGAGGTGCAGAGAGCTGAAGCCTTAATTCTCAGAGAGACTTTAGGTATATTTAGAACAGAGATGAGGGAGAGAATGAATAACATTTGATGATAATCTTTTATGGTCAGGTTTTAAGAAACTATTAGATCACTCTTTAGCCTCATTTTTGGAAAAAATTTCTGAGTTTACTTCAAATGTATAAAATAAGCATTAAATAATTACTAGTGTCATTTAGATATAGCTGAAGTTCTTTGACAAAAATTCCAAAGAAGTAAAAATCTCACCAAGATTTATAAATGCCGTATTCTAAACTGTTATATTGTAAATAAGGCTTTTATGTTTGGATCTGTTCCTGTCACTTGTTTCTTAATAGACTAATGTTCTGATAAAGGAATCACAAAACATGGCCATTGGATACTGGCTGGTGCTTAAGAAGTCATCATCGATCAATATATCCTCTTTGTAACTAGCGACAGACATCGTACATTAAATTGTCAATGACCCTTAACTTTGAAATTATAAATTATTCCTGACTCTCATTCTCTTCTCAAACAGTTTCTTCAGTAGTGGATGTACTTTGAATAATCATTATTCAGTGATTGTGAAGCTATGTGGTAATAGTCCACTCTTATTGCAGTATCAAGCTATAAGAGAGGATAACAGTAGAAGAATTGTCTTTACTACAAAATGCTCATTTGGGTGTGTGTGTCTGTTTATGACTATGTTTGCATGTTTAGGCCTCTTTGAATTTAACAAAAATGTGTTGAGGGTCTGTTCTAAGACATTGCGCTATTTTCTAGAAGATACAAAGATCAACAAGATATAAATCCTGTCCTCAGTGAAATAAAAACAGCAACCTCTTTAAATGCACCATTGGCACTGGAAACAGTAATCAAAGATCAATTACAATTCATGCTGTCACGGGAATCTGTTTAATGCACGTTCTCCTAGAAGCGTACACAGGGGTGAGGCAGGCACTTTGTCTGTTTTATTCCCCCAGCACCTAACACAGTGCTTGACATATCTTAAACTTTATTTAAGCTTTACTTTATTTTTAGTGTACATTTTAATATAGATTTCTTATAATGCTATAATTATTTATAGCAAGTACACAAGTAAATGAAATATGCTTGTGAGAGAAAAATAAGCTACTGATAATAGTACATAACAAAATTTTAGTAAATTAACTTATGACTATGCTAAAGATAACTGTGGATACTGGTGTGTAAAGCAATAGCCTTGTGATATATGGTCTGAAGCAGTGATTAAAGGGTTTTTCTTAAATATGGGAAGGATATAATGAGAAAAACGTTATATCTTAATTTACAAAGAACTAAAATTGGCAACTAAAATGTTTAAAATAATTTTGTTTCTTTGGCTGCACTGGGTCTTTGTTGCAGTATGGGGGATCTTTTATTAATAGTTGCAGCATTAATAGTTGCGATCTCTCAGCTGTTGTGTGAGAACTGTTAGTTGCAGCATTTGGGATCCACCCACGGATAGAACCCGGGTCCCTGCGTTGGGAGCTTGGAGTGTTAGCCACTGGACCATCAGGGAAGTCCCCAAGGAGTAATTTTTGTTTCTTACCACTCTTAGAAAAACAGGTTAAGCTCATTTTAAACGCTTCCCAAATAATGTGATTGGGCCATTAATTTAACACATGACATCATGGAAATATTCAAGGAGATGATAGTACCAAAGTATCCATTGCGTTGTCAGATCAACTTGCCTTCTGAGTCTAAAGTTCTCATTTATGGGACTGTAAGAGCACTAGAGCTTAAGAATCCTTTAAATATATTAATAATAGTTTATTTTTCATTTTATGTTTTCAAAGAGAGACATGAAACAAGAAAGTCTATTTAAGCCATTTGTTTCTTAGTATATATTTTAGATTCTTTGCATTCAGATCAGCGTGATGTATTATTGACTAAGAGCTGTAGAGTAAGAGGTAAGGTTTGATTAGAAGTCAAGACACCACTAGCTGTGCTTCTTGGGCAAGTCACCTGATCTCTCTTGGCTCAAGTTTTTACTCATAAAATGGGAGTTATGGAGTGGATGACTTCTGAAAGAGCCTTTCAGATTCTCTGAACAGTTATATCCCACCTCTGAGTTTCTTTAAATTAAATAAATTTCTGTAGAACCATATAATCGTGGTCTCCTTTAGTGGATTTTTCTTTAAAAAAAATTGTCATGTATACTGCAATTGCAGAGTAAAATACAATCCAGAGTCATGCTCCCCTAAGAGAGAAATAAATCACTTTTATATAATTAGGAAATCTGGCTTTTTGTCCTCTTTTTTATTTCCTCTTTGCATTGCTAAAGGAAAAGTAATTTGTTTTATAATTGATGTTTTGAGCATATTCTGATGACTTTATTTTGATTGGTACTGCTGAAAAGAACCCATAAATAAATCATGGTATTCCTATGCTCTTTCTGTCTTGCACTTCTCTGCACTGGCCTTGGCTGTGCCAATGTCAAGGCCCTGCACCGTGGGATCTTCCTCCCGTGACAGTACTTAGACACCCGCTTTGCTTTTATAATCATTATTTCCAAACCAAAAGGCAATCACCCCTCCTATCTTTATCAGAATTACTAGTTACTCAGTAATTTATTCAGCAAATATTGAGTGCCTACCATATGTCAAGCATTACTTTCTAGGTGCTGGGACACATCAATATACAAAGTAAAATTGAAAAGAAAATTCCTGTCATCATGAAACTTAGATTCTTTTTGGGGAGACAGACAATACATTAAGGAATGTATAATTTTTGACAGATGGGATGTGGGATGTAAGAGATGAAGAAGACTCAGGATAACTCCAAAAATTTTGGTCTAAGCAACTGGATAGACATAGTTGCCATCAAGGGAGGAAAGTTGCAAGAGGAACAGGGCTTTGCCAGGGATAGGAGAGGTAGGGATAAGGAAATGGAACTGGAGTTGGTTCCAGACATCCTGAGTTTAATGTGTCTACTGGGTGTCCAGATGGTGATATCAAGTTGGCAGCTGGGTCCACCATTTAAAGCATGATGACTTCATGTGCTCACAAGGGAGTAAATGAGGTAGGGAAGAGAAGTGGACCAAAGACTAAACACTGGGCACATCAAGGCCAGAGGTCAAGGAGTTAAAGAAGGAACAGCATGGAAAACAGGAGGAAAACCTAAAGACTATAGCATCCTGAAAGCCAAGAAGAGAATGTCACTTTATACCAGATGCCTCAGATAGAGCAGGTAAGGTGAGGGCTGAGAACTGACCATTAGCTTTAGTTAGCCACACAGATGAATTATATATGTGGGTTTCTTTCCTGTAGAAGTCACATTTGTTGTGCTCAGGAATTATTGAATTTTTAAAACTCATTTTTGTAAGGGGCCACTCACTGTGCTTTTGATGTGATTACTAGGATCACTTGGAATTGGCTCTTGTTTTCTTGAGCAGTACTGTACTGTCTAATGTCTAATGCTATTTTCCAACAGCCAGAAAAATGTGAGACAAAGCACTGGTAGTATATACCCACCTAATAGCCATTGGAAAACAGTGTTAGCGATCAGATTTGAATCAGAGTAGAATATATTTGATATTCTTAAAGTCCTGGGTAATAAATAGAGTAGAATTTGTTCTGTATAATTAATTCTTGAGAAGAAGCTATTAAAACTCTCCTGAGATGGAGAAGAAGACATTGTTTCAGGGAGAACCAAATAAATGAAAGAAAGAAACTCTGGGTTTGCAACTAACTTTACCAATATTCTTTACAAAAAGGATTATAGATCTGTATATTTTTGAGAGGTAACATTTTATGAATAATGAAGCCTTTAAAATGAGTTTTAGTAATAAGCATTTTTTAATTTACTTATTTTAATTGGAGGCTAATTACTTTGCAATATTGTAGTGTTTTTTGCCATACATTGACATGAATCAGCCATGGGTGTACATGTGTTCCCCATCCTTAAACCCCCTCCCCCCTCCCTCCCCATCCCATCCCTCAGGGTCATCCCAGTGCACCAGCCCTGAAGACCCTGTCTCATGCATCAAACCTGGACTGGCTAGTTTTAGTAAGAAGTATTTTTAATAAAAGTAGTGCAAATGGATTTCTGCAAAAGGATATAGAGGCAAATATATAACAATGTAAAAGTTTATATATTTTTGATTAGATATAAGAATCTTTTGATTTAATTTGAAATGCCATGTTTCTAAAGGCATTACCAGATAAGCAAAAATCTTACATAGTAAGTTAGAAATTAGAGTTGGAAGCAATATTAATATAATCATTTATATTTCTAAAATAGGAAAAAAATATAAATAGAATTATCCTGATTGATCTTTAGGGGAAAAAACTATGTAAACTTAGCAGTTTCTTCAGAAGTGGCTTCTTCAACTTGATATGATAACTCTCAAAATGTCACAAATCATTTGGAAAGTACAATGATAATGAGAGAGAAATTGTGTTGTCACTGTAATGCACAAAGAGGGGAGGAAGGTTAGGGAGAGAGGGCAACGTATATACAATTATGGCTGATTTGCGCTGTTGTATGGCAGAAACCAACACAACACTGTCAAAAGTTTTTAAAATATTGAAATAAAAAATGGGGGAAAGCACTGAAATTGGTGAAAGAACACAAAATTTTTTTTTCAGTTAAGCAAGTGCAAGATTCCTTCACCCTCTCTTTAGTTTTAAGTCAATTCCTAATATTTCCTCTCTTCCCTCCGCTCTTTTTTTTTTATTTGCATCAAAAATAATTCCAAGGATTAAATCTGTACTGGATATTGGCTTTAAGCCTTGTGTTATGTTAAAACAATAAAGTCTATATGTGCGTATTATACATGTGTCCACATACATTTATATGTAGTATGTGTGTACATACATATAAGGAACGGCATGTGCATGCCACATGCACTTACACACACTTACCCTACAGAGGTGAAGTACATTAAGAGTAGAGTTATAACTCTAAAAGTCTGTTTCACCTTGACTGTTTCCTCTCACAATCCCTCTTAACTAGGCTGTACCAGTATTAGGAAGCAGTAGACAATACTTAAGTTTCCTAGATTGCTTAGTTTGTCTTTATCTTCCACATTAAGAGAATGATGCCAATGAACCACCGAAGACTGGCAGAGCCTCGCCGTTATGAGTGCCCTAGGCCTTTGCTTTTTCAAGGCCAGCCACAGATGAAGGAACAGTGAACCTCTACCTCAGTGGTTCTCAAAGTGTGGTTTGTGGAACACCAGTCACCTACACATTTTTAGAGGGTCCACAAGATCAAAGATCAAACCAGTCAATCCTAAAGGAAATCAGTCCTGAATATTCTTTGGAAGGACTGATGCTGAAGCTGAAACCCAATACTTCGGCCACCTGATGCAAAGAACTGACTCATTTGAAAAGATCCTGTTGCTGGGGAAGATTGAACGCAGGAGCAGAAGTGGGCAACAGAAGATGAGATGGTTGGATGGCATCACTGACTTGATGGACATGAATTTGAGCAAGCTCCAGGAGTTGGTGATGGACAGGGAAGCCTGGCGTGCTGCAGTCACTGGGGTCACAAAGGGTCGGACACAACTGAGTGACTGAATTGAACTGAACTGACAAGATCAAAACTAGTTTTTAATGCCAAGATATTTCTTGCATTTTTCACTGATGGTACAAAATCACTGGTGGGTAAGTCATCTTAGTGTGAATCAAGGTGGAGGCAGCAAATTCTACTGTATTCCTCATCGGCACACATTTACAACTTAAAAAAATGCCAGTTTTATTTAATGTCCTGGTTGAATCCATAAAAATTATTATTTTAATAGCTCTTGACCCTTGACTACTTATTGTAATAATACATGAAGTGATGAAAGGGAAGAATACATAAACCACATCTGCTGAATTCCAAGTACAGTAGGTACGTATCTCAAGGGAAATCTTTATTTGAATTGAAAGTTGAATTAGCCACTTTATCATAATGTACAATTTTTAATTGAATAAAACAACTGATATTCAGACTTGAGCATGTGGAAGATAATTTCTCAAAATGAATAAAGCGAGCTTGACATTTCAAAGAGAAGAACATAATATTTGCTGCCACAAACAAAATTCAAACTTTCAAGTGATGATTAGAATTTTGGAAAATTTATACACCACCATGAGCTTGACAGGCTCCAGTTACTTAAAAACTTTTCTGATGAAAGCATTAGTGATTTCAATGAATGTGATTTCTAAGTATAATTTGTCAGCATTTGGAAAATCTGCATGACTAAGTGATTCAGTATTTTCCATATTTTCCAAATGACTAATGTCATTACCAAATCATATATGGATAAAAGGTCCATTCAAAGTTCAAGACTGATGAGTGAGTTTTAACAGCAAGGAGTTTGAAAAGTTCATTAATACAGTTTTCAGGCTCTATACTGCAACTTACCAAGTTAATTTGATATATTATCAAATTATAGTTATCCACAATTATATGAAAAGCCTTTTAAGATAGTCTTCCCTTCTTTAACTGCATATATTCGATTCATAAATTTCAATCAAAGCAACGTATCAGAGCAGACTGAATGAAGAAGCAGATATGAGAATCCAGCTATTTTCTATTAAGTCCACTGGTAAAGAGATTTGCAAAAATGTGAAAAAATGCCATTATTCTCATTAATTGTTTTTGTTTTGGAGAATATAGTTATCTTTATAATAACATAATTTATGTTAACTTGGAATGAGTTTATTATTTTTAAATGAGTTAATATATATATTTTTTAAATTTCATTTTAATTTCTAATGTAGTAAGTATTGATAGGTATCACCCACCTAAAACGTGCTCTTTGAGGTCCTTCTCCTACATTTTAGGACATGAAGGGATTCCCAAGATCAAAAATCTTGAGAACCACAGCTCTTCATTGGTGTATTTTATTCCTGAAATTGTTCCTTGCGTCAGAGAACAAGCCCAGTTCCCTCCAAGGTATACAGGAAACTTATCACGAAGGAGACAATAACCAAATCTATCAAAAGCTGTAAACTGTAGCACAAGCACCGTACTTGTTAGTGCTGTTTCTACAGCTGGCTCGGGTCACTCCTAATTTGATTAGGTGAGCACTGCTCTACGAACAAGCATCTGAATCGAGTCATCCATTTAACAGACAGTTGCTCAGGGCCTCTTGTTTTCCAGGCACTGTGGTAAGTGATGCGGGTGCAAAATAGAACAAAACAGTAGCTTCTAGGCAGAAAGTGGAAGTTAAGATGAGGTTTAGTGCCTGTCTGTGACTGCCACTGGACAGCTGTGACTAGAAAACATTTGGGGCCATGAGATTATAATGATCCATTGAGAAGAAAACGGTCCTAAAGTGTCAGGAAAATCAAAATTTGAACTAGTCTGAAATGTTACTAACACTAGGAGTAGGCGAAGTTATTTAGCTTGGGTGGCTTGCCTGAAACATATGTTTTGAAAACACACATATGATAACATATAGGTTCTCCCTTCAAGACGCTTGCAACCCAGTGGGTGAACAAAGTGGAGTTAAGAAAGTTGTGTTTCAGTAAAATGAGGAAATTTTATCAAATGCTGCACAGATGTCAAGTAGGTAGATCATAGGTAAAAGGAATGCCAAGCGGTTGGATTTTCCATGTTGTGTTAAGACAAATTACTGCTTAAGAAAAAGTCAGGTAAAGCAGTGAGATGGAATGGAACATATTATAATAATAATTTCCAAAGATAAACACTAGTGAACCCAAATAAGAGGCTTTCATTTTCTTTAGGCTGTTTATCGTACAGCCTTTAATTCAGTATTAGGGAAGAGAAGATCCAGGAAACAAAAAGGCTTGGGAAAACAAGCACCAAATGTAGCCTTTTCCCTGCTCTGTAATCAGACTATGTAACAGTCAGTTCAGTCAGTTCAGTCACTCAGTCATCTCCGATTCTTTGCAACCCCACGAATCGCAGCACGCCAGGCCTCCCTGTCCATCACCAACTCCCGGAGTTCACTCAGACTCACGTCCATCGAGTCAGTGATGCCATCCAGCCATCTCATCCTCTGTCGTCCCCTTCTCCTCCTGCCCCTAATCCCTCCCAGCATCAGAGTCTTTTCCAATGAGTCAACTCTCCGCATGAGGTGGCCAAAGTACTGGAGTTTCAGTTTTAGCATCATTCCTTCCAAAGAAATCCCAGGGCTGATCTCCTTTAGAATGGACTGGTTGGATCTCCTTGCAGTCCAAGGGACTCTCAAGAGTCTCTCCAACACCACAGTTCAAAAGCATCAATTCTTCGGTGCTTAGCTTTCTTCACAGTCCAACTCTCACATCCATACATGACCACTGGAAAAACCATAGCCTTGACTAGATGGACCTTTGTTGGCAAAGTAATGTCTCTGCTTTTCAATATGCTATCTAGGTTGGTCATAACTTTCCTTCCAAGGAGTAAGCATCTTTTAATTTCATGGCTGCAGTCACCATCTGCAGTGATTTGGGAGCCCAAAAAACTAAAGTCTGACACTGTTTCCACTGTTTCCCCATCTATTTCCCATGAAGTGATGGGACTGGATGCCATGATCTTCGTTTTCTGAATGTTGAGCTTTAGGCCAACTTTTTCACTCTCCTCTTTCACTTTCATCAAGAGGCTCTTTAGTTCCTCTTCACTTTCTGCCATAAGGGTGGTGTCATCTGCATATCTGAGGTGATTGATATTTCTCCTAGCAATCTTGATTCCAGCTTGTGCTTCTTCCAGCCCAGCGTTTCTCATGATGTACTCTGCATAGAAGTTAAATAAGCAGCGTGACAATTTACAGCCTTGACGTACTCCTTTTCCTATTTGGAATCAGTCTGTTGTTCCATGTCCAGTTCTAACTGTTGCTTCCTGACCTGCATACAGGTTTCTCAAGAGGGAGGTCAGGTGGTCTGGTATTCCCATCTCTTGAAGAATTTTATCGTACAGCCTTTAATTCAGTATTAGGGAAGAGAAGATCCAGGAAACAAAAAGGCTTAGGAAAACAAGCACCAAATGTAGCCTTTCCCTGCTCTGTAATCAGACTACATAACAAGGGCAGCTGTAAAGAGTGAGATTATTGAATCCAAAGATGGCAAAAGAGAAACTTTTTTTTTGGCCCTCACTGGCCACCCTTTTTCCTTGCCATGAGATAAGGAAAAAATATTTCTTCTCCCAGTAGCTGGATGATTAACTTGAAGTCTTAAATCATAATACAGGCAATGGGATTAAGCCAAAAGATAGAACAGTGCAGGTGAAGAAAAGGATGTGTCTCTTTTCCCAGAGCCTCATCTTCTGTCATTCAGAGAGGCTGGGGCTTCCCTGGGGACTCAGTGGTAAAAAAAAAAAAAAAAAAAAAAAAAAAAAAAAAATCCATCTGCAATGCAGGAGACTCAATACCTGGGTCAGGAAGATCCCCTGGAGGAGGAAATGGCAACCCACTCCAGCATTCTTGCCTGGGAAATCCCATGGACAGAAGAGCCTGGCAGGGCTACAGTCCATGGGGCTGCAAAAGAGTCAGACATGACTTAGCGACTAAACAACAACAAACAACAGATGTTTCCAGGGAAAACTGACTTCTCAGAGGATTAGTTTGAGGTTCACAGTGAAATATAAAGTATTTAGGAAATACAGGGGGGAAAAAATCAAGTCAAAAATCACAGGGACCAAAACAAAAAAATAGGGCAAAAAAAACGTTCTCCCCAACACCTCCTCCTCACATGAGATGACCCCATTTATCAGAAGAAGATTAGTGGCAAAGTCGTTTGCCTTTCAGGACTTAGTAAATAATTAATACAAACGAATGCTGAGGTTTACACTTTAAAAATAATTCAAAGCAAAAAACCCCAAGATGACAAGACAAATAGGAAAAAAGTTTTAAAGGATGGGCTGTGCTCTTTCTGGCATCTTCTGGCTCTTTCTGGCATATCTTTCTGACATTAGGGGAAAGGGAGAGACCAGGAAATAACAGGCAGCTTTGGTCATGCTGTCTCTCTGGGCCTTTAGCTTTGGCCCTTTGGAGCTAAAGGGCACCGCTGATTGGACAGGAGTTAGTAAAGGTGCTTGCTGTTTTCCATGTGGGGCTCCTTATTTCCTTAAGGGGTGGATTTCTCAATAACTTGTTAAAACCCTAAAGTACAGTGACAGTTCATGGACTAATTCAGACCACTGAATACGACAGGTTGGAGCAGAATTTTCAAATGCTGTGAACAGTGCGGTATGTTGTGTGTAAAGATAAATGAATTCACCAGTCACCTCTCTTTTCTCAGAAACATGATTCCGGTGACAGAGTTCCGGCAGTTCTCTGAGCAGCAGCCTGCCTTCCGGGTGCTGAAGCCATGGTGGGATGTGTTTACCGATTACCTGTCCGTGGCCATGCTGATGATCGGTGTGTTCGGATGCACTTTGCAGGTAGGTCAGAAAAGAGGCAGAGCAAGACATTTAGCCGTCGAAACCTCTTAAAAAAGTGTTTGATTTTTAACCATGTATACATTCGTTGCTCTTTCTCTGTTTGCGTGTAGTGTTTATAATCATGGCAGGGAGCCTGAAGCCTAATTTCCTGAACTTTCCTAATAAGGTAAATAGGGTATTTGTAAGATTTAGCTGAGTTCAAACAGCAGTTGAGTATAGTCAAGTAATATTTGATGTCATGAATATCAAAGGGAGTCCTTTATCTTCCAAAGTTGGCTTTATGGTAAAATATAGCATAGATACCCACAGTGCCCTTTACATTGTTAATATCAAGCTTTTTTCTTTCTCTCTTATTTTTACTCCTAAGATTTTCTGAAAGAACTGACATTTTGATGAGATGTTTTCACACCCAGTGCTTTAGTTCTGAATTAAAATGTAACTGAATCATAATTTATTCTATATAGATACTGTACATTCGTATGTTGAATCTAGATTTTTTTTTTTGCATATCTATGTGTCAGGCACTATCCTTTGTGGCCATAAGCAGTTCATTTCTAGGGGGAAACTAAACAAGCAGTCAGAACAGCTTGTGATAGAGGCTTCTGAAGAGCTCTGAGTGCAAAGGAGGGGAACCAGAAAAATGGTTGCAATATTAAAACTTGAGAACCAGTCAGGAAGAGGGAGCTGGCAATAAAGAAAGTGCTAGGAAGAGGAAAGAAAGCTTTTAGTCATGGATGTGAGAAAAGGACATGACTCCTCTGAGAGACAGTGTGTAGGACCAGCAGCCTCTGGGTGTCTTCAGCGTGAGAGTTGAAGCAGCGCCTGGGAATGGAGTCAGACCAGGAGGATGCACTTCGTGAGGTAATGTCAGGAATGGCAGTAGAAAGTGAGTGATGGAAACTGAGGCGCCTCTGGAAAAGGCTGACGAGGGGCAGCCCTAAGGACAGGTACAAACCAGGAGAGAGGAGAGGCTCAGGTGTGGTCAGTGAAGGCAGGTGGTTCAACTAACTCACAGGCTGAGGAGAGAAAAACAGCAACTAGGCCTTTAGAAACCTTAGTGCAAGTGGTTGGAAAACTGAATGGGAGTTAAAGGCTGTGGGTAGATGGAACTTTCATGTATTGGTAGATCTGAGAGGAAAAGTCAGGAAAGAGGGAAGTAGCTAGAAGTGGTGCAGAGTAGAAATAAAGACCTTTTTGTTGTTGTTTTTAATAATATTTAACATCTAGTGCTTCCTAGGGCTTCCCAGGTAGATGCGGTGATAAAGAATCCACCTGCAATGCAGGAGACGCAGGTTTAGTCCCTGGGTCAGGAAGATCCCGGAGAAGGCAATGGCAACCCACTGAAGTATTCTCATCTGGGAAATCCCATGGACAAAGGAGCCTGGTGGGCTACAGCCCATAGGGTCACAAAGAGTCAAACATGACTAAATGTCTAAGCACAGTGCTTCCTACGTGTCAGACACTCTTCTGAAGACTTTACATGTTTTAAATCATTTCATCCTCATACCAACCCTAGGATGTTCTGTTATTATCCCCATTTATAGATGCAAAACTAAGGCACCAAGAGATTAGGAAAACTTCCAAGGTGACTGACGAAACCCTTGTTGAAATCCAAACAGTTTGGCCCCAATTCCCTATCCTAATCCCTAACACCAGGCTGCATTTTATTTGTGGGCTGAAAATATTTCGCCCTCCTCCCCACACCAATAAAATGATGCCAGTGAAAAACTAGAGTTTGAAAGAAAGGGCATAAATTCATTCATAAATAAAACAGATAGTTGTTGAAGAACCTACTGTATGACAGGCACTGTTGTACAGGCCAGGCATTGTCAATGTAGGAGATAAAAATAAAAGACAAATCTCCTAGCCTTATAAAAGTTAAGTTCTATGGGGAAAAAAATAAGCAAAATCAGTCAGTTATACGCTGATTCACTGGAAAAGACCCTCTTGCTGGAAAAGATTGACAGTGAGAGGAGAAAGGAGCGACATAGGATGAGATGGTTGAATGGCATCACTGACTTAATGGACATGAGTTTGAGCAAACTCCAGGAGATGGTGAAGGACAGGGAAGCCTGGGGTGCTGCAGTTCATGGGGTCGCAAAGAGTCAGACACAACTGAGTGACTGAACAGCAGCATCAGCATACATGTTAGAAGGTAATAAGAACAATGGAAAAGAAAATAAAGCATACAAGAATGGTAGGAAATCCCAGCAGCTGAGATTAGCACTTGAGGAGGTTCTCAAACAGGGTGCCCTCACCAGGGAGGTGACTTGTGAAGAAGGAATTGAAGTCAGTGTGAGAGCAGCCTATCCAGATATCCGGGGAGGAGCCATCCTATCAGAGGGAACAGATGGAGCAAAAGACACAGTGAACAAAGCAGTCACAGTACCCTTCCCCTTCTACAGAAGAAATTGACATTTGGCTTTCTCAGCTTTCTATCTCAGTTTCCCTGGTGCCTGATACAGTAGAATGTTAACTGTGTTACTAGGCAACATTGCTTATGGCATCAATGGCTGCTGATGGGTCGACTACATCTGGGGTCAGGGAATGATAAAAATGCCTGGTAGGAAGACATAGATGGGATTTCTGTGATTCTGGTGACACCTGTAACTGAGCATGTCCCTTGACACATGAAATATCTATCTACTAAGTTATAAGAGTTGTTGGCTCCTTGGGAACATAAAGCATCAAAGTCAGAGTAAATGCAGAACCTGCATACTGTGGATCTCTCTTCCTTGCACCTGAGATGATTGGGGAGGAAAAGCCCGGGGAGAGACTAGCTCTTGGGCAGCAGGGTGGACCACCACACAGATAGTTGTGAAGATTCACCCCCAAAGGGAAAGAGCCTGATGCTGCCTGGCTGGCAAGCTCTGACTCCAGTCCTGTTTCCAAGTGATTCTGGAACCAAGTGAGATCTGTTATAACACTATAAGTTTGAATGTTGAGGTGATGTTACAGGCCTGAAGCAGGGGTGTTCCTCACACACTGAGGGAAAAGCCAGGAGGCCAGTGGGCTAGAGCAGAGTGAGGAGTAGAGTAATAGAAGATTGAGGCCTGAGAGGCAACAGCTGCCAAATCTTGGAGGGCCTGGAGGCAACTGTAAAGATTCTGTCTTTGCTCTGAGTGAGATGCTCTGTGTTTGGAGGGTTGTCATTATCTGAGTTAGGTTTTGACAAGACTACTCTAGGTGCTGAGAATACAGTATGGGGGGCAAGGATGGAAACGGAGAGTACTGAGAAGGCTAGTGCAATAATCCAGGCATGACACAAATCAGATGGCTTGGACTAGGAGTGAAGCTGTGGTTCTGGATATATTTTGAATGAAAAAAAAATGAGAGTTGCTAGAAGATTGGATTGAATGAGATGAATGAGAGAAAAAGAAATCAAGAATGACTATAAGGTTTTTAGGCCTGAGCCACTGGAAAAAGTTTGTTTTTGAGCATGTTAAGTTTGAAATATGTTAAATGTCCAAGTGGATAAGTAAACAGTTAAATAGAAGACCAAGGAGTTGATGGTAGGAAAAGAATGATCATCTTCAGGAGGAAAGAGGTGTTGGATCCAGGATCCAGGCGGGAAATTATCATTGATTTGGGTAGAGGGAGCACCTTCTACAAGAACAAGAATGATGGCTACAGAGACATTTTTTGCAGGGAGAGGAAAGACACAGTAAGATGGGAGTGTATGCCTTAGAGCTTCCATGAAGTAGAAAGTGACCCGTCTGCTGAGAGATTGTGGGGGAAGGGAGGCAGCAAGATGCAGCAACGAGGTGGGTATGGCTTGGGGTCCTCGAGGAGAAGGGCGGATTTTGGAATGGCAAGTTGGGGAAATAGCAGGAGGAAGGTAACGTAGGTCTGCAGGAAGACTCTGCATCTTTATTGCTGACAGCAGAACTGCTGCAGGGCCTTGCTTATTAACAAGCACAGGAGTTTTTCTTATTTACTTATTCTGTCATAGAAAAGGGAAACCACAGAGCATCTATAAGAACTAGTAGCTAACTTGGAACAAAATAAATGAAAATGGGAGTGTGTACCTATGAATATGCCATGATGAACATCATTTAGGGATATGGCTGCTGGGAGTTCAAGCACAACTTAAGCATCTCTTCTGGAGCCCTGGTCAGAACCATCTTCCCGGAGCACAGTCCCCATCATGTCTCTCTGCTACACAGAAGCTTCCCACTTAGCACCCTGCCCAGCACTTCGAGTACCCGCTCCTCAGATGGGTGACCCAACCTGGAGCCTTCACACACAGGCCTGTTTCATCCTTACCACCTTTAAGAATATGGATGGCAGTTTGACTGGATACCAGAAGTACAATATTAGATGTCAAGGTTCTAAAACATCTGAAATACTCCAAAGGAAGATTGCATCAGAATGTGAAGCCTACAGAGCTCAGAATTCATATGAGGTAAACCATGGTTCAACAAACATCCCTGCTGCTGCTGAGTCGCTTCAGTTGTGTCCGACTCTGTGTGACCCCATAGACAGCAGCCCACCAGGCTCCCCCGTCCCTGGGATTCTCCAGGCAAGAACACTGGAGTGGGTTGCCATTTCCTTGCATCAGAACGTGAAGGCTACAGAACTCAGAATTCATATGGGGTAGACCATGGTTCAACAAACATCCCTAAGCACCCTCAGTATATCAGGTGTTGTGTGGTGTGCTAGAGACACTGAAAGAGAATACAGTACAGCCCCTGCCCTCGGATTGCTAACACTCTACAGACCATAGGAATACAGAAGCAATGCCATTCAGTGTGTGAGTACCTTGATGGTGGTAGACTTCAAGAGCATTAAACATATCATCTTAGCTACTGGAAGTTAGGGACTTGAGGAGGTGAATTTGAGCGAATTCTCAATAAGCATATAAAACCAAAATATACATTTTTTGAAAAGAGGAATTAAAGGAAAAAATCAGTATAAGCAGTAGATTTAATGTGATCATTTTGGAAGCCCTTATTGATCGGTCCTCATAGCCTTTTCAGGGGCATCCTGCTCTGGGTGGGGCATTCCCACAGAATTCAGGATGCTAATAGCACTCCATTGAGTGACAGTGGTAAGGAGCCTGTGATAGAATGGGTATGCATTTTGTTTAGCTCCTATAAGGACCCTTGGGAGGTAGATCAGTCCCATTTTTCAGATGAGCATTCTCATCTGAAAGGTTAGGTGATGTCCCAAAGCCAAGAGAGATGCAGCCAGGGTTCAGATCTCAGGTCAGTTCTCCACCATGTAACTTTCACTTCTGTTTACCCTGCTATGGTGGGATATTATGAAATCATTACAGTTGCAAATTGTAATGGCCAAATTTTGGCTTGTAAAACAGAATTTTAAGTATAAAAATAAGTGCAAGATGACTGAAAGAGAAAATAGAAAGTTATAACAAGATTGGTTTTTTCTGAATTACAGCTTAGGTTCTCTAAAAGATTATTCACTGTACACCTGCTATTAACAAATAATAACTTCTAACCTGTAGTGAACATTAAAGAGACAAGAAATACAATATAAATTACTAAAGAAAGTAAAACCACCCAGTATTCGTATTGCAAATGAAACTAATGTTCCCGAGGGGTAGAATTTAAGCTCTTTATTTTAGCTCTGCTGTGATAATCCTGTTTAATGACTGATAAATTCATAAATGAAAGGTTCTCTTTGAAGCTCAAAATCCTTTCCCATTTCTAAGGGGATCTTACAGTAATCACAATATGTTTTTATGCCTTGATTTTCCCTTTGTGCAGTCATTCATTCTGATCATGTTTATAAAACAAGATAACTCTTGGGATTTGAAAACACAGCAAAGCAAAATCTCAGTAGGGTTAGAAGAGTACTCATTGGTGGTAAAATAGGATTCCAGCAGCTTTTTTACTATTTTATAAATGGTCTCTTCCAATAGCGAACAATAGTTCATTATCTCTTTTTTTTAATCATTATAGTTACCCTTTTACTTTATTTTTAAAATTATTCTTTAAATTGGAGGATAATTGCTTTACAGTGTTGTGTTGATGACTGCCATGCAAAAATGTGAATCAGTCTTTATATATATATATATATACACACACATATATATCCTCTCCCTTTTGAGCCTCCCTCCCACCCCACCCCCATCCCACCCTTCTAGGTCATCTCAGAGCATCAGGCTGGGCTCCCTGTGTTATATAGCAGCTTCCCACTAGCTATCTATCTTACACATAGTAATGTATATAATTATCTCTTTATTCCAAAAGAGATGGTATGCATATAGCTTTAACACTATGCAGCTTTGAAAATACTGGGGAAAGGAGGAAGATACTGTCTTGTCAAGGGTGTGTTGATTCTTGCCTCGCAATGTGAAGGGATCAAAATCAACATTTGTCTTACTCATCTGACAAATATTTATTCATTTCTGAGCAAGTGACTCTTTTCAAGGCTGCCATGGACTAAGAGCACGCATAAAGAGCATTCCTTAGATTGTATCAGTTCACATAACAAACAAATATAAACTCATTGTAAACCAGAAGAGTGTATGTATCCTATTTTTGTATAGTCACACACCCTCTAGGGCCAATAGCATAAACACCCAACCTTGTGCTATAAACAATACTATTCAAATACTCACATTCAATAAAATAGACGAAATCCTGAAAGGTCAACACGCTGCTTCCTGGAAAAATAAGATTGCTTTAGATCTCTGCTCATGACTCCAGGTTATCTTATTATGACCAAATCCAAAACAGCCCATGGTCAAGCTGTTACCAAATATAGAGTTAACAGTTAGAAACCAGCAACAGGAACTGGAAGATAAGCCCCCTGGAAACCCTAGGGGACTGCTCTGTGACTGCTACACAGGAAAGACATTTCCTGCTTTCTGAATTAGAGGGGAAAAAGCCAAGAGAATGACTTCAATAACTTGAAATCACCTACAAAAAAAATCCTTATAGACTAAGCCAATGGTCAGGAGCAAACTGTCCGGCAGAGTCACACTGAGAAGAGTTTGGGACATCGGAGCTTGCTGGTTGGAGTTAATCCTTACTTTTAGTTTTGCTTCATACTCAACTGCTTCTCTGATTTAGAACCATCAGCATCAACTCCATGGCAAATGGCCTTCAACTGAAAATACTCATAGGCAGTTCACTGGAAAGCACAGGTGGTAAAAATTAGTGATTTTGGAGTAGTTCATTTTAAAAAAAAATGTATTTGGCTGTGCCGGGGCTTAGTTGCAGCATGTAGGATCTTAGTTACTATGTGTGAGATCTTTTGTTGCAGTTTGTTGCAGATCTTTTGTATGCAAACTGGGATTGAACCCAAGCCCCCTGCATTGGGAGCTTGGAATCTTAACCACTCGACCACCAGGGAAGTCCCCAGAATAGTTCGATTACACGCCCTGAATCCTTGCTTCTGCCTCTCTCCCCTAACCCTTTGTCCCATACTACCCAGGATCTCTAGTAGATTTCTCCTTTGCCAAATCTGAATTTACAGATGAAGACTCAGAAATTCTTACTTAGATTAGCCTATTGTTTAAGGTGAAATTCAGAATCCTAATATAACAGCAGATAGTACCAATGGGGAGGCTTAAAATGAAGACCTCATCTAAGATATGTTTTATAAAGCTTCTGTGTACATGTCACCATTCTACTTCACTTTTTGGGGAATATAAAGCAAAAATCATTTGATGGTGAAAATAATTTTAAAAAGCAACCTTTCTCATCTCATCATGGTGGTGGATGCTGTGAGAGAAGCACTGTTTCAAAATCCCTGTTATATCTGGTAACAAAAATATGCCTTAGTTAGGATTTCCTTGGTATGATGGTTTATTCAAACTGATACTTTTTCTTTCCTAGAACTTTATTTCTTGTCATCTATCACCTTGACAACTTAATGTGCAGTGAATTCCTGACCACAAGAATAATATATGAGTGCCTTTCACCTCCTTCTCTTAGGTTTAACACAGGACATGAATCTAAATGCTTTTCTTAGACCAACTGATGCCGCCCAATGCCCCTCAGTGAATGGGGAGCGTTTCCTTTTATTTCACTATTATGGATTGCTGTGACTTTGTTGCCTATTGATTTTTTAATAATACATCTTTCCCTCAGCAAAGCACTGACAAGAGTATTGAATTTTTTCATCTGTGAAGCAACTGAGATTTACTTATATTTAGTCTCTTGTTCGGAGAAGGCAATGGCAACCCACTCCAGTTCTTTTGCCTGGAAAATCCCATGGACAGAGGAGCCTGGTGGGCTGCAGTCCATCGGGTCACCAAGAGTCAGACACGACTGAGCGACTTCACTCTCACGCATTGGAGAAGGAAATGGCAGCCCACTCCAGTGTTCTTGCCTGGAGAATCCCAGGGACGGGGAGCCTGGTGGGCTGCCGTCTATGGGGTGGCACAGAGTCGGACACGACTGAAGCGCCTTAGCAGCAGCAGCAGCAGTGACTCATTTGGTAAAGAATCTGCCTGCAATGCAGGAGACCCAGGTTCGATCCTAGTCTCTTGTGGATCCTATGTTGTAAATCACCAAAATCTGTGTTTAAAAATCTCTGTTAAGCAGGTTTATCATGAGATGGAGACAGATAACCTTGTATTTCTAATCGGGGCCTTTGATTTGGAGACCCTCCTCCATCCTCTCATATGTCAGGCAAGCAGATTCACTCCTCCTCCTCTTCCCTCACTTGGTTCCTCCCCAAGACCCCTCTTTCCCATTTCACTGAGAACACTTGAGTGTGTCTAGGTCTTCTCGGCCTATGCAGGGTCTCTGTGCTAAGGATTAGGCTAACACTTGGCACTACATTTTAATTGCAAGGCATGTAAGTTCCTTCATTATATCTGGAATCTTATATTTAACATACATAATGTGTGCTGTTCTTTTGTCCCTATGCTACTGTTTTTCTTTGTAAAATCCTGCATTTTTGTTATTTTTATTTTACAGTTCCTATTGTTTTGGAACATCTAGCCTTCCTATAGTTTTTTTAAAATCTAGTATTATTGTTTTGTATTTACTTTAATATAAACTATGAAATAAAACACTCCCAACTAGAAAGATACATATCAACTGAAAGATTTAACAAAATATAAGATCCCACTCACAGTGGCAATGAAAGCTATTAAGTATCTGGAAATTAAGCTAATCAAGAATACACAAGAACTTCAGTTCAGTTCAGTCGCTCAGTCGTGTCTGACTCTTTGCGACCCCATGGATCGCAGCACGCCAGGCCTCCCTGTCCATCACCGAC
The DNA here is from genome assembly GCF_019923935.1 of Bubalus bubalis. Taxonomy (NCBI): domain Eukaryota; kingdom Metazoa; phylum Chordata; class Mammalia; order Artiodactyla; family Bovidae; genus Bubalus; species Bubalus bubalis. Next base: position 53,677,240 of record NC_059162.1, on the reverse strand, counting down.
TCCCAGAGTTCACCCAGACTCACGTCCATTGAGTCAGTGATGCCATCCAGCCATCTCATCCTCTGTTGTCCCCTTCTCCTCCTGCCCCCAATCCCTCCCAGCATCAGAGTCTTTTCCAGTGAGTCAACTCTTCGCATGAGGTGGCCAAAGTACTGGAGTTTCAGCTTTAGCATCATTCCTTCTGAAGAAATCCCAGGGCTGATCTCCTTCAGAATGGACTGGTTGGATCTCCTTGCAGACTTCACTAATAGCTTTTAAATGCCTCATAAATGACTTATAAGGCAATTTGAATAAATGGAAAGACATTGTGCCTTTGGATGGCACAAACTTGACATTACAAAGATGTTCAGTCCTCAAAAATTAGTTTGTAAATTCAAAGCAATATTAAGAATATTCTAGTTAGTTTATTTTTGAGAAACTTGGTGAACATATATCAAATTTATATGAAGAGTGCTCACTTGTGGTGGTGAAGGGGAATAGAATGATGTAAGCTGATAGAAGGAAAGAAAAGAGAGAAAGAAGAGGAGGTGGGGAGGGAGGGACTTTGCTGGAACTGATAAAATACTGTGCTTGGAGGAATATGGAAATTTCAGCCCTTTGCCCCTGAGGGTTCCCTTGGCCACCACACACACGACAAAACACCTTGACTATATAAACTAATTTCTTCAGATTTCCTTTATAGAATATGGGTCAGAAGCTCTATCTAATTCTCATTCCTTTCCCAATTGTAAATTTCTAAATCTCTGTGCAAATATTCTATTTACAAGCAGGAAATTTCCTAACTGTAAATTTCACAAGTGGGTACGTCATTAACTCTTAAGATGTAGCATCCCCATTTTTCAAGAGCAAAACTCTAGCTGAAAGAATGACCTCTAATTATTGGGAATAGAAACCTTGTAAGACCAGGCCTCACCTGTAAGGTTCATTCATGTGTCCCCCGAAGGAAAGACAGTAGTGGTCCTGGATAAGCAAGTACTCACCAGAGTTCATTCTGTGGAATGACAGGATGAGTGAGGAGGAATTCACGAGATATTTTTGCCATGTGCTAATGTACAATGAGCATTTGTGTGCTAAGTCGCTTCAGTCGTGTCCGACTCTTTGTGACCCCATAGACCATAGCCTGCCAGACTGCTCTGTCCATGGATTCTCCAGGCAAGAATACTGGAGTGGATTGCCATTTCATTCTCCAGGGGATCTTCCTAATGCAGCGATCGAACCCGTGTCTGTTATGTCTTCTGCATTGGCAGGCAGGTTCTTTACCCATGGTGCCACCTTAACAGCCTTGAAAAGGGACTGACACCTTTGAATTACTGAGATACTGTGCTTATTTCTGGGTATTTTACACCATAACTTAAGAGACTGTAACCAGTAGAAAAAAGAGACCAAAAACTTGTACGGGACCTAGTTGGAGGTACACATAGCCTAAAGCTGAGAAAATTGATGAGATCATGAGAAAAGATAGCAGGTACTCAAAGGGCTGCCATGTGGAAAGTGTAAATGGTCTAAACTGATTTCATGTGTCCTAGGACACCAAACAGAACCAACAACAGAAGTTTTAGAAGGAAGATTTTGGCTCAGTACAAACCCAACTTTCAAAAAGTTAAGCTCTTTCTGAAAATACCATGTTCAGTTGTGAGTTTCCCGTTACTGGAGATGCACATGCAGAGGGTGAATGACCTGGTGAAAGGGAGCCTACAAGGACAACCCACGTGTCGAGAACTGTGGGCATTTGTCCGCTACATACGATTAAGTTCTAGGCAGTGAGTTCAGGCAGTGATAAAAATGACAAGGCCCTACCAAAAAAATATCAACTGATACATTTAAAATACAATGTCAGGTGTATTTTAAGTGCTTTGTGAAAAAGCAGTGTAAGGAGAGAGGGAGGGGGGCCCTACTTTAAGTAAGGTGGTCAAGGAAGTCCTCTCTGAAAAATAAACATTGGAGCAATACCAAAGGAGCTGATATGGGGAGGCATGGGGGTATCCAGAAGAAGAACATTCCAGGCAAAGGAAACGCAAGAGGCCAGTGTGCCAGGTACAGAGACGGCACAGGCGAGTGTGGTGCTTCCACTGTTTTCTTGCTAGGATCCACCGAGTGAGGCTTGACATCAGTCTTGACCTAAGTGGAGCATTACCACAAATGTCAGGCACCTGAGATTTAAGCTTCAGCGTTGTCAGAGTTAACACAAAGAATTTAATCCTGTAGTATGTAAAATCTGGGACCTTATAATCTACCAAAGCAATTAGTATTACCTCTTTGTTGACAACTAATCACAGTGTGTAGAAGAAAATACTAACATATCTCATTGCCCATTCAAGACTTCAAGTTGCTCAAAGGCAGGATCTGTGTCTGGTATATCTTTGTACCACTTTTATGTCTTAGACCTAACACACAAGAAATGTGTGTTGAGTGAATGCATCAATTTGCTTCAGCAGCTCTAAGAATTTATTAACTGTCTTAGTAAAAACAATTGTACAAACTCTTAATTTAAAACTGGATCATAAACTGATGGAGGAAAGCTTTGCGTGGTATAATTAATGAGAGGTGATAAAAATCAGATCTCCCCTGAAAAAAAGTAGAAAAAGCAGCCAGTAGCAAGTGATCTTTCTTTAGGAGTATTAGACATTAAGCACAGCTCTCTGCAGAACTGGATGGGAATGCGAGGAGCATCCTCTCTAGAACAATTATCATAAACCCAGTGCTGGAGAAAAGAGACAGGCCCTTAAGCTTGAGCAATAAACTTGAAAGAAAAAATCCTTTGAGGATGTACTGCAAAAATGTGCTAAAAATAGATCAACAACTCCTGAGTTGTATGTTACATGCCTTCACGTGTTAGAAAACTACAATCAAAATTGTGTAAAAAAAAAAAAAAATCATGCTTTTATGGCAAAGGCTTAAGAAGCTGTAGACATTGAGGCAGCTTGGAAGAGCAAGTTACAGAATCACTGCAGTGAAGCCAATGAAGTATATTTTTACAGAACCAAGAATTTGTTATGTTTTGGCCATTTGTGGTTGTTTTATAATAAAGTTGAATGCCATGGTGAAAATCAGGTTTTTCTTGTACAGATGACTGTCCATTCATACAGATGTTGGGTGGATAAATATTTTTAGGGCATCCCAAACTAAACCTCATTGTGAGTGTTGACTGAGTTCTGTAATGGTATTAGTACTTGACCATGTACCCATGAAATAGATGTTACAAGCTGCCTTGAGAGTCTAAAAACCTCCATGTTGTGTTGTGGGAAAATGGTTTCTTCTTTTTAAACAACCAGATTTCCAACAAACTTTTGAAGGCTTGCTTATGGTCATTAACTATTTAGTATGCTTTAGTCTTTCAGACATTAAAAAAAGATTATTTAAAATTTAGTGGTTTCTGAGTAATGATGATATTTTCATGATATTGGTTTATTCTAATCTAAAAAGGTCATTCTGATCTAAGAAGGTCCTGCACTAGTTAAAATTCTTTTAAAGAAATAAAAGTAATAGAATTTCAGAATTGGAAAAGAATTTAGAGATGATTTAGTACAAGTTCTCATCCAATATAGAAATCTCTTTTACAGCATCCTTGACAAATTAATATCTGGTTTCTATTTGAGCAAATTTAGTAATAGGGAGAAGTGTGCTGTTTAATCACATTTTTGCTATGAAACTGCAAGTAAATCAGTACATATTTACTGAATGTTGACTAGGTTCCCAGCACTGTTAGATATTATTGGGAGTAAAAATAATTTAAGGCCCCATCTCTTAAGAAGCTTAAGGAATAGTTGGAAAGCAAAGTAACACATTCATTTATTGTACCAGTTTATTCAGTATATGGTGTTATAGGCACTGTGCTAAGTTCTGATAACACAAAACTTGCTCTTGGCCCTGAAGATATTTAAACTGTTGCAAAGATAGACGCTCAAATACATCCTTCTAACACACAATATAGTTGCTGGGGTGTGTGTGGGGGGGGGGGGGGGGGCGGGGCGGGGCGCGTGCATGCGTGCATGTTCATATTGTAATGACCATAGATTGCAATAGCTGCCAAAGAGGAAGAATAGTTAAGTCTACCTGGGGAAATCAAGTTTCTTGATATTCTGTGTAGGATGGTTTAAATTATATTCCTGAAAGAAAAAAAGTGTTGTGGTATGTTATAAAGAATAAGATTTGTAAGGCAAAATAAAATTTAATAAATGTCATGTGGAAGTGTCTAGCAAGCAAAGACTTTCAACTTTTTAGATGTTAACAGTATTTTATTTCTAAGAATAAAGAAATAGAGGCTTTGAAATGTACACATCACTGCTCATTATGTAATAGCAAGTTAAAATCTTTAGGCTTCCTAAGACATAAACTATTCTAACTGGCAGTATTAGAATTAGCTCCTTTAGATTTGAGTTGGTATCTCCCTACTCAAGGTACATTAGTCTTAAGAGCTGACGAGATTCTTTGGACCAATACCTAAAACTAAGGCTGTGTAATCTTAAATTCAAATATGTTAGCTTATGTTTGGGGATGTTAATGTAAGCTTTTAAAATGTTAGAGCTGGACTCACGAAATGCCTAATGCATGAGGAGACAATGTTGTAGAGATCCTCTTCTGAATCACTCTTGTGCATCATTTGTATTTGTCAGCTGCTTAATTTTAAACTTTTAGAAATTCTGTAGTATCAGCCACAAATCTTTTGTCTAATAAACAGACCATCAACTGCGTCATCAGTTTACCTTGTAAGAAACCTCATATGCTCCCTGGAAATCTTAAATCTGGGTTAATTTTTATAATTTCAGCTAGGTCAAGTAAAATTAAAGAGAAAAGTTGAATCTTTCCCCAGAGCTTCAAGCAAAAAAAAATGGGGACTCTGCCATATGATGTTGGGTAAAACACATGTCCTTTCTGAGCCAGTTTCATTAAATGAGCAGCGTTGGCATCATTTTCATTTCACAGATGATGGGAGAAACATAATGGTAAAATAGAAATGTGTTATGTTTAGTCTCTAACTCCAGACTTCAAAAGCCTTCTCTTCATCTGACATTTCTAGATGTCTTAGGTGTGATTAGTTGAGTCTCTGGCAAAGAGATTGAAAGATGTCTAAGATCAAGGTCCAAATGCCCAGATCTTCCCTCTCACAGCTGTCTGCTTCCCTCTTCCAAAGGATCTGCAGGAGCTATATAGGCAAAGGACAGACAGGCAAAAGAACATTTGATGAAAACTAAGTTGTGGCCCCAGACCTCACTGTCACTCTCCCAGTGAGCTGGGCCAGAACTCAGATAAGTCACAAGGACTTCCTTTGGCTAAACACTGAAGGCTGAACCGGAAGCAGGTGGGAGAGCACAGGAAGCCTCCTTTATCCTCTTTCCCTGTACTTTAATCTCTGCCTCCCTGGAGCAAGAAAAGGGGAAGCTGGGCAAAGAAGAGACTGGGTGAGGAGGAGCTCGTCTGAGCAATCCTCCCCAGGCCCTCCCAGGGTATAATCCACTTCTAAGAGGGGGGCAGCTCCAGACCCACCTATCACATCAACTTCACAGAATAAGAGAGACTTCAGAGTGATGACTCCTATGAGAAGCTCTAAAGAGAGACTCCAAACAAACTAATTCCAAGAGAGCCCCTGCTCAAACTCAAAGCCTTAACCCCCTAACCCCTTAAGCACCAAGGTTCAATGCCTTTTCCTTTAATGTTACCATCTCTACCAGCCCTCTTTCTCCTAGAAAGAAAAAAAGGAGGAATAAAGTAGAGTCTTGAGTTCTGCCCAAAGATCAACCATCAGATGAGTTAGGAAAAAAGAAAAAAAAAAATCCACAGCTGAAATTCACCTTATATGGTAAAAGATCTATTCGCCTTGAATGTGTGGAACCAAATTAATGGTATTTCTGGAGTCCAGATAGCTTAACTTTCAAAAAAACATAAAAAAAAATTCTCCAACCATCCATCACACCTAAATGACTAAGGATTGGCATGACTCTTGCCTTACCTGCAAGCCTTCTGTAATATCATGTAAGTTAAAGTGTTTGTTGCTCAAGCATGTCCAGCTCTTTGAGACCCCATGAACTGTTGTCTCCCAGCTCTTCTGTCCATGAAATTCTCCAGGCAAAAATACTGGAGTGGGTTGCCATTCCCTTCTCCAGGGGATCTTCCCGACCCAGGGATTGAACCTGGGTCTCCCGCATTGCAAGCAGAATCTTTGCCATCTGAGCCACAAGGGAAGCCCTAGTGATGTCATAGCAAGATAACAGCTGTTCTCTCCTGTAAATAATACCATCTTTTCTTTTACATAGATTGAACCACAGCCTGGCAATTGACATCATTCATTTGCTGAGTAGTAGAGCAGATTATTCTTTGATTACTATAGAAAATTTCTGAAATAAATTATCATTTTTTAAAAGATTCTTTTAGTACTTCTTTATTTGGTTGGTGCCAGTGGTAGAATTCTGTATCTCTGTGCTGTTTGTACATTGGTGTGAATAGTCCAGAAGATTTATGTTTCTCTGGGACTCTTCCAGTTTCTATGTTAACTCCTGCTCACAAATTTGTCAGTGAACTACAGGGTGTCCAGAGATAAGTCAGTTGAACACAGAACTAAGATTTCAGTCCCTGAGTGTTGCTTCAGAAAGAGCTTTTTCTTCATTATTTCAAGAGCATAATTATAAATATTTCAAAATTCTAAGCAACAGAAACAAATTGTCTTGGTTATGAATCACTAACAGTATGTTCCTATTGTTTATCCATAGTTTTTGTATATGCACTGAATTTTCTCATATGGTTTTGACCTTAAAGTGGACACTTTCCACTTAAATCGTGATAGATGAAATAATTCATTAGCCTACTTGGCTTGTCTGAGGTTATTGATATTTCTCCCAGGAATCTTGATTCCAGCTTGTGCTTCCTCCAGCCCGGCATTTCTCATGATGTACTCTGCATATAAGTTAAATAAGCAGGGTGACAATATACAGCCTTGACGTACTCCTTTTCCTATTTGGAACTAGTCTGTTGTTCCATGTCCAGTTCTAAATGTTGCTTCCTGACCTGCATACAGGTTTCTCAAGAGGCAGGTCAGGTGGTCTGGTATTCCCATCTCTTTCAGAATTTTCCACAGTTTATTGTGATCCACACAGTCAAAGGCTTTGGCATAGTTAATAAAGCAGAAACAGATATTTTTCTGGAATTCCCTTGGTTTTTCGATGATCAGAGGATGTTGGCAATTTGGTCTCTGGTTCCTCTGCCTTTTCTAAAACCAACTTGAACATCTGGAAGTTCATGGTTCACATATTGCTGAAGCCTGACTTGGAGAATTTTAAGTATTACTTTACTAGCATGTGAGATGAGTGCAATTGTGAGGTAGTTTGAGCATTCTTTCACATTGCCTTTCTTTGGGATTGGAATGAATACTGCCCTTTTCCAGTCCTGTAGCCACTGCTGAGTTTTCCAAATTTGCTGGCATATTGAGTACAGAACTTTCACAGCATCATCTTTCAGGATTTGAAACAGCTCAACTGGAATTCCATCACCTCCACTGGCTTTGTTCGTAGTGATGCTTCCTAAGGCCCATTTGACTTCACATTCCAGGATGTCTGACTCTAGGTGAGTGATCACACCGTTGTGATTATCTGGGTCATGATCTTTTTTGTACAGTTTTGTACATTTGTACTCTTGATGAAAGTGAAAGAGGAGAGTGAAACGGTTAACTTGAAGCTCAACATTCAGAAAACTAAGATCATGGCATCCGGTCCCATCACTTCATGGCAAATAGGTGGGAGAAACAGTGGAAACAGTGGCTGACTTTATTTTTCTGGGCTCCAAAATCACTGCAGATGGTGATTGCAGCCATAAAATTAAAAGACACTTACTCCTTGGAAGGAAAGTTACGACCAACCTAGACAGCACATTAAAAAGCAGAGACATTACTCTGTCAACAAAGGTCCATCTAGTCAAGGCTATGGTTTTTACAGTGGTCATGTATGGATGTGAGATTTGGACTATAAAGAAAGCTGAGCGCTGAAGAATTGATGCTTTTGAACTGTGGTGTTGGAGAAGACTCTTGAGAGTCCCTTGGACTGCGAGGAGGTCCAACCAGTCCATCCTAAAGGAGATCAGTCCTGGGTGTTCATTGGTAGGACTGATGTTGAAGCTGAAACTCCAATACTTTGGCCACCTGATGCAAAGAGCTGACTCATTGGAAAAGACCCTAATGCTGGGAAAGATTGAGGGCAGGAGGAGAAGTGGACGACAGAGGATGAGATAGTTGGATGGCATCACTGACTCAATGGACATGGGTTTGGGTGGACTCTGGGAGTTGATGATGGACAGGGAGGCCTTGGCGTGCTGCGGTTCATGGGGTCGCAAAGAGTCAGACATGACTGAGCAACTGAACTGGCTGACTCACTTGGCTTATCTGAAAATGCCATGAAGCAAAAAGAAAAGTGTTTAATTTTATCCACTTCCTCATTTTTCTTTTCTTTTTTTGTGTGTCCTAAAGAAGCTTTCCTCAAAAGAAAAGGGATGAAAACAATGTAGATACACTAAAATTCAAGATGTAGGAAATGAAAACATTCTTGATGACTAGAAAGTCTCAGGCTAACCAGGGTTAAAAAAAAATTAACATTCACAGTATGTATAGTAATCCTTACCTCGAGAAGTCAGTGTATGTATATTCATAGTGGTAGGAGAATTGCTTTTATTAAAGCGAGATATCAGAACTCAGATAGGATCGTAATGTAGGTGTATTGGTTTCTCCTTTTACTTGGGATTTAAATGAATGGGTAGTGCCTCTCAAATCTGGCACTCTCTTTGTGTATCTTCAATGAGTCAGCACTTTGCTCCGGCTTTAGGCATCACTAGGCTGACATCACGGCAGTTTGGAGGTTGTGTGAAATGAGCTGTTTCATCTCAGAGGAAGAGAGCTAGAAGGCCAGTTTTCCCCATGTTCACTGGCATCTGACTTTATACATGTGTGTACTTGCCACTGTTGCAGTTTGTTTTCCTTTGGGGAGGGGGCACAGTGTTGATTTATTCACCTCATATTTATTGCGCACTTACTTTGAACCAAGCAATGTCAATAAGGATGGAGCTTATCTGTGTCTTTACTGGTCTAGAAGGTAAACTGATAATAGAAAATCAGACTATGTTTCCATAGGTGCTACAATAGAGGGAAAATCCAGACTTAAAACTTGCTCCCATTAACTGTATACTTTTGTTCTACACAGTAGTGACCCAGGTAATTATGCTTTAACCTTTTCAGTGTTTGATTCTTACACCAGACTAGTGGCATTTGATGTTCCTCAGAGAAATTTTTGATGACACGTCACTAGAGAAGATCTGCTTGACGTCCGGTTTTTAATCATGTACAGATGAATCCTACAGCATGCGTATTATTGCTGTACCTTACCACCAAGACAATTCATTAATTCAAAAATCTAAGTGTTAATCACTTCATCCCTCCAATCCCTTAAAATTTTTTTTCCAAGGACATTGATTTCATGCCTCAGAGGTGCCAGGGTATGATTTTTTTTTTTTCTCCTTTTCCTGTTGCTCTTGAGGAAATAAGCAACCAATTAAAAACAGATTTTTACTCAGTCCTAATGTTTATTAATAGACATCTTAAAATTTGGCAATTTTCTTTATACTATTCTTTCTCTCTCTCTTTACACTCTGGGTCTAAACTTCCTCCATACACAGGGTGTTATTTCCTGACCATCACATAAGTTTTAAACATCATCATTAAATAAGGAAGATACCATGTGCATAGCAGGCAGGAAATGATGCCACACCCTTGCAGTTTTGCTTTTCCATTTCCCCTGGAGACAAGGACTTGTTTGTGTTGGTGAGAGTGATGCAGTGTGTGTGGTGGCTCATGCATGTCTGTTTTTGTTCCCCATGGTGATTGCCCCCAGGTACACATGTATGGGGCTTGGAGACTAGCAAGCTTTATGAATAAGACATTTGCTGAGAATTAAAGCATTTAAATCTTCACCCTTTTAGAACCATCTCCCATGCCTTTTTCAGTCCCTTTTGTTTCTCAGTAAGATTTTTGGTACTTAATATATTCTCAGTAGTGAGCCTTGAAACAAATTCTGGCATTCTGAGTTAATCCTGTCACTGATGAGGGTAAATCTTATGTCTCTTGAGGATAGATGCTTTTGTCTTCTAGCGTGTTTCTGAGAGAACGTAATTAATGCCGTTTGTACATTAACTGATAACTTAGTGACATGAAAGTTAATTCCCTTCCCTTGTATCGCCATCATTTTTTCCCAGGAGAAATGGGTCTACCTCAGAAAGGATGGCGACAGTCTGTCTTTTTCATCTTTTTTTAAAAAATCTTAATTTATTTATTTATTTATTTTTGGCCATGTTACACAGGCATGTGAGATCCTAGTTCCCCAGCCAGGGATTGAACCCCTGCCCCCTGCAGTAGAAGCACAGAGTCCTAACCACTGGACTTCCAGGGAAGTTTCATCTTTTTAACCTTATCCCTTATTCTTTGCAAATGCAGCCCTTTGCCTCCTATCTCTGGATCCCACAGGGTTCTGACCTTATCCTCCCCCGCAAATCTATCCAGGTCCAGCAGTTTTGAGGCTCCAGTGAAGTTGCTCCTACTCCATGAATCCTTCTCCGCTCACTGCAAGCCTTAGCTTGTTGCACTTACCACATCATTCACTTGATGTATATACAACATTGTGTGCACCCTTGTTTGACTTTTCATGTGGCTGTTTATGTTTCTCCAACAAGAATGTAAGTGCTTTTACAACAGGGAATGTTGGTTATGCCTCCTTGATTTTCCTATGATGGTTAGCATAAAGTAGATCTTCAGTAAGTTTTAGTTAATAAAGGATAGCCTGTCCTTACTATCTCTGAATAAGCCCCGGGGAATAGATCTTTGGGATCTGTTTCTTACTAGATCATTCTTAGATCAGCAGAGATAACTTGTTCTATCAGACTGGGGACAAATTTGGTTGGTCTTCAGAGTCCAACCCTCTGGAACCAGTTGTATCTGGAGAGTGGAGGGAAAGTAAGGGATAAAGTTAATCATCTTCTGTTGGCCCACCTGTCACTTCGTGACTCCAGTCTACCTGTCCATGTCCAACTTGCCATAACCAAGTTAAAGCATCATCTTTTAAAAGAACAGGCCACTATCTAAAGAATATACCTGAGTGACACATTAGCATACTGGAATGATGACTGCTGATTTATCATATGCAGCAAGTTTTCTCACTTCTTTCAGTGATAATACAGTCATAGCTATGATTTAAAGTCTACACCAGAAAAATGATTTAGGAGTTATAATTCATAGAAAAAGAGTACTGGACTTAATTGTCAAAATTGTAGGAAAATAAGACCTCTCATATGCTGTTAAGGGGAGATGTATATAAAGAAATCCAGACTTTTCTTGGTGGGAGAAGCATTTGACATTGTAAGTTTACCTTGTGTGGCGCTACCCAAGCAATATTGTTTATTCATGATGGTAGCTTGCTCATCAGTCATTTCCAACTCTTTGCAACCCTTTGGACTGTAACCCACACAGCTCCTCTGTCTATGGGATTTCCCAGGCAAGAATACTGGCGTGGGTTGCCATTTCCTTCCCCGGGGAATCTTCCTGACCCAGGAATTGAACCCATCTCCTCTGTTTCCTGCATTGCAGGTGGATTCTTTACCCACTGAGCCATTAGGGAAGCTCATAATAGTCATAAGACTTTTTTTTATTTCAACACACTGCCTCTCTCTTCTGAAAAGATAGTAAAGCAAGAGTTATTCTTGAAAATGCTCTCTGTTCAATGTGCATAGCCATGATAAAGCCATGATATAAAGAGATACTAAAAACACATACATGGACTTAAAAGCAAGATAAATGGTTCTGTGGAGCACAAATAGAATACTGAGTGGGGCTGAGGCCATAGCCAGGCTCCCATCCAAATGTAGGCAGTAGCAGCCAGGAGTTCAGCTCCTGCCAGTAAAGGAACTAAAAATGCACCACGCAAGATAAGAGACTGGAGTCCGGTCACTGTAGCCAAAGGCCCTCATTTCCAAAAGGAAGCTAAAAAGAATGGCGATGAACTGACTGCTAGAGCTGGTGCTTCAGAGGAAACCATGCATCTGGGGTGCCTCCCAACCAGGAACTGAGTCAGCCCGCCTGGAATTGTGAGATCCTGACATCACAGCGGAGCAGCGAAACATCATGACAGGTCCTAATGGTGGACTGGGAGGCTGGGTGCAGGAAACCACAGAAGAGCTCACGAGAGAATAACGGTCTCCTCAGAATGAGCCTACCGCCCAGAACGCGTGAAGACAGCTATGCTAAGAAAGTCTCTCAGCAAAATGTACAGTCGGAGTATTGAGTCACTCCACTCTAGAGGAAACTAAGCTTTGCAACAATAATGAAGTTAAAATATATTTACTAAAGTATAAAAAAATTAAATAAAAAGCAGAAAAAATAGATTTAGAGTGGTCAAGAAGATAAAGACAAAACATAAAAAAGTCAGTAGATATGTCATAAGATCAGAAATAAAAAACCACTGAAATTTAAAATATCAACAGGCAGAATAATAACACTGTATTCAGTTGCAAGAAGAAGTAATGAATTAGATTTCTGAGTTACCCAGAGCCCAGCACAGAGAGAGATGAGAATTAAAAAGCACACACACACTCGTGGAACTGAGAGACTCTAACATATATCTAATAGGAATTGCAGGGAAAAATGGAAGAAATGGTGAAGCAATTTTTGAAGCAATTATTTAAAGAGATTTTCCTGAAGTTTTCCAAAATTGAAGAAATTTAAGTCCTTGGCTACAAATATTGAGCAGTGTTCATCTACATACATTTAAAATTAAGGTGAAAATGTAAAAGATCTTTTATTAAAATCTTCAAAGCTACCCTAGAGAAAGAGAGATTGCTCCTCAGAGAACAAACGCAAGCTGACAGCAGACTTCTCATCAGCAAAAGAGGCCAGAATAAAATGGAATAATATATTTAAGTGCTGAAAGGAAATTACTGTCAACGCAGATTTTTATAATTTACAAATTACTATTCAAGAGTGAAAGCAATATAGACATGTTCAGATGTATGAGGCATATGAATTTTCTATCTATAGGCCCTTATTAAAAGAACTATTAAGGGATACACTTCAACCCATAGCAAAGGAACTCAGGGGGAAGATAAAGGATCTGAGACAGTGGGTGAGCACATGATTTAATAAATATGTAGATAATCACAATGAACTATAGATTATTTTTTTCAAAGGAGAGCTAAAACAGACTCTGGGAACAACACAACAGGATAGTTCGGTGGGTAGTTAAAACATGCTTGGAAGAGGAGGTAAGGATTCTGAAAAGCTTTAAGTGTATCAGTTCAGTTCAGTTCAGTCGCTCAGTCGTATCTGACTCTGCAATCCCATGAATCGCAGCACGCCAGGCCTCCCTGTCCATCACCAACTCCCGGAGTTCGCTCAGACTCACGTCCATCGAGTCGTCCATCGAGTCGGTGATGCCATCCAGCCATCTCATCCTCTGTCATCCCCTTCTCCTCCTGCCCCCAATCCCTCCCAGCATCAGAGTCTTTTCCAATGAGTCAACAACTCTTCGCATGAGGTGGCCAAAGTACTGGAGTTGTTTTTTTTTTTTAAGTGTATACATTCTAAGAAATTATATGTAACCTTAACTACAGAAATTTAGTCTACACATTCCCAACCAGCTGAGGCAGAATGGAAATAGGAGATGTGTACAATTTTATCAGGGCAACAGAAAGCAGGAAGGAGGAAGAAGTGCTATATATAAAAATAAAAACATGGACATGAATCCAAATATCACTAAATATCCAAATATGAGTGAGGTGAGCCACAAAATTGTAATGGATTAAATTCATTTGTAAGAAGAAAGAGGTGATTCGTTTGGACTTTTTTGTGTGTGTGTGGTGAAATAGTACTTTTTTATTTTTTTAATTTTATTTTATTTTTAAACTTTATATAATTGTATTAGTTTTTTTTAAAAGTCCATAAAACAGACACCTAAGGAAATAACAAAACACAAAGTTTCTAAATAGAGATTAAAGAAGGATATTAAAAAACAGGAAAAAGCTGATGAAGCTCTGATAATATTAGATAGTATTTAGACCTTCCATTTTCAAAATGCACTCTTTATCAAAACAAGGTGTATTTTTAAATTTTAGAGCACGCATAAATTCTTGTAACACCACACAGGATACAAAAGAATCTCAACACCCCGAGGAATTCCCGGGTCCTGAACCTTTGCAGTGAACCTCTGGCAACCACTGATCTGTTCTCTGACCTGGTTTACAGAATGTCATGTAAAATCAGGCAGTATGTAGTTTTTGAGACTGGCACTGTTTTTAAATTAAAACTTGCCTGAATGCAATCATCACTGGAATATTTTTAATAAATTATAGCACATCTATATCATATAGTAATATAGGCCTTAGAATGAAGTAGATCTCTATATGTGGGTGTGTTAGGGTCTGTAAGACATACTGCTGCTGCTGCTGCTAAGTCACTTCAGTCGTGTCCGACTCTGTGCGACCCCACAGACGGCAGCCCACCAGGCTCCCCCATCCCTGGGATTCTCCAGGCAAGAACACTGGAGTGGGCTGCCATTTCCTTCTCCAATGAATGAAAGTGAAAAGTGAAAGGGAAGTCGCTCAGTCATGTCCAACTCTTAGCGACCCCGTGGACTGCAGCCTACCAGGCTCCTCCGTCCATGGGATTTTCCAGGCAAGAGTACTGGAGTGGGGTGCCATTGCCTTCTCCGGTAAGAAATACTATGAAAGTGAAAATTTTAAGGGGCAAGAACAATGCATGTAGTAAGATCCCACGTGTTTATATGTCGTGTGTGCAAAGTCGCTTCACTCATGTCTGACTCTGCAACCCCATGAACTGTAGCTTGCCGGGCTCCTCTGTCCATAGGATTCTCCAGGCAAGAATACAAGAGGGGGTTGCCATTTCCTTCTCCAGGAGATCTTGACTGAGGGTTCGAAGCCATGTCTCTTAACATCTCCTGCATTGGGAGGAAGATTCTTTACCACTAGCACCACCTGAGAGGTCATGTCTATGTCAATACACAGATATAGAATACCCACCAAACTTATCAGGCTTCCTAAGGAATGTCAGGGGAGTGGGAAAGGTGAAGGGAGTACACTCCCCTCTATGCTAAATATGCACTTTTAAAAGAAGATTTATAATAGCAAAAAATAAAATATTTAGGCATAACTTAATAAATGCCCAAAATCTATTTGAGGAAAGATATGAAACACTCCTGGGAGATACAAAATTAGATTAAGCCAAGTGGAAACACACACATGGAGAGGAAGAATCAACACCATAAAGATGTCAGTGCTTAGTTTATAAATGTAATATAATCCCAATAAAAATACCACCAAGGTGGTTTGTTTTTTTTTGGTTTTTTTTTTTTTTTTTTTGGATCTAGACTATAAAGTTGATTATAAAGTTCATTGTGAAAGACAAGCATGAATTTGAGCACTTACAACACTCATTACTGATTTAGTCACCTATCTCCTGTTCAGGACCTTGAAGGGTGCATTGCTCTTGGTATCTCTGACATGATGGCTGACGTACAGCAGGTCCTTCACTAGGAGTGACTTTTCCTGAGGCACACTAAAACTAGTTAGCACTTGTGTTCTACACGTCCCACACCTCCCCCATCAATGTCTTTTATGTCTCCTGCTTGTAAAAGATAAGCTGGCCCTTATGTATGTTTCCCTGTCTTTGTTATATCAAGCGGTTTCTCTGAAGCTGAGTGGCTTTGTTTGATTGGGTTTGAATCTCAGCCCTTTGGTGTCTCATTCATGCACATGTTGAACTGCTTCAGTAGGCTACCACTGGTCCCTGCTGCTTCTCACTGAGCTGCTTTTCTGGAAACTGCCTCAGTTAAGCAGATACTACTTTTTTACATTGTAATGATGGAGTTTATGATTCTAGCAAAGGGACTGAGAATCAAATAACCATCATCAAAAATACAATCAAAGAAGTGGGTGAATATTAATAATTTAAAATTGTGAAAGTTACTATTAAAAGGTCCTAATTTACATTGCCCATGCAAGATATTTCAATATGTGATCAGCTGCTGCTGCTGCTAAATCGCTTCAGTCGTGTCTGATTCTGTGCGACCCCATAGATGGCAGCCCACCAGGCTCCTCCATCCCTGGGATTCTCCAGGCAAGAACACTGGAGTGGGTTGCCATTTCCTTCTCCAATGCGTGAAAGTGAAGTTGCTCAGTCGTGTCCAACTCTTAGCGACCCCATGGACTGCAGCCTACCAGGCTCCTCCATCCATGAGATTTTCCAGGCAAGAGTACTGGAGTGGGTTGCCATCAAGTGTGTACATAGTCCATGTAAAAATGTATCTCTTTGCTGGTATAAATTTGGCAATTATGATTTTAAATATTCGATTTCTTTTTCTAGCTCAGAGCAGCATTCCAGGATATAGTTTAGATAGGTTGCTTCATTTTTTAAGGAAGTTTGAATTTTACTTTGTTTCTCTTAAAAACACACCATGTAGAAAGCAAAATCAGGAAATGCAGTTTATTTCATTGACCCTACAGTTTTTTTCTGAAAACAGCTGTTGTGTTATCTGAAAATAATTTGCAAATGGGAATTCATGTATTTGGCTCTTAGTGAGCCCATTTCTCCAACCACTGCAACCTTTGTGTTTCTTTTCCAGAAATATTATCCAGGTATTAGAACAGTCATGGAACAATTTTACATGTATATTTTTTATTCCTCTAGGAACTTTAGTTGTAAAGTCTTGAAGAGCATTTTATATACTTTGTTACCTGGATGTCAGCTGCTCCATAGGATATAGAGGATATTGTATCAAATTCCAGTCCATGAGCTCTCTGTATTCTCACAGACTCCTGGAAGAATTAGGTTCTCATAGTCCCAGTTCCTGCTTCCATGGAAACAATTTAGATTATAGATTTTTAGCATCCCAGGCAAAATCTCCTTGTCTGTTCAGTTTTAAACATTCAGCATTAAATTATTTAGTCTTTTGCCTGTGATTTCTACAGTTCATTCATAACACAGAGGGGTGTGTGTGTGTGTTTAGCAGATTTTACCAAAGGTTTAGGGAAGAGTGAAAAGTATTTACATCTCCAAATGGAAATAATGAGTATACACTGCAGCCTCCTACCACACTGCTTGTCCTGTTTCCTTCGATTCTACCCCTCCTCTACTGATTCACCTCCCCCTCCCTCTAACCCCATTCATCCCACTATAGCATGGGTGGTTTAGCCGTCTTTGTTGCTGGTTTCAGCTCACTTTTGCCCTCAGTGACTCAATGCCCTTCTATATACAGCTTTTCCTTATTATGAAACTAACTTAGGTATTTGCTTTAACTTAGATGATTTCATTCAAGACTTATTCTCAGAATTTCCCTGGTGGTCCAGTGGTTAAGACTCAGGGCTTCCCACTGCAGAGCAAATGGGTTTGGGTCCTGGCTGGAGAACTAAGATGCTGTGCTGCACAGCCAAAAAATAATAATTATTATTATTCTCAAATCTGTTCTTAGAGTAGTAACTTTCTTACCTTGATATATCGTGGATCAGATTCTCCTGTTCATCTTGCTTTTTAAATGTTTTCTCTACCCCTTGACCCCATTTCTTTCCCCTCTTTCTCACCCTTCCCCTACATAAACACACTGTGTAGGTGTAGCTCTAGTCTCGATGCTTTTTTCCTCCAAAGGCAGTCTGAGAGTTGTCCCTAGAAGAAAAGCATTACATTTCTCATCTGTGTGACACATGTATGGTACAAGCTGGTGGTGATGGTCTGAGCCTTGATGTTCTGCAGAACAGGATATGGTGGTGGGGCTTTCTTCCTGCTCTTACCCTAAGCACTCTTCCTTAGTCCTGCACTGCAGGAACCCTACCATTATTCTTTGAAAAAAAAAAATTGCAGCTATTCTTTAAGGCTTATTTTGTACTCTAATCTTTAAATTTCTGGATTAGGTAAGGAGAAGTAAGGTATAGGTTTAATTGGGCAAGCTTCTCAAAAGAGCAGAAAAGTTGAAACAAAATCTTTTAAGTTCTTACAAGCTGCTGTTTTACAAATATCCCACAAAACAACCCTTACCCTTGTCTTTTTTAAAGGAAGCCTTTCTGTCTTCTTTCTCTTTCTTTTACTGTACCTTTGAAAACATTGATGCTTTTCACAGTTCTTCTCAGTGTTGGAGTGTTTACAGTAATCATAGAAAGTAACTTCCTTCCTCTCTTCTATGGCTGCTGCTGCTAAGTCGCTTCAGTCGTGTCTGACTCTGTGCGACCCCATAGATGGCAGCTCACCAGGCTCCCCCGTCCCTGGGATTCTCCAGGCAAGAACACTGGCGTGGGTTGCCATTTCCTTCTCCAATGCATGAAAGTGAAAAGTGAAAGTGAAGTCGCTCACTCATGTCCGACTCTAGCAACCCCATGGACTGCAGCCTACCAGACTCCTCCGTCCATGGGATTTTCCAGGCAAGAGTACTGGAGTGGGGTGCCATTGCCTTCTCCCTTCTATGGCTACTGCACTGTTTAAATCCCCACAGTCTTTTCTCTTGGGCTCTGCAGCCTGCCCTCTTCCTTCTCATAGTGCCAGATAGACAACCTGCCATCACATCTTTGGGAATTCAACTCCAAGCTGCATCCCTGCTGGAGTCTTCTTGTGATGTGTCCTCTTGGCAGTATGAGCAGCTATTTTGCTTAACGACTAAATTCTAGCATCTTTTTCTACACTCTCTGCTCATTTCTGACTAGTTAACAGCTTCTGGAAAGGATATCACTGTCTTTACCTTCCTGGGATTTAAATAAGCACATTTTAAAATGACATCTTGAAAGATTGAAAGAAATATGACATCGGAAAGCTGAGAGGAACTTCCAGAGTTCATCTATATATTACCTTCCTACGTTGGGCTGTTCTCTTAAAGCCATCGTAGCAGAAGTTTGGAGAAATGAGGAGACTGTCTGAAGTGGTGCTGTTTCATTGCTGTATGAAGGTTGGCAAGCTGTTGAAGTTCACTGAAGCTTAGTTGGGTTCTTCTGTAGAATGCGGAGAAAATGACCTACTTCTGTAGCATGGCAGATGCTAGCCAATCAAGTGCGTTTGTCCTGAATATAAAGAGGTATCCCAGGAGGGCACACAACTGAGCCAGGGAGACACAAGCAGGATTTCAGGCCACACTTGCCCCTCAGCTGGACACCCTGGTGCCCGGCATAACCTGAAACCCTCTGCAGCAGCCAGGCTCTGGAGGTTAATCATCTGCCCCTATGAGGAGCGAGTCTGGAGAAGGGCAGGGCAGGAGGCAGTACTGGGACCATCTGGGTGCTTGGCAGGGACTTAGAACCTCCAAAAGGTACCTCCCTGCCTTTTTACCTTCTGGCTGATCTTGCTTTACACCAATGCGTCTATGTTTTCATCACATCATTAACAATGTCATATTAACATACTTGGAGAAAGAAATGGCAACCCACTCCAGTATACTTACCGGGAAAATTCCATACACAGAGGAGACTGGTGGGCTGTGGTCCATGGGGTCGCAAAAAATCAGACATGACTGAGCATAGCATGGCATTAACATCCTAGCTTAAAGGTGTCACTCTTGGAGAAGGTGCTGGGGAAGCATTTCTGTCCATACTGGTCTCTAGCCCCCACCTTCTGCCTGCTTCACAGATGTGTTCAGTTGCTCAGTTGTGTCCAACTCTTTGCAACTTCATCAACTGTAGCCCGCCAGGCTACAGACATGTACAGACATGGGATTTTCCAGGCAAGAATACTGGAGTGGGTTGCCATTTCCTTCTCTAAATAATTGAAGCTTCACAGATAATTGGAGCATTAAATGAGACTACAGTTGGGAAAACAGCTAGAACATGACCCCAGCCATTGAATTTCTTTTTCTGTTTGATATTTCTGCAGGGTAGACTCTAACATCTGTCTAGGCTTTCTCCTACTATTTTCTGTTCCAGGGGTTTCCATGGTAGAGTGCTTGACCCCAAGAAATATAAAGGATGCCCTATTGAAATATGAGATGAAAATGAAAACTTTATGTTTATTTTAAACCTAAAGGAAAAATAAGCTTTCTAATATTTGGCTGATGGATTGGCAATACTTTATGGTTATAATTATAAATAGACATATGTGAGTGAGTGAAAGCCATTCAGTTGTGTCCAATTCTTTGTAACCCCATGGACTATACAGTCCATGGAATTCTCCAGGCCAGAATACTGGAGTGGGTAGCCTTTCCCTTCTCCAGGGGATGTTCCCAACCCAGGGATCGAACCCAGGTCTCCCTCACTGCGGGCAGATTCTTTACCAGCCAAGCCACCAGAGAAGCCCATAGACATATATATGCACACAAATATGGACGTGTTTAACACTCTTTTTCTCTGATACAGGTAAGTGATTAAAATGTTTGTTTGAAGACATTCTCAAACATTCTCACACCACTGTAGTCATGGAACCCTCTGAATGCAGTCACATTTGTTTTTCTTCCCTGCGTTCTTCTGATTTCCATAGTAAATGGTAGCCCCTGGTGTATGGTAGCCCTCTTCTAGTCTACAGAGCACTTATATATCTTTATAAACAAAACTTCCTCTCTTCCCCCTAACCTCATTCTTTCATTGTATCCACATAGGATATGGGAAGAGATAAGCTTTTCCCCTAAAACATGTATAACTTTAAAAGGTAATTTGTTACTTAGGATGAAGTAAAATTGAGATCTTTTTGATTTAATCCTAGAAACTCAGTAAAATAAAATAAGAATGTGGGTTCTGGGTCCAGGTGGCCTGAGCTAGATGACATTAAGCAAGTTACCTACCCTTTCTGTGCTTTCATCTCCTCATCTGTGAAACTGGGGTAGAAAGAGTAATCTGCCTCATCAGGTTAAGGTGACAATTGAAAGAAGTAATATCTCTGACATGGAATAGAATTGCATATTAAACACAACAGAAAGTTTGTTGCTGTCATCAGTGTAATCACGGTCCTTAACTTTATCCCTAGGAGAGATCCTGCCCAGAACTATGCAACTCTGAGTTGGAAGGACTAGCATCCGTGGCAGTTCTAGACTCATCCACTTTCTCAGCAAATATATACTGGCGGTCTCCTATATCAGATACTCAACTAAGGGCTGGACACTCCACTGCATTGTCAAACCCTGTACAACACTTCTCTCTAGGGGCATGTATCTCCCACGTCACCAGCTTGTGGTCATATTCCTCATGCCATAACAGTCCACTTTGTAATAGACTCAGTGTACACTTACGTGTACTTCTTCCTGAAGATGATTCCTCCAAGTTGATTCAAAGTGTAGTTTGCCTCATCCTATCTCATCTTTGGGAAGAAAGTGTTCTCTCTTACTGAAATTGCAATCTTATGAGACTGCAGGACTTAGTAGGGCTTAATATGATTTTCAACAAACTGAAGCATTAGTAGGGGAATAGAGTTAATGTGATATTTTGTGTGAAAAGCAGCAAGTTTAGACATAACTATTTTACTATCAAACATTTATATAGTCTTTCATCTCTCTCTGAATAAATAGCTTTTAAAAAAGCATAGTAAATTCCCATTTTATTAAAACTAGACATATTCATCTGTGCATGACTAGGATATGGGTAGAAAGAAAAGAGGAAATGATAAAGACAGGAATTTCTCCCATATTTCCTCCTTTTAATCCTTTTATTTCTCGTACAGAAACTAATATAATGTTGGGAGCCATCCAATTCAAGACTGAATCTGATAAGAGGATGTACTTCCCAGACCAATGACTGATTCCCCAAAGGCTTCAGTGAAAGAAGAAATGCAAACTTTTTTAAAATACGTGAAATGTTCTTCAAATATTTGTCATGCACTGTTCTGTGTGCTGACAAAACTGCTCCATTTTGTGTCATGAGTTAGATGCGGCAAACAAAGATAAGCATTTCATTTTCCCAACCTGTGGGCTAAGAATAAAAATCTCGGTGCTGGAATTGAACATTGTATTCTGCAGGCAAAGGAAATGGACGTTTATTGGATGTTATTGCTGCTTTCCTTCTCACTAATGACATTATGAAAGCTCTTTGAGTAATATAATTTGGAAATATTATTTCTGTGTTTCAGGTCATGCAAGACAAGATAATCTGCCTTCCGAAAAGAGTACAGCCTTCTCAGAACCACTCTTCCGTTTCAAATGTCTCTCAACCAGTGGCCAGTACCACCCCACTGCCTCCACCCAAACCATCTCCTTCTAACCCAGTCACTGTGGAAATGAAAGGGCTGAAGACAGATTTGGACCTTCAGCAGTACAGCTTTATTAACCAGATGTGCTATGAGCGAGCCCTCCACTGGTACGCCAAGTATTTCCCATACCTAGTCCTCATTCATACCCTGGTCTTCATGCTCTGCAGCAACTTTTGGTTCAAGTTCCCTGGCTCCAGCTCCAAAATAGAACATTTCATCTCAATCCTGGGGAAGTGTTTTGACTCTCCCTGGACCACACGAGCCTTATCTGAAGTGTCTGGGGAGGACTCAGAAGAGAAGGACAACAGGAAGAACAACATGAGCAGGTCCAACACCACCCAGTCTGGTCCAGAAGGCAGTCTGGTCAATTCTCAGTCTTTAAAGTCAATTCCTGAGAAGTTTGTGGTTGACAAATCCACTGCAGGGGCTCTGGATAAGAAGGAGGGTGAGCAGGCAAAAGCTTTATTTGAGAAAGTGAAGAAGTTCCGGCTGCACGTAGAAGAAGGTGATATACTATATGCCATGTATGTTCGTCAGACTGTACTGAAGGTTATAAAATTCCTAATCATCATTGCATATAATAGTGCCCTGGTTTCCAAAGTCCAATTTACAGTGGACTGTAATGTTGACATTCAGGACATGACTGGATATAAAAACTTTTCTTGCAATCATACCATGGCACACTTGTTTTCAAAACTCTCCTTTTGCTACCTGTGCTTTGTAAGTATCTACGGATTGACGTGCCTTTATACGTTGTACTGGCTGTTCTACCGTTCTCTGAAGGAGTACTCTTTTGAGTATGTCAGGCAGGAGACTGGAATTGATGATATTCCAGACGTGAAAAATGACTTTGCTTTTATGCTTCATATGATAGATCAGTATGACCCTCTGTATTCCAAGAGATTCGCGGTGTTCCTATCTGAAGTGAGTGAAAACAAATTAAAGCAGCTGAACTTAAATAATGAGTGGACTCCAGATAAACTGAGGCAGAAGCTGCAGACAAATGCCCATAACCGCTTGGAACTGCCTCTCATCATGCTCTCTGGCCTTCCAGACACTGTTTTTGAAATCACAGAGTTGCAGTCCCTAAAACTTGAAATCATTAAGAACGTCATGATACCAGCCACAATCGCGCAGCTAGACAATCTCCAGGAGCTTTCTCTACACCAGTGCTCGGTCAAAATCCACAGCGCAGCATTGTCTTTCCTAAAGGAGAATCTCAAGGTCTTGAGCGTCAAGTTTGATGACATGAGGGAGCTGCCCCCCTGGATGTATGGCCTCCGGAACCTGGAGGAGCTCTACCTGGTTGGCTCTCTAAGTCACGATATTTCCAGAAATGTTACCCTTGAGTCTCTGCGGGATCTCAAAAGCCTTAAAATTCTCTCGATCAAAAGCAACGTTTCCAAAATCCCACAGGCAGTGGTTGATGTTTCCAGCCATCTCCAGAAGATGTGCATACACAACGATGGCACCAAGCTGGTGATGCTCAACAACCTGAAGAAGATGACCAACCTGACAGAGCTGGAGCTGGTCCACTGTGACCTGGAGCGCATCCCTCATGCCGTATTCAGCCTGCTCAGCCTCCAGGAATTGGACCTCAAGGAAAATAATCTGAAATCCATAGAAGAGATCGTTAGCTTCCAGCACTTGAGAAAGCTGACAGTGTTGAAACTGTGGCATAACAGCATCACCTACATCCCAGAGCATATCAAGAAACTCACCAGCCTGGAGCGTCTGTCCTTCAGTCACAATAAAATCGAGGTGCTGCCTTCCCACCTCTTCCTATGCAACAAAATCCGTTACCTGGACTTGTCCTACAATGACATTCGATTTATCCCA
Organism: Bubalus bubalis; assembly: GCF_019923935.1. Classification (NCBI taxonomy): domain Eukaryota; kingdom Metazoa; phylum Chordata; class Mammalia; order Artiodactyla; family Bovidae; genus Bubalus; species Bubalus bubalis. The sequence goes on along the minus strand of NC_059162.1, from coordinate 53,653,230 downwards.
CCTGAGATTGGAGTTCTACAAAGTTTACAGTATTTTTCCATCACTTGTAACAAAGTGGAGAGCCTTCCAGATGAACTCTACTTCTGTAAGAAACTCAAAACTCTGAAGATTGGGAAAAACAGCCTATCAGTACTTTCCCCCAAAATTGGAAATTTGTTATTTCTTTCCTATTTAGATGTTAAAGGCAATCACTTTGAAATCCTCCCTCCTGAACTGGGTGACTGTCGGGCTTTGAAGCGAGCTGGTTTAGTTGTAGAAGATGCTCTGTTTGAAACCCTGCCTTCTGATGTCCGGGAGCAAATGAAAACTGAATAACTTATTTTTGTTTCAAGTTTGACTGAAACATGCTTCTACCAAATACAGTATAAATAATTAGGTAGTCTTAATGCCTTTCCTACTTTATTATTATTTTTCTTCTTTTTCGCACAAAACAAAATGTACACAAAGAATAAGTAAGGAGTATGTATTTTTTAATAAAAATTTAATTGTATTTTTTCAATATTAGTATTTTAAAGATTTATTTGTCCTGGAACCTAATGTATCTATTATTGTTTTCTACTGACAGAGACAGATGGTTCCACCTGTTTTTGTTTGGTTTTTTGTTTGTTTGCTTGCTTGCTTGCTTGTTTGTTTTGGTTTTTTGGTAAATTCTTGAGAAAGGAAGGGAATTTTAGGTTGCATGCTTTTGGTATTTTTTAAATCGATGAAGATACTTTGCCAAGGTCATTTTTTAGCTTGTTTACATCTGTACAGGGTCTTTATTTTTATTTTCATTGTATGTGTACCAGTGTGTACCAACTCTGCTAGTTATTTTAATACCAGCTGCCTTCTGCATTGGTCAAGTATTTCGTTGTATAGAAAACTCTTCTCTGGAGTATAAGCTCACATAAGTGCATTGTCATAAACTATTATTTTCAAAATTTCCCCTTGCCTCCAGCAGAACTCTAAATTGTATTCTTTCACATACCTGACAGCTATTTATCATTAGGCAAGGATTTTGGAAGTGAGTAAGGACGATAATCTTCCATGGTCAGCTTGCTTGGATTGGTCATTTATAATTTAACTGATTTACATTATTACCAACATTTTTAAAATGTTGAAAATATTTCCTTCAGTGAAAAAGGAAATGCAGAAACTCCTCCCCTTTAATATCAATGTTGTTATGTAGTTCTGGTGAACAACCTTAGAAAAGCTAATTTATTTTAATTAAAATAGCTAATTAAATTTAAAAATCAGAATCAGAAGCCTGCTTTTTAGTAATCTAATCATCTTTGATATCTTGATATGTGAATACATCCGATGGAAAAAAAAAGACAGTGCTACTAAAGCACCCTGCGAAAGAGCTGGTGCACTCCAGTTAGGCGCACTGGTTCCTCTGGGCAGTGTGGCAGTGGTGATCTCTATTCAAATTCTGCCTGTTACACAAACTAATCAATGTATACACACACATATATATATATATTAATCAATCTCCCTCAAGTCTGCCCTTGCTATGAATGCTAGTGATGCAAGCACAGAAACTCTGTCTCTTCTCTTTGGCTTAAAAAAGTTTATCTCATCTAAAATAATTCTATTCCTTTATTTTTTTAAGTGTGAAAAAATAGCTGAGTGGATATCACTTAGAAATAATTTTTGCCTGGTGGTCAGCAGAGCTTTTATTTTATCTCTATACTAAAAAATCCAACATAGTGTGAAAGTGAAAGTAGCTCAGTCATGTCTGAGTCTTTTGACCCCATGGACTATACAGTCCATGGGATTCTCCAGGCTAGAATACTGGAGTGGATAGCCATTCCCTTTCCCAGGGGATCGTCCCAACCTGCGATCAAACCCAGGTCTCCCACATTGCAGGCGGATTCTTTACCAGCTGAGCCCCCAGGGAAGCCCAAAATGTATGGGTCTTGGGCAAAAGTTTTCACTGATGATTAAACTGTGTAGAATAGGAAAATGGAAACACTATTTGTGCCCTCAATCCAGGACCAGTGCTATCTATCATGGGAATTTTGTTTCATGTTCCAACTTCACACTCACTGTTTTCAGAACCCTAGTCTGATCTAAGACGGTTATGTGACTTAACAAAAAAAAAAAGTAGGAAGATGGTTTGGGTTTCAAAATGCTGGTTTTAAAATTTACTCCTTGATCCTGGTAAATTTGCTTAATGACACTTTGAGTCATACACGGGACACAGCTCTACAAACTACTCAGCTGATACATGTGCCTCCATTGTGTTTTAAACGTTATGATTCATCATGGGGTAAAGGATTTGGGGAAGAGATGCTTTTCATTTATTGAATAATTTAATCATGTAGACCAAAGTGCTTTGCTGTTTCTGCTCCATGTTTAAGTGTTAGAATGGTGATTTTGTATAGCTGGTTTATTTTGACCTGGAATTGAAACAATATGTTTAAAATAGCAACATGGTTTTACTTCTTTGATAAAATATTCAATTCTAGTATGTTTTTAGGATCTTGATTATGAACCATGAGTTGTATTTAGAGACATAGCACTACCTGTTTTAAACAAACAAACCTGGAAGATTGTCCATCACTGAGCATGACAAGAATACCCCCGTTGAAAGGTGAGCTTTGATAACTACTGTTAAGACACTGGGTGCATTATTCTTCTGGATAAAATTTATACTTGTTTTATATATCACCCTTAAAAAGGGATCTATTCAGGTTAAACATCATATTTATGCTGAAATCTTTATCTGGTGTTAACTTATAATCTCCCATGGGTTCATAACTGAAGTAAGTCACTAGTAATTAGTCTTTGTGACAACTTGCTCAAAATGTCAAAATAATTTTATTTACTTCCTTAATGATTTCACAGGTTGACCCTAACCTAAGTTCTAAATAACATCCAGTAAATCAGTATAGTTCTGAGTTTATGGTTTAACTAGGAAGGAAAATTCCTAGATGTTCGTTAGATTTTATAAAAATTCAAAATGTTTGAACTTCATCTTGAGTCTAAATCTTCCAACTTGACCCTTTTAAATATTGTATATTTTTGTTCACATTCTTAGGTAAAAAGCATTTACTCTTTAGCCGTTAAATGGGAAACTCAGGTAAATGAACTGCTGACTTTTCTAAAGTTCTTTAATGAATCAACTCAGTGTTAAAAGGAGTATTTACCTAATCCTTTTCGTATTTTTACAAGTGCTCTTGCTAAAAAGGAACAACTAGCTCTATTTCTCCAACTTCTATAAGATTCATGAGAAACTGCTTATGTAAATATAAAAGCATCATACATACTCAAGTCCTATGGCTACTGGACACCCTTGGTGAGTATGCTTTTTGGTCAGTTTTAATGGTTAAGTATAAATCAGTTGTTGGTGGATGGTCCAGTTGAAACACAGCATCTAAGTATATCCTAGTGGAACTCACCTAAAAAGACCACACCTCAGAAAGCTAGTTATTTGTTGGGTTTTCACTCACTCTGTTTTGTTTTTAGTACAATGGTTTTTAACGTATGTGTTCTTGATTCAGTGAAACCTATTATTTACACTGGTGAATTTTCTGATTGTTCACCCACCTTTCCCCTGCCTTAGGTTTCCCATGTAGTTAGTGCAATGAGTTCTAACAATTTCCACAGCATCCCATGTGCAGGCACTGCTTTTTCAGAAAGGCTTGGAAAATAAGCCTGCTGTGAGTATTTTGTTCATTTATAGGTGCCTCCTTCTCTGCCTCTGAAGCCATCTTTACAGAGAGGGGCTTAGCAACCTGAAGTATTCCGTGAGTTACTGGGGATGAACAAAGTTCACGTTTCTGCAACATGCTCTCTTATGATTTCTGTTATAAGAAAGGGAAGAAAAAAATATTTACATCTGTTGTTACCATTCCCCCCAAGAGTTTTGCTGTGGTTTATGTTCCTAATTCCAAGAAAAGTTCATCTTTTTAAGTAGTGTTTTACTCTCTAATGTAGTGATAGTCACTCGGCCGTGTCTGATTCTTTGCCACCCCATGGATTGTAGCCCACCAGGCTCCTCTGTCCGTGGGATTTCATAGCAAATACCTGATCAGTAGTAGTGATATATTTATTATACTTAAACAGTGATCCACCTTTATGCAAACTGCAGTATTTAGTAGAAAAGAGATAAGATAAGCTTCGAGACAACTTAAATTTGTGTTTAGAAACTAAATTGATTCAGTTTGTGTTCTCCTATGAATCTTGAATGTGATAATGCTATTCAAGCAGTTCACACTTTTGGTAGGATCTCAATAACTCAGGGTAGGTAGGGTTCCATAGCAAAATAGCACAGTTATTAGTGAGGGGAATGCCTCAAGGGTCTGTTAAGATTTTCTCTTTTTTTTTTTTTTTTTTTTTCCCTGTCTATTCAGACACATTGTAAGAAAACTTGGACAGTCTCAGACCTGCCATTGATTTTGCAGATTTAGGCCTCAGTGACATGCTTCTAATACAATTTCATACCAGTCTTTCAAACTAGCTATCCACTCTTACTCCATCTTCTCAGAGACTTTCACTGGTAAAAGTAACATGCTTAAATTCATTTTGAGGAGACGGGGAGGAGAGAAGCTCTCCTCCCACGCCAAGGAATTTTTTCTTTTTCTTCAGTTCAGTTCAGTTCAGTCACTCAGTCGTGTCTGACTCTTTGTGACCCCATGAATTGCAGTATGCCAGGCCTCCCTGTCCATCACCAACTCCCGGAGTTCACTCAGACTCACGTCCATTGAGTCGGTGATGCCATCCAGCCATCTCATCCTCTGTCAACCCTTTTCCTCCTGCCCCCAACCCCTCCCAGCATCAGAGTCTTTTCCAATGAGTCAACCCTTCGCATGAGGTGGCCAAAGTACTGGAGTTTCAGCATTAGCATCATTCCCTCCAAAGAACACCCAGGGCTGATCTCCTTCAGAATGGACTGGTTGGATCTCCTTGCTGTCCAAGGGACTCTCAAGAGTCTTCTCCAACACCACAGTTCAAAAGCATCAATTCTTCGGGGCTCAGACCTCAAAAAGGGGTATATAACTTCAAACAGTTTTTTGGTCCTGTTAAATAATAGTTCCTATACATGGTTTTGGATATGGTATAAATTTGCTTTCTGCTGAACATTGTTCACTCTCTCATATGATTCTGCCTATTTAATGAATATTTTTTGTGGGGTTGAAACTCAATGCCTTATGTGGTCACTTAGATTTCCTTTTGCTGCTCGTTTCCTCTTACTGTATATGTTCAGATTTTGTCAGTGCTGGCAAAACCTCCAAGACTGTCAAGAAAATGCTTGAAAGTTGATCTGTCATAGTGTAAATTCATGATACAATGTCTTAATGTTATTTGGCTATGTAGTACATAGGAACAGAAAATAAATTAAATAAAATCGTTTTTGTAATTTAAAATTGAGATCAGACCCTTTCTTATTTATTTGTAGAAATCATGTTTCTCTTTTGCATTTCTCTTGTGTTTTTGCATATTCTGTTACCAAGGCTCCCCATACTCTGCAGGAAATAGGCTGCATGCATTTTTTTCACTTTGTATTTGGCTAGTTTCTGCAATTGTGACTAATGATTTCCTTCCTTAATTCTCTGTACTGCATTTACCTAAGGTGCCCCTGGAGTTTCATTTGGGTCATTAGTGCCTTGCTGTGTAATCTGGAGTGCAGTTTCTGTGTATTTACCAGATCAGACTGTACAATGGCTGTCCAGCCCAGCTCTCAGTAAATACTTTTATGGTGATAATTGGGTCTACTTAAATCAGAATGGTTCTGTACAACTAGAAAGACTTCCCTAGTTAAACACATACACTCCAAGCATAGGGAAGTGCTTAATAAAATAACTTTATGAACCACTTATGCATAAGAAAATTGTGGATGGTAACTTTGAAGCTAAATTATCATTTTACAAATTTTTCTGTAGTTATTTATGACTCAGTTATTTCACTGATAATCAACTGATAGTCCTTTGGGAAAGAACTGTCGAGATGAGGAGAGATTGTGAGTGTGATGAGAGAGGCCTTGCGAATATGTGTACAGAAACTTAGAAGGAATTATGGGAGAGTGCTGGAGAAACTTTGGAGACAAGCTGAGATGGGCAGCAGATCAGAAACATCTCGTGATTCCAGTGCAAGTTGCACAAATAAAAAGGCTCTGTCTACTGCCACCTCCCACCACCCCATCTTCCAGTCCTTTCATTTATACAGAACATTGAGATAAACACTAAAATTAACTCAGTTGTTTCAGTTAGCAAGGTACAGGATAAACACTTTGATTTAGATGGAGAGATATATGAAAGTCACTAAAATAAGCAGGGTACTTAAACAGCCATAACACCAGGCCTGTGTGTTTCTGAATGTATATTTGAATGTCATTCTAAATATCCAAGCAGGAAAAAGTGAAAAGCTCTTCATAAGCTGCATTATTTTTATGTATAAACCTTTGAATACAGGTTATAATTTAGGTTTCATATTTAAGCATTTGTGAACAATCAAGGTGTGAGTAAACATTTATGTGATCAGGCATATCACAGTGATGAAATTTTCAGAGTCTGGATATTTTGCATAAAAATCACAGCACTAGGGGACTTCCCTGGTGGTCCTGTGGATGAGAATCTGCCTTGCAATGCAGGGGACATGGGTTCAATCCCTGGTTGGGGAACTAAAATCCCACATGCCGCAGAGTAACTAAGCCCATGAACTGCAACTACTGAGCCCAGGTGCCACAGCTAGAGTCTGTACACCACAGAGAAAGATTCCACATGATGCAGTGAAGAATCTGTATGCTACCACTGAGACCTGACTCAGCCAAATAAATAATAATAATAAAATAAATATTTTTTAGAACAAAACATCAGGCAAAGATTTTATCACCAAACATCTTAACCAAACTGGCCATTCTGATTATTGTGATTCAGGGGTTCCTCTGTTGTAAAGTTTGGAAACAATTAGAAGATGGACTTTCTCTTTATTTTTTTTTTAGTCCTTTAATTAATTTTTTGAACTGAAGAATAGTTGATTCACAATATTGCTATAGTTATTACACAGCAAAGTGATTCAGATACAAAGATATTGCTGCTGCTATTTAGTTGCTAAGTCTTGTCTGACTCTTTTCCAACCCCATGAACTGTGGCCTGTCAGGCTCCTCTGTCCATGGGATTTCCCAGGCAAGAATACTGGAGTAGGTTGCCATTTTCTTTCTCCAGGGATCTTCCCAACTCAGGGACTGAACCTACCTGTCTTGCTTGGCAGGTGGATTCTTTACCACTGAGCCACCTGGGAAGCCCCAGATATATGGATATAAAAAAATATATATTCTTTTTCAGATTTTTTCCATTATAGGTTATTAAAAGATATTGACTATAGTCCCCTGTGCTACACATTAGGTCCCTGTGGAATTAATTTTATTTCAACTCAGGTTACATCTAGACATCACTATTAAAAAGTATTTAGTTCCATTCTTATTAATATAATATGATAATTACCTGATCAGGTAATACAGATCTTGGGAAAAGTGACACAAAAAGGCCACATATAAGTTTTGCATTTTATATCTCTTCCATAATTCTTCTAAGAAAAATATCAACTCCTCAGCAGTGATTTTGGTATAGGGATAAACAACATTTTTATCTGAATTACAAAGTTCTTGGGATTCCATTGTAATTTCACATAGACTATCTGGAATAATTTTGTTAAAATCATACTCTAAGTAACATTTGAACAGCTTTCAAATTGTCGGGCTGATTTAGTCCAAGAATAAATAAAATCAATACAAGAACATGAAGCTACACCATTGTAAACTTGAGAAATAAATGTCCACAAATTTATGAAGTAGTAGGTGTGTTCCATTTATTCTATTGAGTTATATGTATAAATTATAGTTCTTAATGATTTAAATTGCTTCATGAAAAATACTTTATGATGTAGCCAGTCTCAACAAAAACCTGAGGCCATGTACGTTAATGACCACTAAAGTGGTGTTAAAGAAAAATTAATCTTGATACTTGTTAGAATGGTAAGAAAGACTTTATTTAGAACTTATTATTTATTCAGGGTTGTTTCTTAATTCTCCCAGGTTCTAGCCTCTGGTAATGTGACTTATAGACTTTCTTGGAAGTCACATTCTGAACCTTGACAGTATCAGCATATTCAGAGGTTTAGTTGTTTTTTGCATCCAGAAACAAAGATAGGATGCTAACTCCCCTTACTTTGGTGAGGAATTGTTTTCCCCACTTTGGTTGTTTTTTCAAATTGAAGTACATTTCATTAACAATGTTGTCGCTTCAGGTGTACAGAAAATTGATTGGGTTATATATATATATATATATATATATATATATATATGTATATGTATATGCGTGTATATATACTCCTTTCCAGATTATTTTCCATTATAGGTTATTACAAGAAGTGAGGAAGCATTTTAAATGAGTTCGTGCTTGTAAAATTGGAAACTAAAGATTCAGCTTCAATCAAAACTATTCACTCTAAGCATTTAGCTATATAAATATTTTGTAAGCCCAGATAACCTCTCAGAGAAACTGAACTGGTATCTAATGGGAAATATGAAAAATGTCAGAGGTATTAAATACCTGGTTTATTTACATAAGGCTTTTGTTTGTTATGAGGGCACGGGGGATAGAGGTGTGATTGACTTAACCGGGAGCCTCCTGATGAAGGATGCTCAGTGCACTTTCTAAACTTCAGGCTGATTCATTGCCCTTCAGTTCTATCAACAATGTTAAAACCGTAAAATCTCAATTATGGAAAACTAGCTAGATCATTATTTTCAGAAAACTTCTCCTAAGTCAGAAACTATTGAAAGCTTTAACTATAAATCTGATCAAGAACTCACATCAAAAATGCCTGAAAGTTTACTGCAAAACCTTGTAGAAAATGCTTGTAAGACAGAAGTTGCATTCTAGGTTGTTTTAAAATATTTAGACTCATAGACATTTTTTTCTTATGTGTACAAGGAGGAAACAAACATTATACAAAAATGTGTCTAGGACTCTAAATGCTTTAAATAGACATGACAATAAAGGAGTTATCAATAACCTCAGATATGCAGCTGACACCACCCTTATGGCAGAAAGTGAAGAGGAACTAAAGAGCTTCTTCATGGTGAAAGAGGAGAGTGAAAAAGCTGGCTTAAAACTCCACATTCAAAAAACAAAGATGGTGACATGCGGTCCCATCACTTCATGGCAAATAGATGGGGAAACAATGGAAACAGTGACAGACTTTGTTTTCCTGGGCTCCAAAATCACTGCAGATGGTGACTACAGCCACGAAATTAAAAGACGTTTGTTCCTTGGAAGAAAAGCAATGACAAAACTTGACAGTGTATTAAAAAGCAGAGACATTACTTTGCTGACAAAGGTCCGTCTAGTCAAAGCTATGGCTTTTCCATTAGTCATGTATGCGTGTGAGAGTTGGACCGTAGAGAAGGCTGAGCACTGAAGAATTGATGCTTTTGAACTGTGGTGTTGGAGAAGACTCTTGAGATTCCCTTGGACTGCAAGGAGATCCAACCAGCCAATCCTAAAGGAAATCAATCCTGAATATTCATTAGAAGGACTGATGCTGAAGGTGAAGCTCCAATACTTTGGCCACCTGATGTGAATAGCCGATTCATTAGAAAAGACCCTGATGCTGGGAAATATTGAAGGCAGAAGGAGAAGGGGATGAGAGAGGATGAGATGGTTAGATGGCATCGCTGACTCAATGGATATGAGTTTGAGCAAGCACTGGGAGCTGGTGAAGGATAGGGAAGCTTGGCATGCTGCAGTCCATGGGGTCTCAAAAAGTTGGACACAACTGAGCAATTGAACAACAGCAATTGATTAGACAGGGATTCACAGGTTGTTAAACATTCATAAAAATGCCCCTTCTATCTTCAGTCCTATCCATCCAAATCTAATTTTGGCTCTACTTATACTAAGATCCCAGAGATGTTTTAAAAGAATTTTAAGACGTTAAGAATTTCTCTCAAGACTTTCTACATGCCTCATTATCCACCACACTTACCAGTTGTACTATGATTATTTTAAGACTTACCATGTCTCTTCTTCCAGAGTTGTAGTTCCAATGATTGCGGAAACCAAGACCTAATTTATTTTTGTATTTTTCTAAGTGCTTCTCATTCTGACTTCTATGAAATGAATCCTGAAAAACCATTCCATTAACGGAGAGCCTTGGAGCTATGAAGGGCCATCGTCCCTGTTCAAACTGGTTCTTGAATGTAGTTGTAACAAACTACCACACACTGGGTGGGTTAAACAAACAGTTATTGTTCATAGTTCTAGGTCAAGGTGTCATCAGAGTTGGTTTCTCCTGATGGTCATGAGGGAGAAACTGTTTCATAAGTCTGTGGTTTGCAGGCAATCTTTGGTAATCCTCAGCTGATGGATGCATCACCTGATCTCTACCTCCATCATCATTAGGAGGTGTTATCACAGGCATTATCCCTGTGTGTCTCTTGTTTTAAGTACACAGTAATATTGGATCTGAGCCCATACTGATGGCATCATCTTAACCTGATAATCTGCAGAGACCTTATTTCCAAATAAATTCACATTCACAGGTAGGGGTTAGAACTTCTTTGGGAGAGGGGATACAATTCATGACACTAAGCAAGATAATTCTTTCTTGATAAAGCTATTAAATTCTAGGTTTCTTAGAAACATGGGATTTGGAGGCCTTGGTTGATCCAAAGGTTTTCAAATAGTGTTCCAAGAAGCTCTAACTCTCCGAAAATGTATCTCAGAAGGACTCAGAGACCAGATAGGTCTCCTGGTTTCATATCTGTACTACTTACTATTGCCTTGTAAAAAACAAAACCAAAAACGTAATACTGCTGCTACTAAGTCGCTTCAGTCGTGTCCAACTCTGTGCGACCCCAGAGACAGCAGCCCACCAGGCTCCCCTGTCCCTGGGATTCTCCAGGCAAGAACACTGGAGTGGGTTGCCATTTCCTTCTCCAATGCATGAAAGTGAAAAGTGAAAGTGAAGTTGCTCAGTTGTGTCCGACCCTCAGCAACCCCATGGACTGCAGCCTTCCAGGCTCCTCCAACCATGGGATTTTCCAGGCAAGAGTACTGGAGTGGGGTGCCATTGCCTTCTCCAAAAAATATAATAGGGTGAAGCAATTATTTATTACACTCCCAGATTCTGTGGATAAGGAATTTGGAAAGAGCACAGCAAAGGCAGCTTATCTCTGCCCCATGGTATCTGAGACTTCGGTTGGGAAGACTCGGTAGATGGATGCTAAAAGCATCTGGAGATGTCTCTACTCCCACGTGTGGCGTTTGATTATGGCTGTTGGCTGGAAACTCCTTGGGCCTCTCCACACAGCATGGGAAGCTTCAGGGTAGTCAGAGATCTTAGATGATAACTGAGGGTTCCAAGGTTGCTATTTCAACAGGAGAAAGTATACAGCATCACCTTTTATGACCTCACTTCTGCTATATTCTATTGGTGGTGGTTGTTGTTCAGTCGCTAAGTCATGTCCAACTCTTTGCAACCCCATGGACTGCAGCACGCTGGGCTTCTGTCCTTCACTAGCTACCCAAGCTTGCTCAAACTCATGTACATTGAGTCAGTGATGCCATCCAGCCATCTTATCCTCTGTGGCCCACTTCTCCTTTTGCCCTCAACCTTTCCCAGCATCAGAGTCTTTTCTCTTGGTTGAAATAGTTGTAAATCTTGTCCATGTCAGGGGCAGAGGAGTGGGGACACAGAAACCCACTTTTCTATGGAAGGAATGTCTATGTCCATCCACATACGTGGAACAGGAGATACTGTTGAGACAAATCTGAGAAAAATATAATCTGACACACTACCCACACCATCCTCTTCAACTATTGGGCAGCACGTCTCTACTGCTGATGTTCACTGGCGCTTGTAGCTAAGAAATGCGGGATCCATAGAGGCCAAGCACACTCACAAACTTCCCACAACCTGTCAGTATGTCCAGTGATTATTGTAAAAAACTAGAGAATTGAGAAAGCTAGCATTTTCTTCACTTCTTTGTTTCTAATTTCTTTGGGAAAGCTGGGAGAGCCTGGCAGAATTTCTAGTATGAAATAACTGGAAGAAAGCCATCATTTCATTTTATTGAAATCTATTAAAGATCATCAGCTTTTTGACCGAGTATAAGCAAGGACCATTCAGAAATTTTATTTGATATCACATGTTTCTCCCAATGTTAGCCAAAAGTTCCTCCATTCCTCAGAGATGCGTGTGTACACTATACATGCACACACCCCTGGTCTGTGACACAAACTCTTCAGAGGATAAGTCCTGTCACTCTGGGGGGGAAAGCACCGTGCTCCCTGTCAAGCTTCTCAGTTAATGTTCCTTTCCAAACACAGAAGCCTTCCTCCCACCCCAGCTCCCTGCCTGACAAACCCTCACAGTGACTGCAGGACAGGCAGCAAGAACAGGTCTATTAAGCCTCTGACCTCTTCCTTGCAGCAGCAGTCTCTGTTAGGTCCCACCCTTCTAGCTCAGGAGGAACATTTGGGGGCTCGAAAAGTTTTCTAGGAATTAATTACTCATGAACAAAGGAACCAGAAAAGTCTCAGAGATGTTTTCCAGCAGACAATTTAAGCTAATGATTTGCAGCTGGGCAGCCTGCCCTGCAGCAGTTGAGGTGAACTATGTGTTGCTGCCTTAAGATCTGTGTTCTCCCTGTGTATGTATGTGCTCAGTCATGTCCAAGTCTTTGCGACCCCATGGACTATAGCCCGTCAGGCTCCTCTGCCCATGGAATTTTCCAGGCAAGAATACCAGAGTGGGGTGCCACGCCCTCCTCCAGAAGATCTTCCCAACCCAGAGATTGAACCCATGTCTCTTGCATCTCCTGCATTGGTAGGCTTCCCTTGTGGCTCAGACAGTAAAGAATCTGCCTGCAATGCAGGAGACCTGGCTTCAATCCCTGGATTGGGAATCATTGCTTTGAGCTTCACTTCTTTAACTATTCCTCCTGTCTTCAAAATTTCCTGCCTTTCTCCTTCCCTCTGAAGGTCCCAAATCTCCAAGTTGAATCCTCACTCCTCATCCCTCTTCCTTCTTACCTCAGCCACAGCGATCTCATTTACTTCTGGGGCTTTGCAGGTGTTCTAGAGCCACTCACAGATCTCTGCCTCTAGTTACCCCTTCTCTTCTGCCTCTCACTTCCACCTGCCTTCTGGGCATTTCTGCTTGTCCGGTTAACTGAAGAGATGTCTTAAATGTATCTAGAGCAAATCTCATCGAAGCAAAACTGGTCAGGGCAACAGCCTCCTTCATGGTCTCCCCACAAACCTCTCATCCCTCCATCCTCACTTTCTCTTCTACATCGCTAGTTTTCCAAAGTGTAGTTCTGATTATATTGCCCCTGTGTTCAAAAATCTTCTCACTGTCTTCTTAATACAGTCTTAGAATTCCTTTCATGATCTAACACAATCTGGGCCTGACCTGCATTTCCAACACAGGCCCTGTTATCCAATGCAAACTCAAATTGTCACTCTCTGTATACCTGCTGTATGACTTTGGGAAGGTGAATGTGAACTCTCTGATGTCTGTTTATGTTAAAGATGTCCATATTTTGGTCTTTCCCAAGAAGCTCTAAGATATTACATAACAATGCTGGTACCAATTCTGTCCTTACTAAGTTGTAAATTTCTTTTCTTAAAATGTATTTTATTGACATATAGTTGATTTATAATGTTAATTTCTGCTGTACAGAAAAGTGATTCATATGTGTATATATTTCATATATATATACACACATTCTTTTTCATATTTTCTATTATTTTCTATAATTTTCTATTATTTCTATTATTTTCTATTACAGTTTTATCACAGGATATTGAATGTAGTTCCCTATTCTATACAGTAGAGCTTGCTTATCTATTCTATATATGATTGCTTACATCTGCTCATCCCAAACTCCCAATCCATTCCTCTCCAACTCCCTGTCCTACTTGGCAACCATGAATCTGTTCTCCATGTCTGTGAGTCTGTTTCTGTTTCACAATTTCATTTGTGTCCTATTTTAGATTTAAATATAAGTGATATCATATGATATTTGTCTTTCTCTTTCTGATTTACTTCACTTAGTAAGATAATCTGTAGTTCTATCCATGTTGCTGCAAACGGCATATTTCATTGTTTATGGCTGAGTAGGCTTCAGCAGTATGTGAACCAAGAACTTCCAGATGTACAAGCTGGGTTTAGAAAAGGCAGGGAAACTAAAGATCAAATTGCCAACATTCATTGGATCACAGAGAAAGCAAAGGAATTCCAGAAAAACATCTACTTCTGTTTTACTGACGACGCTAAAGCCTTTGACTATGTGGATCACAACAAACTGTGGAAAATTCTTCAAGAGATGGGAATACCAGACAACCTTACCTGTCTCCTTATAAACCTGTATGCAGGCCAAGAAGTAACAGAACTGGACATGGAACAACAGACTGGTTCAAAATTGTGAAAGGAGTACAACAAGGCTGTATATTGTCACCCTGCTTATTTAACTTATATGCAGAGTACATCATGTGAAATGCCTGGGTGGATGACTCACAAGCTGGACTCAAGATTGTTGGGAGAAACATCAACAACCTGAGATATGCAGATGATACCACTGTAATGGCAGAAAGTGAGAGGAACTAAAGAGCCTCTTGATGAGGGTGAAAGAGGAGAGTGATAAAGCTGGCTTGAAATTCAACTTTCAAAAAACCAAGATCATGGCATCTGGTCCCATCATTTCATAGCAAATAGAAGGGGAAGAAGTGGAAGCAGTGACAGATTTTATTTTTCTTGGGCTCCAAAATCACTGCACATGGTGACTGCAGTCATGAAATTAAAAGATGCTTGCTCCTTGGAAGAAAAGCTATGAAAAACCTAGACAGCATATTAAAAAGCAGAGATGTCATTTTGCCAACAAAGATCCATATCATCAAAGCTATGGTTTTTCCAGTAGTCATGAGTGAAACTTGGACCATAAAGAAGGCTAAGCACTGAGGAATTGATGCTTTCTAATTGTGGTGCTAAAGAAGACTCTCTTGAGAGTCCCTTGGACTGCAAGGAGATCAAACTAGTCAATCCTAAAAGAAATCAACCCTAAATATTCATTGGAAGGACTGATGCTAAAGCTGAAGCTCCAATACTTGGGCCACCTGATGGGAAGTGCTGACTCATTGGAAAACACCCGGATGCTGGGAAAGATTGAAGGCAGGAGGAGAAGGGGACGACAGAGGATGAAATGGTTAGATAGCATCACCAACTCAATGGACATGAATTTGAGCAAACTCCAAGAGGTAGTGGAGGACAGGTAAGTCTGGCATGCTGCAGTCCCTGGGGTCACAGAGTCGGACACAACTTAGTGACTGAAAAACCACCACAACAAAGTATTCCTTTGTATATTCATACCACATCTTCTTTATCCAGTAAATATCTTTTCATAGGTTCTCACTGAACCTGGTTCCAATCAAGATAAAGACTATCTGTACTCTTGAAATCCTACTTGCACATTTGAAATTCTACTTGCACCCGCAGCCACAAATCATAGCTATTTTCAAGGTCTCTATGATACAACTTAAAGTTTGATAGCCAGAAAGTAAAATGAAATGACAATGTAGTAATATTGCAGTCAACCAAATGACTGGTTAGCTATATGGTGGAGCAGTTAGCAGGGACTGTGAGGAAGGAAAGCTTGTTTGCTTTTCTTGAAAGTTCAGATGCTGAAAGGTAACTGGAGATATGGGGAGGAAGGGCTAGAACACAAAGGCTGGCTGCCTCATAGCATGTGAATTCAAACCAGAGTTTATATCTCATCTCGGCCACTGTCTAGATGTGTATATTGGGGCAAATCCCTCAGCTCCTTGAGTCATAGTCTCCTCATCATAAAATGGGTGAGTGGTAGGGGGAGGGGTACACATCTTAAGGGCTGTTGTGATGATTAATGTGTGATGTGTAAGACACGCTTAGCTCAGTGCTCGTACTCAAGAAATCTGCTAATGTTACAATGACTATGGACTGAGCTCTGGATAATGTAAAAAGTACTCTACAATACTGCACTTTCCTAAAGTCAACACTCATTTTGCATCTAGAATGTTCTACGCATTGTCCTTTGCCCTCAAGGACCTGGAGCATCCCAGAGAACCACAGATAAGCGATTACCATTGGGCAACATGCTGAGCAGTGCAGCAGGCATGTAAATGCAGCAAGTCACCCCTTTTTATCTTCAGGGGATTGGTTCTGTGGACCGTAAAAGCCCAGAAAACTGCAAATAGGAAAAGAGTTTATTTGGGGGTCTGAAAAATTGTATTTCAGGAGACATAGATTCAGCTAAAGCCAAAAGAGTGTTACAAGGAAATGAAAGAGTCAGGGGCTTATAAAGGCAAAAGCCATGAGGCTGTATTCTGACATAAGAAAAGAAATATTTGTCCTTAATGGCTGACACCAGTTGTTTTAAGGTAAGTGTCAAGTAAGCATCTTGAGTTTCTGGCATTTGTTCTGGTTGCTTGCATTAAGACAGTAGTAGTCAAAAGGTCTGATTCTATCTAGGAGAGATGAGTACAAGCCACCCTCAATGGCTCCACAGCTTCATTTAGAGAGCTCTCTTAGCAACACTGGTGTCATATTGATTTTCCTTTCACAGCACCAGGACCCCTTGCAGATACAAAAATCTGTGGCTGCTCAAGTCCCTTATATAAAATAATGTAGAATAATCTGCCCTCTGTATCTACAGAACCAACTGCACTACTCTGAAAACACAGGCACTTTGTCTAACAACGAGCATTTTCTGAGTACATCACAGGGACCAGACATTATTTTCAGTGCTGAAGGATCATAAATGAATATGATTCCTGTGTTTAAACAGTTCATAATCCAGTAGGAAATGACTGGATTGTTCCCAATAGGTACAGTGTGTACTGAGATCTCACCTAGATGTCCATTCACACTACATGTGAGCACAGAGAAGATGCAGTCAGATTCACCTGATGATAGGAAGGGTTTCAGGAGGTGAATCTGAACTGGGTCCAGAAGCAGGTGATGCCCAGGCAGAAGTGAGAGCACTGCGGGGAAAGAGATTTCCGAGTGAGCATGGAGGTCAGAGAGACGCATGACGTCATTGGAGGGCTTAGGAGCAGGGAAGGATCAAGAACCTTTGAAGTGATGGGAAGTAAGGATGGATAGATTAGCTTGAGGATGCCCTGGATATGCCACCAACACCAGAGAGCTCTTTGATTTATCCTTCAGGTGGTGGGAAACAGGAAGGAATTTAATCCTACCCTCCGTTATATTCCAAGCCTGGACAATCTTACAGAGGCTGTCTGAGATCTTCCTCTCTGTTTTCAAATCCTTGTGAAAAGAAAAAAAACTACCATCTGGTCTTGAGGAAAACCAAAGACTGCAAGGAGAAGCCAAGCGTGGGCAGACTGACAATGCCCAGAGCAAATTTGGCCGAGCATAATGAGACTCATAAGCAGTAATGTGTTGCTTTAACTTGTCCTTGGCACTGGGAGACCTCAGGGAAACCACCCAGCAGACTCAATCTCCTTTGTCCCTGCCTCTTCCTCTCCTTTCACACCCTAGTTTCTTCCTTTGCTTTGCTGCCATTTTTTTTTTTTTTAATAGACCAGCTGATTGCAGGAAACTTTCCCTGTTCAGAGTCTGGAAAGTCATAACGGAAACCACTCAATTAAACTGAACTCTGAGTAGTATTCTCAGGGCAAAACTTCTCCCTCTGCCTCTACCCCTTGCGGTTTTGGGATGCTCATTTGGAGGTGCCATTGGTCTCGGGGCACAACAGGATGTACAGCTGTACCTGCCCGCCCTCTCTGAAGCCAGCTCCCGGCTGAGCCCAGGCTGCCTGCTTGAGTCACTTGGACTGGATGGCCCAGACCAGGAGATGCGGAGGAAGACGTGGTTAGACTCAGCCAAATGTCCCTGTCTGACCTCTGCTCTTTTTCTGTCCCCAGAGGAAAGGTGGTGCTTTCCTGCCCACGGAACTTAATTTCCATTTCCCCATTCCTTACAATGCTGTACTCCTGTCCCACCTCTTGGGGAGAATGGGATTTGGTGTTTCACATGGACAGCACTCTGCAGAATCCCCTTTTTCTCAAAACCAAGGGCTTTGATGGGCCTACTGGGAAGACTACACGTTAAAAGCCAGAGGTTATCCCCCTTCTCTGCTGGTTCCATTTCTTAGTTTCTTTGCACGTCCTGCCTCCCTCAGGGTGAGGCTCGGTTTCTGGCAGGTCCCCATGACCCAGCCACAGTGGGAGCATCTCGTAACCCATGTTCACCCTGACTAAACCAGGGGAACCCCTAATCAGATCTCAGCTGGTGAGGCAGCAGCCAACAGTGGCATGAGGCAAGATGTTAATTCCCTGCCCAGGAAATAAACCTGGGTAGCCTAGATGAGAGCCAGGAATCCTAGCCACTAGACCAGCAAGGGCTAGAGGCTAAAAGCTATTGTTTCCCTGGATCTCAGCCCCAAGTGAAAAATGTGTTTATCATGGAGGCAGAAACTGGAAATGCAGCTACAAAATTTATTATTAGAGACATAGCACAACAACAAGTGGGAGAGCACATAGAGATGTAGTTGTTTAGTTAAGAGAGGAGCGAGGCAGAGATACACACCCAGAGAGAAGAGGAGTGCAGCAAAGACGCGCACTCAGTCGTGTCCAACTCTTTGCCAACCCCATAGACTACAGCCCACCAGGCTCCTCTGTCCATGGGGATTCTCCAAGCAAGAATACTAGAGTGGGTTGCCATGCCCTCCTCCAGGGGACCTTCCTGACCCAGGAATCGATCCCGCATTTCTTGCATCTCCTTCATTGGCAGGCGAGTTCTTTATGACTAGCAGCACCTAGGAGGCCCAGCAAAGAGGTGGTTAAGTCATTTATGTAGGTCAGTTCTTCTGGGTCTTTGTCTTCCTTCAGGCCAATTATCTGGTTTCTTTTTCTACATCTGACCTACCCTGGGACCCTCCCCTGGGGTGTACACACACCCCTCAGCCAAGATGGACCTCGAAGTGAAGGCTTCTGAGAGAAGCAAGCCTCATTATGGTCTGGCATTGGCTACAAAGTGACAAACTGTCATGTCTGACTCTGCAATCCCAGAGACTACAGCCTGCCAGGCAAGAATACTGGAGTGGGTTGACATTTCCTTCTCCTGGGGATCTTCCTGACCCAGGGATCGAACCCAGGTCTCCTGCATTGCAGGCAGATTCTTTACAAGCTAAGCTACTAGAGAAGACCCCTGGTCTGGCATTAACCCCTGACTTTTGACCCACAAAGAGCCTTTCTGGGCATGTATAGCATCTCCCTTGTCCCAAAAGAGTGGGGAGTGGAGATCCCTTAATCTTTTACTCAGAGTTATGCTTCTCTTTTTCCTTGCTATGACTATTACCTTCAGGTGTTTACAAGAGACAAACACTGACTATTTACCTTGTTTCTGTTGTTAATTCCATTTTGGAGGGCAAAGAGAAGGCTGATTGTAAATGCCTCAACTGGAGCCCATCTAACTCTTGTCTCAGGAAATGCAAACGGGAGACTAGTTGTAAATGGCTAACCTGGAGCCCATCTATCTCCTGCATCAGCTCTTCCAACCACTTTCAGGCCCCGAGGAAGCACCACCCCTCTGAGCGTGACTCTACTCCCACAGCAACCAAGGGACCAGATGACAGTGGAAGTGGGGAGGAGTTTCTGCCCACAGGGATTACTTGAACCAAAGTAGACCCAGGGATCCTCCCTGCTATGGATCATCCTGAGGCTCAGTTTTTAGGTATGCCCTGCCAGAACTGTCCCATGTCACCAGGAAACCTGTCACGTTTTATCGTGAAGCTGTGACCAACTCGTTAACAAGTACTCACTTTCCTCCTTCCCTGCCTTGCTTTTCTTTTTCTCTCACTTTCACAGCTCTGCCGTTGCACCTCCCAGAGAAGCATTAGCAGGCACGCTTTACCTCACACTGTTTTCTAGGGAAAAACACTGACCCATTAATTTGGTTCATTTTTTCCTAGGTTGGCCTGGGCAGGTTTTAATCATCTCAGCAAAGAAGATTATTCCTTGCTTCTGTCTTGGAGCAGAACACATTCAGATCTGTAGATCCCTGGCAAGCATTTAGTCAGAAGGAGAGCGATCACAGCCCTATTAACAAGAGGGGAAAAAAGAAGTGGAAACAATCTAAGCTTCCCAAATTGGACAGTGTTATTTTAAATGCTAGATAGACATTTAAGATAATGTTGCAGACATATTTATTGACAAACTTATTTATGATTGTTAATTGAAAAAAATTAAATCTAAGCACAGTGTAATCTCACTTTTGCAAGAAACAAAAAAAGATTATCTCTTTGTAGAGAAAAGCTGGAGGAAGTTGTATGTCAAATGCAGACAGAAGTTGTCATCTGGTGGTGGGTGAGTTCTTTTTAAAAAAATTTTTTTAAAGAAGTTGGCTCACATGGTAATGGAGTCCAGCAAGTTTTTAGGAAGGGGATTCAGGTAAGAGCTGATGTTGCCACCTTGAGTCTGATGGTTGGAAACTCAGGCAGGGTTTCTGGGTAGCTGTCTTGAAAATTCCTTCTTCTACTTCCTTTTTTAATTTGCTGTACTTCCCATCATGTGGGATCTTAGTTCCCAGACCAGGGATCAAACCTGCACCTCCAGCATTAGAAGAGTGGAGTTTTAACCACTGGACTACAAGGAAGTCTCTCCTTTGTTTTTTATATGTATCATTATTTTAAATTTTTCCTCTGCTGCTGCTGCTAAGTCACTTCAGTTGTGTCCAACTCTGTGCGACCCCATAGACGGCAGCCCACCAGGCTACCCCATCCCTGGGATTCTCCAGGCAAGAACACTGGAGTGGGTTGCCATTGCCTTCTCCAATGCATGAAAGTGAAAAGTGAAAGTGAAGTCGCTCAGTCGTGCCCGACTCTTAGCGACCCCATGGACTGCAGCCTACCAGGCTCCTCCGTCCATGGGATTTTCCAGGCAAGAGTACTGGAGTGGGTTGCCATTGCCTTAAGAAATATAATTCATTGTGATTTTTTTTTTTTTATTTAAAAGGAAAAAAGCACCCTGGGCCTGCCTGGTGCTCATAAATTCACATTCTACAGCAATATTCCGTCATTTTAGAAGAAACCGGAGATGAAGATCCCAGAGACACTCTGGAAGATCAAGGATAACAGAGAAACTTTTACTTTTGGCGAGAATTATTAAGAGGAAGTGCTTTGCAATTATTCCAATGATGTATATTTGTGGAAGTTTGAAGGTAATATATCCATGTCTCTATCAAGAGAAGGTTACGGTATTGCTGCTGTGACTCTGTCTTATGAGGCGGTTCATAAAGCATGACCACTTGTTTCATTACTTTATTAATAATTTTACTCTTCCTGAAATAAATGTATTGTTTCTTAAATACTTCTATTGATATATTTTTTTCAGTTCAGTTCAGTTGCTCAGTCGTGTCCCACTCTTTGTGACCCCATGGACTGCAGCACGCCAGGCCTCCCTGTCCATCACCAACTCCCAGAGTTCACTCAAACTCATGTCCATTGAGCTGGTGATGCCATCCAACCATCTCATCCTCTGTCGTCCCCTTCTCCTCCTGCCTTCAACCTTTCCCAGTATCAGGGTCTTTTCAAATGAATCAGTTCTTCCCATCAGGTGTCCAAAGTATTCGAGTTTCAGCTTTAGCATCAGTCCTTCCAATGAACACCCAGAACTGATCTCCTTTAGGATGGACTGGTTGGATCTCCTTGCTGTCCAAGGGAATGTCAAGAGTCTTCTCCAACACCACAGTTCAAAAGCATCAATTCTTCGGCACTATATCTTTTTAATTCTTGATAATTTTTAAGAGTAAACCATCGCATTTGCATGGGGTGGGACAAATAATGGGCAAACCACTTATTCAACATATACTGAGCTTTGTCCGTCTTTCAGAAACTAAGCTGGGGCCTGGGGAATCAGACGTGGAAGACATACGCTCTTCCCTCAGTGAGTTGGTAGGGACTAAAGATCACCAAACTGACATTGCTGTTGACTGTTGTGGGCATTCTATGCCCAGGTCACAGAAGGACATACAGTCTGGATTGTGAGTGGTCAGGAGACTCTTCTTTAGAGTAGGTGGTATCTGAGCTATATGCTGAAGGATATGTGGGAGCTAGCTAAAGAAAAGGTAAAGGACATTCCAAGCAGAGGTTAGAAGATACAGAAGCGAGCAGATCCAGAAGCTGGAAAAAGCTAAATCTGTTGAACCATGGTGTCCAGAACTATCTGTGATGATGGGAAAGTTACTATATTGGGGCTGTTCAAAAAGGTAGCTGCAGGTGACATGTGGCTATTGAGCAAGTGAGGAACTGAAATTTTAATTTTATTTCAATTTTTTTTATTTTATTTTATTTTTAAACTTTACAATATTGTATTAGTTTTGCCAAATATCGAAATGAATCCGCCACAGGTATACCTGTGTTCCCCATTTTAAATTTAAATAACCACCTGTGGCTAGTGTGATTTTTAAACCACTTTATTAGGGAGTGATTGACATCCAAAAAGCTGTGCATAATTGATGTATACGGCTTGAAAAATTTGGAGAGAAGTGTACACCTGTGAAATCATCACCACAATCTATGCCATAAACACATCCATCACCTCCTAAAATTTCCTTCTGTCCTCTATTTATTTGTCTTCTGTGTAGGCAGTGAGAATGCTTTACCTAAAGTCTAGTGTGTATTGAGCAGCATAGCTCTAGAAGAAATCTGCCGATGGGCCATGTACATTGCTTTTTTCTAGTAAATTTCATTTTCACCCTTAAGGTAAAAAGGAGTCACAGCAACATTTCAAAACAGAATAATTACTTAGGAGAAACTTTATATGCAAATTTGGAAGGAAAGTAATTTCACCTTTCATATAGGTCTAAAGAAATGTAACTTTATGTTGTTAAAAAATATATGATCATCTGACTTCCTTGCTTCCTTTTTTCTTTTAAAATATTTAATCAGATGACTGTTTGGCTGGGCGGGGAGAAGAGTGCTTTCTTTCAATTGTTTCCACTTTTTTCTGCCATTTGTGTTTCTCTTTTATATTCAGTGTTTCAAATATGGTTTGTATTTAATCCGGACAGTTTTTAACATGCATTCACTTTCCATGACCCTCTTAGAGAAGGTAACAGAAAAGAAGCCTGTTGAACAAACATAGCCATAAAATTTATCTTTGGAAATGATCTGACAGTGGAAACTGCCAAACAATTAGGTCACCTACAAACCAATAAGTAAAAGGATAGCCATCTCAATAGGAAATTGAGTAGATGGCATTAATGAGCCATTCCCTAGGGCTCGCATACAAATAGCCAATTAAACATGTAAAACAGCACTCAACCTTACCAGTATTCAAGCAAGTTTCCATGAAAATGAGGTTCCCAATTTTCAACAACCAAACTAGTGAAGTTTTATTTTGAAGACTGTATACCACTGAGGATATAGATAAACAATTGGTCTCTTAACCATCTTAGGAATATGAATTGGTACATTCTTTCTGGAAGCCAGTTTTGCAGTATTTTAGCCAAAGACTTAAAAAGTTTAAGCCTTGTCAGCCAGCTATCCCATTTCTGGGAATTTGCCATAAGGCAGGAATTGGGGTTTCTTGCAGAGATATATGTACAAGGCCGTCTATGTCTGTACTACATGCAATAGTGAAAAAAAGCAACCTAACTGTAGTTGGTTTTATTAACTAAATCATGATAGACTTATTAACTAAATCATGATACATCTACATAAAACTGGACACTACATAGCCATTAAATGCCACGTCCTGTATGGATACTCATCTGCATGGAGGAAATGTCTGTGATTTATTTTTAATGGAAAAAATATCAACTCTTTATTAAAATGGAAGATTTACATTGAATATAAAAGATTGTGTAACTAGAAAAAATACTTGACAGATATTCACCAAAATGTTAGCATATCGCTTAGTAGTGTGATTATGTGTGGTCTTTGTATTTTTCTGTTTCTCTATATTTTATAATCTTCTACAATGAAAGTATATAGCATTTAAGTAGAAAAACATTTTTTAGGTAAAGTTGTTAATTAGGTGGGTAGAGTTCAATTGACAGAAGCAATTGAAAGAATGTAATTGCCACACTCCTGCTTTGCTAGATAAAATAATTTAAGTGCTGGCAGGCATGTACTAGTCTAGATTTGTGCATAGTAGAGATTTTAAAGAGGCTGAGTGACTTTGGAGTCCTTTCCAGAGGCTCTTCCCTGCTGTTGGTAGCAGCAGCAGTGCTTTGATTAATCAAGGTAAAATGTTTGCAACCAGAGATAATTATGAACATGAGATGATCCTGCAGCCAAATAGGTGGTTGGTTTATAAAAAGAAGGGATTTTTCCATTGTTGCATGCATGCTAAGTTGCTTCAGTCATGTCTGACTCTGTGTAACTCTATGGACCGTAGTGTAAGGCAAGTGCAGACAGAAAAAGAGAGAGGCGGGCAGTCAGGCAAGAAAAGGGAAATTTATTAGAGGGAAAAGAGAGGATGACTGGCTCTTAAGGAGAACCAGCACCCTCCCTTTTTGACAGGGTCTTTACTATACCCCATCAATGAAAAATTCTCTGAAGGGATGCTTAATTTTTAGCCTGTCATTGAGTGCTTGGTCACATGGCCGGAGGTCTGGAATCTGGTGGTCTCGAAGCTTTGAGAAGATAGGCATCAGTGAGAAAACAGAATGTCATTTGGGCAATTTGGTCAGCTTCAAGGATCACTGTGATTTTATTCTTTGCTTGTGAGGTTAACATGATAGCCATCTTAACAATGAGACCCCATGTGGGCCCTTTCATGTAGCCAGCTAGGCTCCTCTGTCCATGGGATTCTCCAGGCAAGAATACTGGAACGGGTTCCCCTCCTCCAGGAAATCTTCGCAATCCAGAGATAGAACCCACATCTCTTATGTGTACCTGCATTATCAGGCAGGTTCTTTACTACTAGAGCCACCTGGGAAGCCCCTACCCCCTTGTTAGGTTCTTCCTAAAATTTTAACCCAGGCACATCTGGAAAAGAAGAGAGTGTAAAAGAAAGCTTTAACCAAATAACCAGAAACTTCAGTTAATCAGAAATTCATCCGCCTTTGGTTTTTAGGAGAAAATGGAAAATCACACAAAAATAGCGACTATTAATCCTCAAATAGTCGATTGAGGATTACTCATAACCAACTTTCAATACATTTCTCAAGGATTTATCGATTCAGACTAGTCTGCAGACTTCCCGCATCAGTATTTGTCATTCTATCCAATGAAAACAATTCCTAATGGTGAATTTGGAATTCCAGAAGTATTTTCATTATCAACCAAAACAGACTCAAAAATGTTCAATACACTCTACTTACTGCTCAGAAGGAAGTGAAAAAAGGAAGGTAGGAAGAAAGGAAAGGAGGGAGAGAGGAGGGGAGGGAGGGAGGAGTGGAGACCATATAGACTGGGAAGATTGGATTTCATCCAAAGAACGACATATTCTTTGGTCAGATGCTTAAGAGTGGAAGGAAGAAAAAATAATCTTCTATTTCTAAAGTGTTGTGGGTGGGTAATGGGGTTTGAGCTTAAAAGCAGAAATGAATGATAGTTGACCAGCAAATGATGGCAACTATGGGTCTCAGCACATTATTCTGTTGAGTTACTATTATGTGACCAAGGCTGGGTGGGACAGGACTGGGTTATACATGAGTCTCAGTGTATAAGAAAAGACAAGGACAGTATCAGAGTTGAAGAAACATATCTGCTTATAATAAGTACATTTTAGATAATTTCATTCAGTAGATGCTATGGCAGAGGTAGTGTACAATGAATGAGCAATTTCACATTTTTGAGAGACCAACACAATAATCTAAGCAGTGTTCATTCAGAAACTGCTAGATTCTTGACTCCTAAGAATACCTGGAACCAGTTCTTTTTTTTTTAATCAAACCAGTTGATGTTCACGCATTTCGTGCATGCACCCCTAACATGAGGCAAAAAAAAAAAAAATCTTCCTCTGTAGAACTGGCTTTCACTCACCTTCCTTGGGTCCGGGTCTCAGATGCTATGGTCTCTGACACCCTACTTTGAGCTGGATGTTCCCTGATCATTGGTGCTTGCCTGAAGGAGACGGCTAATCTGAAATTCCTGTTGTGTATATCCCAGGATTTTGACCCCAGCTAGTTCCTGGAAACTTGACTTCCTGCTCAGCCTTCCCCTAATTCCATGTTCCACTAGCTGCCATGCCCAGTTGCTGCGTGTGTCTGGGTGAGGCAGTCACACTTCAGAATTGGTACCTGTATTGATGCTGCAAGTATCTCAACCAGAGGTATAGACCTGCCTTCACATTCGTGCTTCATGGGTGGAGAGGAGGATAAAGGGACAATGCTTATCAGGCTGCTGGCAGGTAATAAATGACATGGCTTCTCACAATTGAATGCCTTTCTCCCTTCCTCTTTTCCTAACTTATCTGTGGCTATAGATACCTTGGAGTGTATAATACACATGTAACTTCCATGAATGTCAGAACTTGCATCCCCCTAAATCTGGCACTTAGCACATAGTTGATGTTCAATAAGTATTTGTTGAACGAATGAACGTGAATAATGTATGTGATCACTCTTACCTTATATGGCTTCCTCAACACTGACCACTTGGCATGAATTTCCAAACCCTGCCCCCAATGATGTTTACCTTTGCCTGAGGAAATGACTAATATCCGCTCTCGGATGAATTAGTTACTCACTGTAAGGGCTGTTCACCAGAAGTCAGTCCTCTTAAGCAAGGCTGTTGTCTGATGGACCACTCTGCTTCTGCTTAGTGCCCTGTCTGTATAAGAAGACAGGCTGCATTCTGTGCAGTCTTGTAGCCCAATTCCAGCAGAGCATTTCAGTCAGGCAAAGTGAGGGCAGGGAGCTGCTGGTGTCCTGTCTGTTCTTGCTCCATGCCCAGATTCCTGTCTGAAAATGAGAAGACCCCCGACCTCACGGCCAATTTATCCATCAGACAGAGAGGGCCTAAGGTCCATGAAACTTTTTAGAGACCCACAGCAAATGCTTTCATTTTCTCTTAAAATCAGAAGAAAAGGAATATAATAATGCATATGTAATAATGATTCCAGCCTGCATTATACTTATTTTCATACCAACACAATCATAAAATAACATTCTTAATTTTTTTTTAATGGAGGAAGGAGTCCATGAAAATCATAGTGCCGAGCAGAAAAGCAGACTTGCCAAGCCCTGCGCTGCCCCGGGAGGGCTGGTCCCTCAGGCACCTTCCCAAAGAGAAGCCTGCTTTTCTGTAGGAAGGCAAAGAGGGCTTCAGAACCGCCCCGGCATCTTAAATAAGGCACATCCCAGTCCAGTATACCCTCTTCCCCTCACTCCTCGGCCCGAAATATGGGGAAAAGCTGCATGATCTCACTCTTCTAAAGAAGACAAACCTGGAAGTGACTCCATCCCCTGATGCTCAAGCAGAGAAAGCTCATCGATGACGTCACCTCCTTTTCCCTCAAAAGCCAAGCTTAAGCATGACCTTCCCTCAAACCCGGCAGGAAAGATCAGGCATGATGTCAGCCAACCCCCACCCCACTCCTCTCTCCCCACCCAGCTGGCCAATGACTCGTTTTCACCCCGAGGTCGGAAGAAGGCATCTCAGAAGTGACTCTGCCTAGAGGTGTGGGTGTCTGGCTGGCCGCTGCTTCCTCTCAGTCCCAGGCAGGCCCGTCTGCCTAGAAGGCAGCCAGGAGTCAGTGAGGAGTCACACGAACCATGACTCAGCACGTGGCAGCAGACAGAAATTCGTTCAGGGCTCAACATCCAATAAGGAGTTTTCATGCAAGTCTGGAGGGCGAGATGAGCCAGCTCACAATGAGAAACTGAAAAGCAAAAGGGAAACCCAGGACTGAGAAATTCCTAGAGGGGAAAAAAAAACACACAACCTTGGCCGGGAGAAGGTTGCTTGAATTGACAGGGATATGAGGCAAGGGCGACCTCGGACCTACATCAGCTCACGGCTCTGCCAGCACTCAGGAAGCCAGCCGTCTCTCTGTCCAGTTTGCTGTATGCCCTTCTGATCTCCTCTGCAGGTGCTGGGTCCTCCTTGCAAAGAAGGACCAGCCCCAAGAAGGACAGGACAGCCTAAGTGTGCATCAGGGTCTCAGCACCCAGGGAGCAATAGTGTTTGAGTCTGCAGCCCAGATTTAACACATGAAGAGGGAACAGGACAGGAAGAAAATAAAAGATTGTAAATAAAAGATGGAATGTCCATCGTGGGGGAGGCTGGTGGGTGGGAATGGGGAGGGGGGCATGAATTTTCTGTACTTTCCACTCAATTTGCTGTGAACCTAAAACTTCTCTAAAAATAAAGTCTATTTTTTTTAATTGACTGAGTTTGTTTTTTGTTTTTTTTTTTTTTAATCTGTTCTGTGGCCATGGAATCCCAGGTAGCATCACGCAGAGAGGTCCATTCTAGCTCAAGAGGGAGACCAGCAAGCAAGCTGACTAAGCCATCCTGACTATAGGAGCCACAAACAATGGAACTTTCCCTTTCTCACACTTTGGGCATAGCCCCTGCTGACATAATTCCTTAACTGTGTACAATAATTTTGCTTTCTAGAGCGAGGAAGAAAGTTATAGCAAATGCTTCTGGAAGAGATAGACTCTGGTATAAGAATAGCTAGTAGATCTATTCTTGAGAAAAAGTTTTTATATTCTAAGCCTCGGTTTCTTCACCTGTGAAATGAGGATAACAGCATTATCTGTCTTCAGAGATGCCGTGTGGACCTCCTTTCAGGTCTGCCACCCACCCTATTTACAGTAGCCACCCCCTCCCTCCTCAGCGCTCACCAGCACTTCCTAGCACCCTACTTCATTTTACTTTTCTACAATGCCTGTATTTATTTATTTTACAATGCATTTATCATTATCTTCATATCATTTGTTTTACCCTTTAAATTCTCTTTATCTCCCTTTGAGATGTCAATTCCACAAAGGAAGGGATTTTTGTCTGCTTTATTCCGTATCCCCAGCACCTGGCACATTTTCTAATATGTATTAAGTTCTATATAAATGTAAGTTCTATATAAATATTTATTGGATAATATTCAATTTATGTGAAGTGCTCAGCAAAATGCCCTGCATATGCCCTGTGTGTAATACACATTAACTATCTTTATTATATTTTCCATGTTGCAAAACAGTAAAGACTGATGAAGAGAGGAGATAAAGGGATGCAGATAAAAGAGAATTAGTGAGGATTCGCGGACATAAAAACAGACTTCCTGAATGGTACAGTTTTGCTTTGGGTTAGGTCTACAGATGTCAGTATGTGAATGGCTCCAGGCCTGGCCCCCTAAACAGCACAAAGTGCCCACCATATAATGATGATTGATTGTGTCTATCTCAGAGAGCTTAGAAAACAATATATGTGTGCTCTTTAGCCAACTAGTTCATCTTTTTTTGATTCTTGGAGCAGAATCTGCTCTGGGCCAGTTGGACATTTCACTACAATTTTCATCACAAGCATTACATACTTTCAGTATTTCATTTGATGCTTAAAAGGAAATATGAAGACTTGTTCAAAACCAGCTCATTATCTGTCCCACAATAGCACCATTAGGAGTGTGCTGGGCTGTAAGTACCAAAGCAGAAGCACAAAGTGACATCAAAGCAGAAGGCTGGAGGTGCTAAAGCAGCTGGATCTGAGCCATGACACAGGAGAGAAAGAAGCATCCTCAATAGATACCAAGCTATCAGGGCATCCTGACCCGGCACATTTCTGTTCTATGAGCCCACAGACTGTATGTGGCCAAAATCAGTGAACAGCCTGCCTCCCATCTTGTTGGAAAGTTGGTTCTTTCAAAATGTGTTTCTATCGCCTCACTTTGTAAAACACACACACACAAACCACAAATCCTCTTCTATCAAGCTCAATTTTCTCATTGAAATACTCTGCTGATCTTCAAAGAGAAAAGGAGGAACTCTTCAAAATTATGATGAAGGTACCATTGTCCCAATGCTTTAGGAGAACTTTGCTCCTCTAAGCTCCCACCTTCCTCACATGGAGGTGCACTCAGACCCCAGACAGGAGGGCCAGGAGCTGAGCTCCTCTAGGGGTCAATATGCGAAGTCTAGGCACACCACCCTGCCTCGGCTGTCCCAAAGAAAAAAAGCATGGGAGACAGCTACAAGCAGGTGATGCAAGGGGCGAAGCTACACTTCCAGTGCGAACATTCCCAGTCGTACACTTTGTGCAAACTGTAAAAAGTTGCCTCTTCCAGGCCCTTGGATTGAAAACATTTTTTATTCCTCAAGGTTGGAGCACTTGTGAGAGAAGTAGGGCTATATTTCTCCTTGGTTGGACATCTTTGTGCAGGACAGAAACTGCAAAAGTGCACTTGGTGGTTGGCTATGTGAGAAGGTCATGAAAAGCAAAATGCCTGACCCCTATTGTATACACCCGAAGGATGAGATCCTTTTCCTTTGCAGCTGGAGTTTAATCTGTGGTTGGATCTCCTCTGCTGCTGCTGCTGCTAAGTCACTTCAGTCGTGTCCAATTTTGTGCGACCCCATAGACGGCAGCCCACCAGGCTCCCCCGTCCCTGGGATTCTCCGGGCAAGAACACTGGAGTGGGTTGCCATTTCCTTCTCCAATGCATGAAAGTGAAAAGTGAAAGTGAAGACGCTCAGTCATGTCTGACTCTTAGTGACCCCCATGGACTACAGCCTACCAGGCTCCTCCGTCCCTGGGATTTTCCAGGCAAAAGTACTGGAGTGGGGTGCCATTGCCTTCTCCAGATCTTCTCTAGAACATGCTAACCTCCCAGTCTTTCTCCTCATTCTACCAATAGCACCAGCCCTGCTCGAAGCCTATGGCATCGATACTTAATGTAGGCTGAATATTCGGAGAAGGGCGATGTGATGTCATGGCAGGGCCATGGAAGCAGCTGACCTGGCAGGGTGGCTTGATAGTGTCAACTTGGTGAGGATGAACTGCCTTTCCCAGAGTTCCCTCCCCTGCACGTGTCCCATTAGAGTGGCCACAGCAGATATTCTTGCAGGAGATTTGAAGGGGAGAAGCAAAGCAGTGGTCATTTTGTAGCTCACACATGTTGCCACTAATCTTCTAGGTCGCCTCATTGGCCCCAAGCAGGTGTCTTTTATTGCTGTTCTTGCCTCCCCAGAGCTCTCCAGTGAGATAGCAGCCGCAGCTGCCACCCCACCTCCATGACCGCATTCCAAACTTCGAGCTAAGATCGCTTGCATTCTTAGCTGACAGCTAAATAAAAGGACCCCGTTCCTCTCAGCTGACCTCCCAGGTAAAATGCCAGCGCTTTCTCAGGGGCTGTGAGAGGTAGGACTTTAGTGCAAAGAAAGGTTGGGAGCAGAGTTGGTAGGCACCAGCCCAGACTGGTTAGGGAAGGGTTTTGGGGTGGTTTCCTCCAAACCCCACCATGACTGGCATTACATACTCTATTTGGATTCACAATAAAGGTGATTATTTATGATCTTATTAGCAGAGACTATAAATACCTCAAAGAAGGCTTCCAGCATTTAAATTCTTTTCCAGTCTTAGGAACATGCTGGAATAGTGAGCAATTCTGACAAGGAGGTCTCTCACCCCTCCCTGCCATTTATTTTACCCTCTGCTCTGTCTGTACCCTCCACTCCTGACGTCAATTTCTACAACCTTCCTCCCCCCACTCTTTTCTTTTCATCTTGCTGTGTTGTCACTCTGTCCTCCATCTATCTTGCCAAGAATGAACAAAGGGGTATAAGCTATCCTAGGACAACTTGACATAGAAAATATGTCTTTTCAAAGTCCCAGAATGTCATGATGAACTCATTGAGAAACCATATGATAGACTGTATTGGCTTTTCCAAAGCCAGTCTCTGGAAAAAAGTGTTGAATACTTGACTCATTCACTGACAACTTGGGACAGTCCAATAGGGAGGAAGAAAGGAGAAAGAAAAAAGGAGTAAATAAATGGTTTCTTTTTATCTATAGGTATCTGATTCAGGTGCCAAGGCTCATGAATCTTGGAATACAGTCAGTTACAGTCATGGATGATTCTCCAAAGAAGAGGCCAAACACTGCCAAAACAAAAAGCAAATCTAAACCATCACATTCCTACTGTAATGGATGCTGAGAAATGGATGCAGTAGAACCACCCAAAAGTTTCCTGGTACTTGCTGCTGTCATTGCAAAATACTGGCTCCTTCAAAGTATCATCTCTTGCCCCTGCCAGAAAAAGCCAGTCTTTAAGAGAAACTAAATCCAAGGTCACTTACTTCCACATAAAGAGAATATTTTGTCAGCTGCCAAAATTCATTTTTCTAATGTACTCTTACCCAATAACTTAAGCCTGGTATGCTGGGCAGAGTCCAACTTGGGTAATTCCATCCTCCCAACCAAATTTCCCCAAGGACTTTGAACTAGACACGATATCATTCTTTACTTTCTTGGCTGTGCTCTTATTAATCAAACTGATGCTTTTTACTTCTGAGTGACAGGGATATGGAAATGGAATTTCTGAAAAGGGATTATTCTTAAGAATTTAGTAATGAGAGGTTCCATTATATGAATTCAGTCAAGTTCTTTGGAAGTCAAGTCTGAACTCATTTATTCAACAAATAATTATTAAAGTATATGCCAAGTACTGTTCTCAGCATTGCTGATGCAACAAGGCACAAGAAAAGGTTTCTGCCTTCAAGAAATAAATATTAGAATAAGTATATGAGATGAGGTTGAAGTGAGAGGCAAGAATCAGACCGTTTAAGCATGATCTAGAATTTGGATATTATTATAAAGACGTTTGGAGAGTATTGGTGGAGCGATGTGATCATATTTGTTTGTTTGTTTGAAATCAGATCACCGTGAAGGGGAAGAGCCATTACACAGGATCTGTGGGTCAGGGTCCTAGTCTACTGCTATTTTTCACTGGAATTGATTTATTTGGGGGTCAACACAACCATGTCCCTACTCTTCTCCCTGCAAACTTTTCAAACAGCATTGAATCTTGTTATGCTCAGAGGGCTGAAAGGCCAAAGTTTGGCCACATGGGCCATCAGCAGTGGATTGTTCTATGATGAATGTGGGTTCCCTCTTCCTCTCTACATCTGGCTGTACTTCACAGGCTGCCTTTGTTCATATGGGACCCCAGACAAAAGAAGGTAAATGAAGAAACATCAGCTCGTCTCCTCTGCTCCAAAAGCTGCCTGTGCTCCGCCGCAGGTAGTTCAAAGACAAAATCAAGGAGAAGCGTCTATACTTATAAGTGGCTTATTGAATGGTGGCATTCTTAGATAAGCACTACCATTGAAAAGAATCATTTTAAACTTTCTATTTGTCGCCCACCCTGTGAACAGTGACAAATATAATTGAGAAAGTCGTAGAATCTGGGCATAGAAGGGAACATTAGTGGCCATCAAGTCCAACCTTCCACCCTGTGCAGATGCTTCTATGCAACTGACAGGGAGTCCTGCAGTGTTCTTCTTCCCTCCTATGTCAGATGGGGGCCAGACAATGGCAATTTCACTATACACCATTCTGTTGGTTTGGGAAGGTCATTTGTGATGGTACCTACTGACTTATGGTCTGAAGGGCCAAAGGACAGATAGAGAAAGTCACAACCTGAAAAGGGAACACCAAATAAACTTGCTAATCTCAGGAACAAAAGAGAGAATAAAGGGCATAGAGCCACACGAGCAGATACACGGGATGCTGGTGGAGGAGAAATAAAAAGTAGGTGAATTGGAGGTGAGCAGGTCTAGAGAAATTCCCAAGGGTTTGTGTGAGTGCTTATGATGGGAATTTTAATACAATTCTCACACACATTTGTACGATTGTGCCAAGTACTTTCAGAGAGGCTGGAGGAGAATCTGTATCATACTTCTGCTAAATGGTCACTGCCTCACCTGGAAGCCATTTCACCATTAAGAAGTGGTCTTCCCTCTGACCCGACTTACAGAGCAAATCTAATACTTTTTCTTCAAGACAGTCCTTTGGATAATTAAAAAGAACTCCCATTGTTCCCTTTCATTACTTCCTGCTTTAGGCTACGCATCCCTAGATTCTTTCAGCTGTTTGGGGATAGCATAATTTCAAGTTGAAAAGGACTTCAGAAATTCAAGTCCAGATCTCTCCTTTACTCAGTCACTCAGTGGTATCTGACTCTTTGCAACCCCATGGCTCCTCTTGTCCATGGAATTTTCCAGGGAAGAATACTGGAGTGGGTTGTCATTTCCTACTCCAGGAGATCTTCCTGACCCAGAGTTCAAACCCGCATCTCTTGTGTTCCCTGCATTGGCAGGTGGATTATTTACCACTGGTGCCACCTGAAAAACCCTATATTAATATATATACATATACATATAAAATATAAATGCATATTACATATACATATAAAATATACATACAACAAAATATTGTTGTTCTGTCGCTTTGCAACCCCATGGACTGTGACACACCAGGTCTCCCTCTCCCTCACTATCTCCCAGAGCTTGCCCAACTTCACGTCCATTGAGTCAGTGATGCTATCCAAACATCTCATCCTCTTCCACCCTCTTCTCTTTTTTCCTTCACTATTTCCCAGCATCAGGGTCTTTTCCAATAAGTCAGCTGCTCGCATCAATAGAGTATTATTCAGCCATAAAAAAGAATGAAATAATGCCATTTACAGAATGGAGCTAGAGATTATCAGACTAAGTAAGTCAGAAAGAGAAGGATGCATACCATATGATATCACTTACATGTAGAACCTAAAATATGACACAAATGAACCTACCTATGAAACAAAAGCAGACTCACAGACATAGAGAACAGGCATGTGGTTGCCAAAGGAGAGTAGGGGAGGAGGAGGGATGCAGTGGGAGGCTGGCATCAGCAGATGCAGACTATTATACATAGAATGGATAAACAAGGTACTACTATAAAGCACAAGAAACCATATTTAGTATTTGTGATAAACTGCAGTGGGAAAGAATATGAAACAGAATGTGTATATATGTATAAGAGAGTAACTTTTCTGTGCAGCAGAAATTAACACAACACTGTAAATCAATTATACTTAAAAAAAAAAAAAAACTCCCCTTTTTGTTTTCAGCTCTTCTCCTCAAAGATGACCTACAGTGATTTTTTTCATTTTCCAGGGTTGTCATTACTTTAGTGCAGGGATCTACAAACTACAGCCCAGCCTAAATCTGGCTAGCTGCCTGCTTTTATAAATAAAGTCTCATTAGAGCACAACCACACCTATTCATTTCCAAATTATCAGTGGCTGCTTTCACACTACAAAAGCAGTCTTGAGTAACTGCAACCACGACCACATGGCCCACAAAGCCTAAAATATCACCTTTACAGAAAACAGTTTGCCAGCTCCTGGTCTAGGGTAAATTTCTGAACTCATCTGAGGCAGACTATGTGATTTCTTTCTGTCAGCTCATCTATATTTGGATATGCTTCCTCTTTAGCCATCTTTCTTCTGCCTTTACAATTTGATATATATTCTTTCTATTAAAGTACTCAAAACAAAATAGCTGCCTATTATCAACTGTTGACATATATCTTCTGCCCCAAGGAATGTCTCTTCCACATTTGGAACTTTTAATAGTAAAGATCATTTATTTAAGGCAGAAATCACTATTTTTCTCATTTTTAAATTACTCGTTTACATTTTATTTTCTTTCCAGTTTTATTGCAATACATGCCATAGAACATTGTAGAAGTTTAAGGCACCCAATGCAATAATTGGATATATGTCTATATAGTGAAATGACTACAGTAAGTTAAGTTACCATCCATCACCTCTTTACCATTTGTTCTCATTGCTCTACACCTATGTAACAAAGTTCACTGCATCACCTAAGGTTTTTTGGTAAGATGCCTTTCACTTTCAGCTTTGTTTTGCAGGTTAGATTCTTGATTATTTATTCCTCTCCCAACAACCCTTTAAGATATGAACTTACCAAAGAGCTCTCTTTGCAGACACAATAATTTCTTCCTTCAGGATTACCTCCACTTTTGTTACCAGAATTCTTTCTGAACGTTACTTATCTATCCAGATCAGATCTCTTGATTATACTGTGAGTTTTTCTTTTTTTTTCCCCAGAAATTTTCAAATGTGATTTTGAGTTTTGAGAGCATGTCAAGGAGCCCAGATGTCCTTCCCAAGTATTTCAGATGATTCCTACTCCTCTTCTACTCTTTATCATCCAGTTCCCACCTGGTCAAGATTTTGGGTTGAATTATTTTCCCTCAAAAAGATGCGTTAAAACCTTAACCCCTAGCACCTCAGAATGTAACCTTTTTTTGGTGGGGAGTAGGGGGATAAGGTCTTTATAGAGGTAATCAATTTAAATTAAGGTCACAATCCATAATAACGGTATCTTTATCTCCAACAAAGAGGAGAAATTAGGACCCAGAGACAGACACACCATAGAGAGAACACGAAGAGAACTTGCAAGCGGAGATGGGGCAATGCATCGCAAGCCTGTAAACATCAGATTGTGAGCAGAGCCCCAGATCCAAGACAAAGGGATGGGACAGGGTCTTCCTCCAAGCCCTCAGGAAGAACCACAGCTGCCCACATCTTGATCTTAGACTTCTAGCCTCCAGAACCGCGAGACAACAAATTTCTATTGTGTAAGTCACCCTGTTTGTGGGTCTTTGTTACAGCAGCCCTAGCAAATGAATACAGTCAGAATCTGTCCAAAGACGTGCGAGTTTGTAGGCTGATTCCAGTGTGAATTCCACCTCATTTCCCCTGGCTTTGCTGACTTTAGCTCCTCCTGTCAGAGCCTGGGGTCAGCCCAGGAAAGAGCTGCAAACTTGAGGCCTGACCTCAAGATTTGTTCATCTCAGTAACTCCAAGGTGGAGTCTCAGGTCTGACTCTCATGAAGCCATAGAAGTGATTCTGAGGCATGAGTAGCAGGGAGGGCCTAACTCACTTTGTGATGTTTATTCTCCTACCTGGCTCCACGGCCTTAGCACAACACCCGAGAACGGACAGACTCACATCCGCTGCTAACCCCAGAGAGGATCTAGTGCTCCCACTGGGCTACTCGGCTGCCTGGTGTTCCCAGGTGCCCCTTCCTTAAACAGATCTAGGTAGGGGTCTGCTATTTCTTCACCCTTGCCAGTCCTTCTGGAAGACCCCTAACTCCAGACCCTGGTCTGGTGGCTGGGCCACTAAGCTCTGAGGACAGGTCTCCCAAATGAGTGTCCCAAATGATTCTTCTCAGTTCCCATGTGGGGAAACTGAGGTATGTTAAGGTTAAGAACCCTGTCCAGGATCACAAAGCTAAGCGATGCCCCTGGGACTTGAACTCATGTAGTCTGCCTCCAGGAGCTATACTTTTCTCCCACTTTTCCTGTAAAGGAAAACAGCTTGCCCACCATGCCAGGAAAGTTTGAAACAGATCCCCTATTATCCATCACTCTATCTACATGCTTCAAACAGATGGCTGCCAGTAAGTCCCTCTAGAGAAATCCTAGAATGCCCTTGGGGATACATCAGACAAAGGAGACAGTGTTGAGCACAGGCAGGGGTCAAGGGCTCCCAGCTGTGATTCTGTCCCACTAGTAGAGTCTTTCTCAGAAGAGAAGACAGACCAACAGATTACTAACATCAGCCATTTAAGAACACTTCCCCTGTCTAGTGAAGCGTCCAAGGTGCACTTAAAGGGTCTAGGTGGATGTGATTTCCCTCAGTCTCTCTGCCTTCACCTGCTATCTTCATTGCTCCAGTTTCTATTCTGCTTGACTTAACCACCTTCACAAGCCACAAAAATAATTTCCTGTTATTGGCCTACAGTTTTTTAGATGTTATCAAGCAGCCTCTATAACCACGTGTAGCTCAAGTCTTCGGCACAAAACACCTTGGCACAGCCCCACCACCCTTCCCCCACCTCTAACCATTCAAGATGGTCCTAACAGGCAGCCAGGTAAGGAAAATGATTCCTGGCTGGAGTTAAATAATAGAAAGCTTCTAGAAATCTAGATATGACACTGATGACTGAGAGATTTAAGACTAAGCATAAGACTGGGCGGGAAAGACTCTACTCCATTTTCTGGCATTTGAACTTGCCTGTGATGTAAGTGTTGTCTGCGTGTGTGTTCAGTCACTCAGTCGTGTCCAACTTTTGCAACCCTGTGGACTGTAGCCAGGCTCCTCTGTCCATGGGATTTCCCAGGCAAGAATACTGGAGTGGGTAACCATTCCTTTCTCCAGGACATCTTTCTGACCCGTGGAGCAAATTGGCATTTCTTGCATCTTCTTCATTGATAGGCAGATGCTTTACCACTGCACCACCTGAGAAGCCTTGTCTTGTCTAGCTTTTGATAAATGCTCCCTTAGTTGATAGTTTATACCTTCATACTAAAGGGATTATTAATCAGCACAACATGGCAGCTAACAGGTGAAATGATGGTAAAAAGGAAAGCCAATAATTGCCTCACTAAATGAAGAGATACAAATCTGAGAAACACAATCTGACACTGATTGAAAGTAAATTACCAGCTGATTAGATGGCTGTAAATACAGAGAGAGAAGCCTGCATTTTGTAAGGAAGAGGGAAATTATAGAGGGCACAGGAGGTGCTGAGCACAGACAGGGCTGTGCAAAGAGGAATAGGGACACCTCTGTCCCGCTGAGATTACAGAAGCAGAAAGAAAATTACAGGGAGTGCTCTGCAGATGGAGCCTTCGTGAAAGGGTGGCACTTGAACTCCCACTCTCTGAGCCCCACCTCCCTAGTGAGCCTGCAGGGGTTAAACTGTAGAACCCATATCCTGAGGAGGGGTCGTTGTTATTGCAACACAGGAAGTATCAAGGATCTCAGTTGAGAGGGGGAAATCTGTTTTAGCTTATACTCAATCTAAAAGCTTCTCCCTTCCTGCCAAAAAGTTAGGGACTTAACACCACTCTCAACCCTGCAGCCTACAGGGACAGAGTCCATGCAGACCTCAGTGGGAGAAGTGTGTGCTCAGTCTCTCAATCGTGTCTGACTCTGTGTGACTCCATGGGTTGTAGCCCACAAAGCTCCTCTGTTCATGGGATTTTCCAGGCAAGAACACTGGATGGGGTTGTCATTTCCTCCTCCAGGGTATCTTCCCGACTCAGAGATCGAACCCATGTCTCCAATGTCTCCTGCATTGGCAGACAAATTCTTTAACACTAGGGCCCCCTGGGAAGCCCCTCAGTGGGAAATGCTATCCCCCAAATAGCAGCTGGGCCAATTTCTACAGAGAGCAAAACTGAAAGAAGGAGCACCCGCGAACTGAGAACTCTCTATAATCAACAGAAGGAGTTTGGGGCAGGAAGGACAGAGTAATGTCACTATAAAACTTGGGACTCCTCTGTGCATCCCAACAGAGACCCTCTCTTTCTCTGGCAAGTCAGGTGAGAGTGTGATGTGCCTGTAAGGTGACTGGACAGAAATGGTGGGAGAGAAGGATGACCATGGTTTTTGCTGCAGTGAAGGAAGTGAGCGTAGCAAGGAAGACAAGTGATGGTTTAGTCCCATTGGGTGTTATTATTTCCATAGCCCCAAGCCCCGTCCCACAGCATCTGTATCCCAAGCAAGGCAGCTGTGTGCTCTCATGGTCCAAGGAGAAAGAACAAAGAAGACACATAGCTGCTTGTTTAGCTCAGCAACACTCCATCTTTGTTTCCTTTGGGTTCCTGCCCTCAGGCCCTGGACATGCCTTTCACCACAGGTAAACTCTTGGGGGAAAATGGGCACAATGACCACATCAGCTACAGTTTGCATTCAGAAGGAGCCATTGCAATAGAACATGGCAGAGGACATCTGAGAGGTTATGTAAGCAATACAGAATAAGCATTTGGGGGAAGGAGTGGGGAAAGAAGTCTCCTTTGAGTTCAGATGAAGTCATTTCTTTAGCCACATCTGAGGAAGGCTGTCGGGGTTTCCCAGATGGCTCAGTAGTAAAGAATCCACCTGCCAATGCAGGAGATGCAGTTTCGATCCTTGGGTCGGGAACATCCTCTGGAGGAGGAAACAGCAACCTGTTTCAGTATTTTTGCCAGGATAATCCTATGCACAAAGAAGCCTGGCAGGCTACAGTCTGTGGTGTCCCAAAGAGTCCCACTGAGCACACAGGCAAGCACCATGAAGGCTGTCATTAGTTCCCTAAGATGTAGGCACTTTAAGTTACAATGTACCTAATGCCACTGAAGCTTACTGTGTTGATATCACATTTAAATGTTAACTAGTCAATCTAATCACACTAGGACCACAACCTTGTCTAACTCAATAAAACTAAGCCATGCCTGTGGGGCAACCCAAGATGGGCAGGTCATGGTGGAGAGATCTGACAGAACGTGGTCCACTGGAGAAGGGAATGGCAAACCACTTCAGTATTCTTGCCTTGAGAACCCCATGAACAGTATGAAAAAGCAAAATGATAGGATACTGAAAGAGAAACTCCCCAGGTCAGTAGGTGCCCAATATGCTACTGGAGATCAGTGGAGAAATAACTCCAGAAAGAATGAAGGGATGGAGCCAAAGCAAAAAGAATACCCAGCTGTGGATGTGACTGGTGATAGAAGCAAGGTCCCATGCTGTAAAGAGCAATATTGCATAGGAACCTAGAATGCCAGGTCCATGAATCAAGGCAAATTGGAAGTGGTCAAACAAGAGATGGCAAGAGTGAATGTCGACTTTCTAGGAATCAGCGACCTGAAATGGACTGGAATGGGTGAATTTAACTCATATGACCATTATATCTACTACTGTGGGCAGGAATCCCTCAGAAGAAATGGAGTAGCCATCATGGTCAACAAGAGAGTCCGAAATGCAGTACTTGGACGCAATCTCAAAAACAACAGAATGATCTCTGTTCGTTTCCAAGGCAAACCATTCAATATCACAGTAATCCAAGTCTGTGCCCCAACCACTAACGCTGAAGAAGCTGAAGTTGAATGGTTCTATGAAGACCTACAAGATCTTTTAGAACTAACACCCAAAAAAGATGTCCTTTTCATTATAGGGGACTGGAATGCAAAAGTAGGAAGTCAAGAAACACCTGGAGTAACAGGCAAATTTGGCCTTGGAATACGGAATGAAGCAGGGCAAAGACTAATAGAGTTTTTCCAAGGAAATGCACTGGTAATAGTAAATACCGTCTTCCAACAACACAAGAGAAGACTCTATACATGGACATCACCAGATGGTCAACACTGAAATCAGATTGATTAGATTCTTTGCAGCCAAAGATGGGAAAGCTCTATACAGTCAGCAAAAACAAGACCAGGAGCTGGCTGTGGCTCAGATCATGGACTCCTTATTGCCAAAGCCAGACTTAAATTGAAGAAAGTAGGGAAAACCACTAGACCATTCAGGTATGAACTAAATCAAATCCCTTGTGATTATACAGTGGAAGTGAGAAATAGATTTAAGGGCCTAGATCTGATAGATAGAGTGCCTGATGAACTATGGACTGAGGTTCCTGACATTGTACAGGAGACAGGGATCAAGACCAGCCCCATGGAAAAGAAATGCAAAAAAGCAAAATGGCTGTCTGGGGAGGCCTTACAAATAGCTGTGAAAAGAAGAGAAGGGAAAAGCAAAGGAGAAAAGGAAAGATATAAACATCTGAATGCAGAGTTCCAAAGAACAGCAAGAAGAGATAAGAAAGCCTTCTTCAGCAATCAGTGCAAAGAAATAGAGGAAAACAACAGAATGGGAAAGACTAGAGATCTCTTCAAGAAAATCAGAGATACCAAAGGAACATTTCATGCAAAGATGAGCTCAATAAAGGACAGAAATGGTATGGACCTAACAGAAGCAGAAGATATTAAGAAGAGATGGCAAGAATACACAGAAGAACTGTACAAAAAAGATCTTCACGACCCAGATAATCATGATGGTGTGATCACTGACCTAGAGCCAGATATCCTGGAATGTGAAGTCAAGTGGGCCTTAGAAAGCATCACTACGAACAAAGCTAGTGGAGGTGATAGAATTCCAATTGAGCTATTCTAAATCCTGAAAGACTATGATGTGAAAGTGCTGCACTCAGTATGCCAGCAAATTTGGAAAACTCAGCAGTGGCCACAGGACTGGAAAAGGGCAGTTTTCATCCCAATCCCAAAGAAAGGCAATGCCAAAGAATGCTCAAACTACCGCACAATTGCACTCATCTCACATGCTAGTAAAGTAATGCTCAAAATTCTCCAAGTCAGGCTTCAGCAATATGTGAACCGTGAACTTCCAGATGTTCAAGCTGGTTTTAGAAAAGGAAGAGGAACCAGAGATCAAATTGCCAACATCTGCTGGATCATGGAAAAAGCAAGAGAGTTCCAGAAAAACATCTATTTCTGCTTTATTGACTATGCCAAAGCCTTTGACTGTGTGGATCACAATAAACTGTGGAAAATTCTGAAAGAGATGGGAATACCAGACCACCTGATCTGCCTCTTGAGAAATTTGTATGCAGGTCAGGAAGCAACAGTTAGAACTGGACATGGAACAACAGACTGGTTCCAAATAGGAAAAGGAGTACATCAAGGCTGTATTTTGTCACCCTGCTTATTTAACTTCTATGCAGAGTACATCATGAGAAACGCTGGACTGGAAGAAACACAAGCTGGAAACAAGATTGCCAGGAGAAATATCAATAACCTCAAATATGCAGATGACACCACCCTTATGGCAGAAAGTGAAGAGGAACTCAAAAGCCTCTTGATGAAAGTGAAAGTGGAGAGTGAAAAAGTGGGCTTAAAGCTCAACATTCAGAAAACGAAGATCATGGCATTCCATCCCATCACTTCATGGGAAATAGATGGGGAAACAGTGGAAACAGTGCCAGACTTTATTTTTCTGGGCTCCAAAATCACTGCAGATGGTGACTGCGGCCATGAAATTAAGAGACGCTTACTCCTTGGAAGGAAAGTTATGACCAACCTTGATAGTATATTCAAAAGCAGAGACATTACTTTGCCAACAAAGGTTCGTCTAGTCAAGGCTATGGTTTTTCCTGTGGTCATGTATGGATGTGAGAGTTGGACTGTGAAGAAGGCTGAGTGCCGAAGAATTGATGCTTTTGAACTGTGGTGTTGGAGAAGACTCTTGAGAGTCCCTTGGACTGCAAGGAGATTCAACCAGTCCATTCTGAAGATCAGCCCTGGGATTTCTTTGGAAGGAATGATGCTAAAGCTGAAACTCCAGTACTTTGGCCACCTCATGCCAAGAGTTGACTCATTGGAAAAGACTCTGATGCTGGGAGGGATTGGGGGCAGGAGTAGAAGGGGACGACAGAGGATGAGATGGCTGGATGGCATCACTGACTCGACGGACGTGAGTCTGAGTGAACTCTGGGAGTTGGTGATGGACAGGAAGGCCTGGCGTGCTGCAATTCATGGGGTCGCAAAGAGTCGGACATGACTGAGCAACTGATCTGATCTGATCTGATCTGATCTGATATAACAGATTTTTAGTTAACTGGATACAGTTCTCATTTCACATTAGGTTTGTCATTCTCAACAAATCTTTTGATGGTTGATTTCTATAAAATTCAGAGTGAACAAACACCTTAAAAGCATCTGGGGATGCCCCAAACTGTTGTCCATAGTCAGGACTTCCACAGTCCGGGGGCAAAGTTTGGACAAGTAGTCATTGTTATCAAATGCTTCCCTAGCAACGCTTGCAGTGGTCTGATGTGATGCCCATCACAGACCCAGTATAAATAATGTCACTAAAGGAGCTCACAATACTCAGCCTTGCCCACAGTGAATTTAGAGATAATTTTTTTAAACTAGTTTGGGATCAACTTATTGATGAGGACAGAAGGGAAACTGAGTTCATTTCATTTGGTGTTAACTAAAATGAAGGTTAGGAACTTCCTGGAGGTCCAGGGGTTAAGATTCCAATCTTCCAATGTAGGAAGTACAGGTTCAATTCCTGGTCAGGGAACTAAGATCCCACATGCTGCCAGGCCAAAAAAAAAAAAAAACCCTCTATGCCTGTCGTGATGGTAGGCAATTCTGTAAATATATCAAAAATCATTAAATTGTGCAAGTAAAAGCAAGTGAGGTGTGTGTAAGTTATAACAATAAAAATTTTAAAAATCAAATAAAATGAAGGTTAACATGCCATATATCTGGGTCACTGACTAAAAATAAGATAATAGATTGGAGAACTAAAGTTATGACAAGGAGGATGTGGTGAAACCCAAGTGAAGGGTGTAAATACAGGAGGATCTGATGCCAGAGCTGGTTCCTTCATGGGTAAGAGGCATTAAGAGAATACAGGAGGAGAACAAGGGCAGTGATGGGAAGTTGGAAGGCCTTCAGCAAAATTTCCCTTTAATGCACCACCACCATTTCTTCCCCTGCCCTCAGAACAGTTCCTGACGGTGCTGGTAAGAGATGTATTTCCAGTAAGTCCACACAGTCTTCCTTCTCCATCAAAGTGGAGAGG
The DNA here is from genome assembly GCF_019923935.1 of Bubalus bubalis. Taxonomy (NCBI): domain Eukaryota; kingdom Metazoa; phylum Chordata; class Mammalia; order Artiodactyla; family Bovidae; genus Bubalus; species Bubalus bubalis. The sequence continues at coordinate 53,608,842 of NC_059162.1, read as the reverse complement.
AGGATCAATTTTGCTGAAGGAGACACTTGGTTCTCACAGACTCAAGAAGTATAACCTACTTCTTTTAAGACACCTCTATTTTGTGTTCCTAAGACAATGTATGAATTAAGAAGCTACAATGGCCACTGAAGAAGCCAGTTAGAAGCACTGAGTCTGTTGAGGAGGAAGAAATCTTTCCTCTGCCCTTCTAGGTTCTTTCTGGCTCGTCTAAGAATTAAATTGACATGAGACATTAACAAAAGAAAATCAAACTTAATTTCATACTTATGGGAACCCTACATACATGACAGGGTCAGAAGCCCCACATACTTTGATTCAAAGATAAATAAAATGAGGTATGCATGCCATCCTGAGCTAAAGAATGGGAGAGAGGCCTTGGGCTTCCAAGGACAAGGAATAACCAAGGAGGGTTATTCACAGGACAAGAAGAAGAGCAGATGTTTGGTAATTATATGTTTGTTCAGCCATACAGATGGGCCATGTCAATAAAATTTATCTATGGTAATGACTCTTTTCTGAGGAACATCCCCAATTCAAATTCTTCCAGGTAGCTAAGGGAGGAGCAGTAGTTTCTCTTGAACTCCCAGAATCTCAATTGCCTTTAACTGAAAATAATTCTTACATAAAAGTGACACATTTGGGGGAGGCTTATTCTGAACCCCTCTGGAGAAGGAAATGGCAACCCACTGCAGTATTCTTGCATGGGAAATCCCATGAACAGATGAGCCTGAAGGGCTACAGTCCACGGGGTTGCAAGGGTTGGACACGACTTAGTAACTAAAGCACCACCACCACCTATTCTGAACCCTTGCAAGTCTTCTTAATTTCTGGATTCTAGGATGGAACAATATTTGTTAATGAATCTTATACAAACAGCAGCCCCCCAACTTTTCCACATAGTTTCTTCTCTATAACCAAAAAAGAGATTGTATTGGTTGGAATTAAAAATATACCTTTAACCAGGTAAGACTTTAGGGCTGTTTTTTAAAAACCTTCTGCTACAAGGAAAAAAAAAAAAAAAACTATTATCTAAAAACTGACCCATATTAATGTAATTCCCATCTAAATCTTAGCAAGTTTTCCTGTAGGCCTATACAAGCTTCCAAAATTTATACAGGAAGAGAAAGGCTCTGGACCAGTCAAAGCTGTTTTGAAAAACAAGAATAAAGTGGGAAAATCACTCTTGTCAATGTTAAGGTCTAGTATATAACTGCAATTTGAGACTTTGTACTGCTGGTGGAAGGAACAGGCACATATATTTGTGGAACAGAATAGAGAACCCAGCTACAGATCCACACAATTATCTCCAATTAATTTTTGGCAAAGGAGTAAAAGCAATCCAGTGGAGGACAAATAGACTTTTTAGTAAGTGGTACTGGAGTGATTGGACTTAAACCTGATACTACACACAAAATTAACTCAAAATGGGTCATGGTCTTAAATATAAAAACAAAACTATAAACCTTCTAGAAAAGAACCCAGGAGAATATCTTCCTGACTTAGGACTAGGAAGAATTTTTGGACTTGACATCATACCATTATCCATAATAGGAAAAGTGTATAAATTGTACTTAATAAAAATTTTAAACTTTTGTTCTGTGAAAGAGCCTGTACAAAGAATGAAAAGACAAATTACAGCCTGTGGAAAAATCAAATCTGACAAAGACTTTGAGTCTAGAATCTTAAAGAACTCTCAGAACTCAACATTAAAAATAAATACATCCTTTAGCACCATGTTTTACAGCAGATGTTCTGTAGACCACCTGACTTAGGATCTTGGGCGTGGGGAGTGACAAGGGGAGGGCTTGGTAAAATGCAAATTCCTGTGTTGATTCTATAGATTTGGGCAGGGCCTGAGAAATCTGCATTTAAAACAAGTTCTGCAGAAGATTTTTTTTTTTCTTACTAAAATTTGAGAATTCCAACTGCTGTTCATCCTAGCAAACCGTAAAGGAAGAAGCACATTAGAAAGAAAAACCAACTGGGACTGGGCCACATGTGCCCTGAAGGGGCAAACGAAGAACAAGGAATAGTATTTCAAGATAATCAACAAATAGGAAGTGTTATGAATAAGTTCTAAGAAGAAGCAACCGCTCCCTAGATTTATCATGGTGTGAATGAAATGTTGACAGAGACCCTCCCTGACACCCTTTCCCTTCCACACACACTCAAGTATACAAGTACGAGGAGAACGTGCTGTGTATGGAGAGATTTGGAAAACACTCTTGTAGTCCTGCTGCTCTGCTCAAGGGGCCTGGTGCCCTCTGGTTGTGTTTCCAAGGGGGTGTTACGGCCCAGGAGAAAATCTGTTCTCTGAGGGTGTGGCGCGCCTTTTGGCAACTTGAAAGAGTGAAAGTGTTAGTCGTTCAGATGTGTCCGACTCTTTGCCATCCCATGGACTGTAGCCCACCGGGCTCTTCAGTCCATGGGATTCTCCAGGCAAGAATACTGGAGTGGGTATCCATTCTTCAGGGGAATCTTTCAACCTAGGGAACAAACCCAGGTATCCTACACTGCAGGCAGCTTCTTTACTGTCTGAGCCACTAGGGAAGCACTTGCAGTTGCAAGGGAGACACTTATTCCCCAGCTGAACCCTTTTCTTTGAAGCCCGTGTGAGTTGGGCCTCTGAGAAACCCACAGACAGGGCCCCAGCTATTGATGATGGATGAAGGCTTACCTGGGGGTGGGAGGGGTCTGACATCACCTTCTACCACCATTTTCCCCACCCATTTCACATAAATACATACACAGGTCTAGAAATTAAGGAGCAGCTCTTTCTCACAACCCAACAAATAGTCTGTGCTTCTGCCTCCACCATTCTTCCAAACCTCCACAGGGAGCAAAAGAAAGAAAGAAAGAAAGAATGTCAAGTCGCTAGGTCGTGTCCGACTCTTTGCGACCCTGCGGACTGTAGCCCACCAGGCTCCTCTGTCCATGGGATTCTTCTCCAGGCAAGAATACTGGAGTAGGTTGCCATTTCCTTCTCCAGGGGATCTTCCCAACCCAGAGATCGAACCCGGATCTCCTGCGTTGCAGGCAGATGCTTTATCCTCTGAGCCACCAGGGAAGCCCCACAGGGAGCAAAAGGAGAGCCTAAAGGCAGAACAACATGACTCAGTGCAGACCCAGGTTGAAGCCAGGACCCTCTAAGCAACTAGTGAGTAAGAGGGGTGTGACCATATCCCTGGGAAATGTGGACGGGGGCCAGCCTAACAAACAAAAGAAAAAACTACCCAGGGGAGGGTGAAGTGGGTACCTGTCAGCCCATCAAAAAGTGAAGCAGCGCTTAGTAAGATCAAAATCAGCCCAAAGAGATGCTGGGCTGACCCACTCATCTGCACCTAAGGGCAGGAAGGGTCTCCTGCCTGACCAAGGCACCTGGGCTTCTGAGATGGCCTTGTTGCCCAAGGGGACTGTTGAGTGTCCTCCCGGCTCCCTGTGCAACCCAGCTCCCTGGTTTTTCCATCCTTTGCTCATTTGCCACTATTGTCTGTCCTCTTTGTCAAAACTGATAGCGGCTAATTAGTGCTGAAGCCCAGACTGGAGTTCACTTCCGTTCATCTCATTATTTGTTTCTCTGTTGGGCTGAAGCCAAGCAAAAAACATTAACATTCCCCCTGCATGGCAGGCACACACATACACACGCAAGCATGCTCACACGCACCCAATTTCACAATCAGGCATACACATACACTAACACACCTGCACCCACATGTGTACACACAAGAACTCACCCACATATGTGCACACATATATGTACACATGTCCTCACTTATATAGGGGCTTCCCTGGTGGCTCAGTGGTAAAGAATCTGCCTGCAATGCAGGAGACCTGGATTCTATCCCTGGGTCGGAAAGATCTGGAGGAGGAAATGGCAACCCACTGCAGTATTCTCGCCTGGAAAATCCCATGGATAGAGGAGCCTGGCAGGCTACAGTCCATGGGGTCGCAAAAGAGTTGGACACAACTTAGTGACTAAAAAACACTCACTTATATATACACCGTTATACATATGCATCCACACGTGTACACATTCAAACACACTTCAAACCTGCGACAGACAGAGGAATACAACTGCTGGCTCAGCTGAGTGACCATGGAAAGCAGATTCAGAATCTCTGGAGCCTCAGGCCCCTGAGGCCAGGACCAGCTAAGGGCTGCCTCTAGGCAGCTGTTTCCTCCTCCCCACCTCCTGGTCCCCCACCTGCACTCCCGCCTGCATTCATCGCTACATGTTAGACTCAGTTTCCAGTCATTGTAATCAAGTGGGAGGCCTTCTAAGTTTCCGTGTCAGTGAAGATTAACTGCTCTAAACCCCGGCTCCCCTGAAGCGTTCCAGGGCCAGCCTGACTTGGATTTTAAACAGCAGAGAAGCCCTCCCTGGGCACGAGGAGGCGAGGCGGGGAAGCCCTCTAGTGGCCGTGGCTGATGTGACAATAGCCTCTGAGGGCTCAGGGACTCTGCGCCCAGGTCAGTCAGCTCTCCTAGAAGACTCAGGAAGGAAAAGCACAGTAATAATATATTTAGAGCCTAACTCCTTCCTCTCCATAGCCCCCAGAGGACCCCGGGCACCAAGTCCTATCAGTTTGCTCCCTCAACAACTCTCCTGTTGCCCCAGCCTAGCTCTGGCCTCATCACCCGTGCTGAGTTATGCTGCCATATTCTCTTTCCTGCTTCTCTGCCTCCATCTCTTGTGTCTAATCCTTTCCACACCTTGGTGCCAAATTTGTCTTCCAGACTTTCATTCTTGCCTTCCTTGTTCTTTAAGAGTCTTCCTTGCTTCCCCATTACCTAAAGTGCCGATTCTCAAAAGGGAGATGCCCTTCCTGAGAGGCATCTCAGTGTCTCAGGACAAGTGAGCAGCGGGCCCATATAGATGCTGACGGTATGGATGCTTTTCCCTCAAACCATGCTCATATTGAACCCGTCTTGCTGAGGGGAAATTCCTCAAACCTAGAAAAGTAGTGAAAAGATGAAGAATCACAAGTTCTCTGGGTAAAAAATTCAAATATCTCAGCCCTCCAACATTAATGCTGCAGTGTAATGTCTAAGTTAGGGCTAGAATTAGATTATCTGGGTTAGAGTCCCAGGTCTGAAGCTTATCAGTTTTGTAACTGTGTGGAAGTTTCTAAAGTGTTAGTTTCTTTACTGTTAAGAAACTAAGATATTTAATGAGCTGGCCCATGGATCAGATTTAGCCCAGTGCTTGGCATATAGTTCAGTTCAGTTCAGTCACTCAGTCATGTATGACTGTTTGTGATCCCGTGGAGTGCAGTATGCCAGGCTTCCCTGTCCATCACCATCTCCTGGAGCTTGCTCAAACTCATGTCCATAGAGTCAGTGAGGACATCCAACCATCTCATACTCTGTCATCCCCTTCTCCTCCTGACTTCAACCTTTCCCAGCATCAGAATCTTTTCCAATGAGTCAGTTCTTCCCATCAGGTGGCAAAAGTATTGGAGTTTCAGCTTCAATATCAGTCCTACCACTGAATATTTAGGACTGATTTCCTTTAGGATGGACTGGTTTGATCTCCTTGCAGTCCAAGGGACTCTCAAGAGTCTTCTCCAACACCACAGTTCAAAAGCATCAATTCTTTGGTGCTCAGCTTTCCTTATAGTCAAACTCTCACATCCATACATGACTACTGGAAAAAAATTATAGCTTTGACTAAATGGACCTTTGTTGACAAAGTAATGTCTCTGCTTTTTAATATGCTGTCTAGGTTGGTCATAGCTTTTCTTCCAAGGAGTAAGCATCTTTTAATTTCATGGCTGCACTCACCATCTGCAGTGATTTTGGAGCCCAAGAAAATGAAGTCTCTCACTGTTTCCATTGTTTCCCCATCTATTTGCTATGAAGTGATGGAACGGGATGCCATGATCTTAGTTTTCTGAATGTTGAGTTTTAAGCCAGCTTTTTCACCCTCCTCCTTTACTTTCATCAAGAGGCTCTTTAATTCTTCTTCCCTTTCTGCCATAAGGGTGGAGTCATCTGCACATGGTAAGTGCTTGATTATCACTCCCCCATTACAGGTCTGGCACAGGCTTTGCTCTTTTTAACTCTGGGCTTTGGCTCCTGACACTTGATTTGCCTGGAATGCCCTCTTCCTCCTCTCTGATAACAAGACTCCACTATTGTCTCAAGCCCAGCTCAAATCATAGGGATTAATATAATAACATTGGTCCTGTAAATCTCACACATTATGTATTGTGAGAGAAAACTTAAATACATATTTAAGTGCACCATATAAATATATATATGGATGTTTGATAGATAAGTATGATATTTTTATTAACTGTACCATCATTTTGAAAAGCTAAATAAATCCTTTAATGCAAACTGATGTATTATGGAAATTAGTTATTTAAAATCTTTTACATATTCCTTCTCTCCACAGGTAGACTATAAATGTCATGAAGATAAGAGCTCTGTTTTCTAATATAGTCTCCATAGACCGTATCTAACATAATACCTTCACTATATTAGTTATTTAGTAAACACTGCCTTCATTTAATTAAGTTACTCCCTCTTTAATTCAGTGACTGCATCTCTAATAATAATATTAATGTATGTTCTTGTATCTTGAGGCAATTTTCCATTCGTTGTCTCATGACCTTTGATTATCTTCTGTAACAACCCTGAGAGAAAAGCAAAGCATAAGCCTATTTCATAAACAATTTTTTATTGGCTAAAAAATCTTGCAAACAAGTTTTGTTATTTATATTTAAGCAATATCACGATAATACAGTGTCCAAATGGCAAGGTTATCTGGGTTAAAATTTACAGGGGGTCAATTTTTAGCGTAAGTATGGCAATGGCACCCCACTCCAGTACTCTTGCCTGGAAAATCCCATGGACAGAGGAGCCTGGTGGGCTGCAGTCCATGGGGTCGCTAACAGTCGGACACGACTGAGCGACTTCACTTTCACTTCCCACTTTCATGCATTGGAGAAGGAAATGGCAACCCACTCCAGTGTTCTTGCCTGGAGAATCCCAGGGACAGGGGAGCCTGGTAGGCTGCCGTCTATGCGGTCACACAGAGTCGGACACGACTGAAGTGACTTAGCATAGCATAGCATAGCATGCTTATGCTATGTTTGGCCTCCCAGGTGGCGCTAGTGATAAAGAACCCGCCTGTCAATGCAGGAAACACAAGAGACTCGGATTAGATTCCTGGGTTGGAAAGATCCCCTGGAGGAGGGGATGGCAACCCACTTCAGTATTCTTGCCTGGAGAATCCCGTGGACAGAGGAATCTGGCAGGCTGTAGTCCATAGGGTCACAAACAGTCAGACACGACTAAAGTGACTTAGCACGCACGTACATACCGTGTTTATTCACAATGTACTTGGAGTATAGCCTATGAATTAAATTCTGGAGCATAAAACATTTTACTATGAATTTCAAAAATAACTGGTATCCCATGATGAGATACCATTGCATGCCTATTAGAATGGCTAAAACAAAAAATGAAATTGGCCTTGTCAAGCACTGACAAGCATGCAGAGCAATTGTAACTCTCATACAATGCTGGTGGACTTGCAAAGTGGTACAGCTGTTTAGAAAATAGTTTGGTAGTTTCTTATAGAGCTAAATAAACAATAAGCATATGAAACAACAAACCCATGCTTAGGTTTTCACTCTAGAAAAATGCACACTTATGTGCAACAAAAATCTGTGCACCATAATCTATACACAAAGAACAGATCAGTATTTACCAGGAATTAGGAGTGAGGATAGTATTTGACTAAAATGCAGCATAAGAGAATTTATGGGGAGTTTGATAGAAGTATCCTATTGTGGTAGTGGTTGCACAAATCCATTCATGTGTTAAAACTCATAAAACTATATCAAAAATGTGAAATTTACTGCACGGAAATATAAAATAAAACAGTACTTTTAAAAAAGCCTCAGAAGCAAATATGTAGTTTAATCTCAGGAAGTACAGAAAAAAGTGAATTGTGTCATTAATTAATTCAATATAAAGATATTGATCACTTTTTATGAATAAGACACTGAGTGGGCTTGGCAAAAAGGAAACCACAATCCAGTGATAAAGCAGTTTAAAGGACTTTGAAATCTGCTAGAGCTAAGATTGAATCCCTGGATTATCTCTTATGAAATATGTCCTTAGGGATGTTTCTTAATGTCTTTGAGCTTTAGTTTATGAGGATAATAAAACAGAGATTATGGACATAGTAAGAGAGCTGAAAATGATTATTATTATTATGATAGCATTGCTAATATTAAAGCCGGTTATGCCAAGAATAAGGATGGCTCTCCATTAGAAATACATCCAGAATCTAACTAGTCTTGACATGTCTCTGTTACCGTCTGGCCCAGGCCATGATCACCTCCTGCAATAGTTTACTACACACACTCTGCAGTCCGTTCTCAACCAAGAAATCAGAGCTATCTCTTCCAAATGTAAGTTAGTTATGTCACTCAACTGCTCAAAACCTTCTTGTGGTTCCCCATTTCACTCCGGGTAAGAGCCAAAGTTCTCCCCATGTCCTATAAAACCCCCTGCTCTGGCTCTATCTGCCTCTCGTATGTAATCTTCTACTGCTTTCCCTCTCACTCCTTCGGCTTCTTCCACATTGACCTGTTTCTTTCACTTGAATGCATCAGGCATTTATCTAGAGCCTTTGCAATGGCTCTTCCCTCTGCTCAGGACATTTTCCATATGCCTGCATTGATCACTCCCTTAGCTCTTTTGTGACTTTTCTCAAATGTAACCTTCTCAAAAAGAAAAAACGAAAGCTTATCCTAACCACTGTATTGAAAATTTCAACCAGCCCCACTTTCCTCCAGTGTTCAAAATTCTTTGTCTTGCCCAACTTTTCCTTTTACCACTTTCTATATAACAAAATCAAACACTAACAAATGGTTGTCTCGTAAATTGTGGGAGTATAACCCGAAGAAAAAAGAATGCAAAAAAGCAAAATGGCTATCTGAGGAGGCTTTACAAATAGCTGTGAAAAGAAGAGAAGCAAAAAGCAAAGGAGAAAAGGAAAGATATACCCATTTGAATGCACAGTTCCAAAGAATAGTAAGGAGAGATAAGAAAGCCTTCCTCACTGATCAATGCAAAGAAATAGAGGAAAACAATAGAATCAGAAAGACTAGAGATCTCTTCAAGAAAATTATAGATACCAAGGGAATATTTCAGGCAAAGATGGGCTCAATAAAGGACAGAAATGGTATGGACCTAACAGAAGCAGAAGATACTAAGAAGAGGTGGTAAGAATACACAGAAGAACTATACAAAAAAGATCTTCACGACCCATATAATCACGATGGTGTGATCACTCACCTAGAGTCAGACATCCTGGAATGTGAAGTCAAGTGGGCCTTAGGAAGCATCACTATGAACAAAGCTAGTGGAGGTGATGGAATTCCAGTTGAGCTATTTCAAATCCTAAAAGATGATGCTGTGAAAATGCTGCACTCAATATGCCAGCAAATTTGGAAAACTCAGCAGTGGCCACAGGACTAGAAAAGGGCAGTTTTCATTCCAATCCCAAAGAACGACAATGCCGAAGAATGCTCAAACTACCACACAGTTGCACTCATCTCACATGCTAGTAAAGTAATGCTCAAAATTCTCCAAGTCAGGCTTCAGCAATATGTGAACCGTGAACTTCCAGATGTTCAAGCTGGTTTTAGAAAAGGAAGAGGAACCAGAGATCAAATTGCCAACATCTGCTGGATCATGGAAAAAGCAAGAGAATTCCAGAAAAACGTCTATTTCTGCTTTATTGACTATGCCAAAGCCTTTGACTGTGTGGATCACATTAAACTTTTGAAAATTCTGAAAGAGATGGGAATACCAGACCACCTGACCTGCCATTTGAGAAACCTGTATGCAGGTCAGGAAGCAACAATTAGAACTGGACATGGAACAACAGACTGGTTCCAAATAGGAAAAGGAGTACGTCAAGGCTGTATATTGTCACCCTGCTTATTTAACTTCTATGCAGAGTACATCATGAGAAACGCTAGGCTGGAAGAAGCACAAGCTGCAATCAAGATTGCCTTGAGAAATATCAATAACCTCAGATATGCAGATGACACCACCCTTATGGTAGAAAGTGAAGAGGAACTAAAGAGCCTCTTGATGAAAGTGATAGAAGAGAGTGAAAAAGTGGGCTTAAAGCTCAACATTCAGAAAACTAATAGCATGGCATCCGGTCCCATCACTTCATAGGAAATAGATGGGGAAACAGTGTCAGATTTTATTTTTCTGGGCTTCAAAATCACTGCAGATAGTGACTGCAGCCATGAAATTAAAAGACGCTTACTCCTTGGAAGGAAAGTTATGACCAACCTAGACAATATATTAAAAAGCAGAGACATCGCTTTGTCAACAAATGTCCATCTAGTCAAGGCTATGGTTTTTCCCGTGGTCATGTATGGATGTGAGAGTTGGACTGTAAAGAAAGCTGAGCACCAAAGAATTGATGCTTTTGAACTGTGGTGTTGGAGAAGACTCTTGAGAGTCCCTTGCACTGCAAGGAGATCTAACCAGTCCATGCTAAAGGAGATCAGTCCTGGGTGTTCATTGGAAGGACTGATGATGAAGCTGAAACTCCAATACCTTGGCCACCTCATGCGAAGAGCTGAATCATTTAAAAAGACACTGATGCTGGGAAAGATTGAGGGCAGGAGGAGAAGTGGACGACAGAGGATGAGATGGTTGGATGGCATCACCAACTCAATGGACATGGATTTGGGTGGACTCCGGGAGTTGGTAATGGACAGGGAGGCCTGGCATGCTGTGGTTCATGGGGTCACAAAGAACCGGACACAACTGAACGACTGAACTGAACTGAACCTGATAAGATGACTTTGGAAATCCTTTTAAGATTTAATGAGGTGAAGCGAAGTAAAGTCGCTCAGTCGTGTCCGACTCTTTTCGACCCCATGGACAGTAGCCTACCAGGCTCCGCCATCCACGGGATTTTATGAGTATCTACTAAAGCTAAAAATACCCTATGCTACTCCTGGATGTAAATCCAACAGAAAGGAGGGCTTCTATCCACCAAAAGACACATATTAAGAACATTAATAGCAACTTTATTCAGAATATCTCCAAACTGGAAACAACCCAAATATATACCTATTTGATTGTGTGCTAAATCACTTCAGTTGTGTCCAACTCTTTAGGACCTTATGGACTGTAGCCAGCCAGTCTCCTCTGTCCATGGGGATTCTCCAGGCAAGAATACTAGAGTAGGTTGCCATGCCCTCCTCCAGGGAATTTTCCCAACCAAGGAATCCAACTCATGTCTCTTACATCTCCTGCACTGGGAGGCAGGTTCTTTACTACTAGTGCCACTTGGGAAGCCCCATCTACCTACAATACAATGGATAAATAAACAGTCATATTTTCAAATGATGGGATAATACATGGTGATAAAAAATGAATTACTGATACTCTTTCCAATAGGAATGAATCATAGACCTACTTTGAGCAAGAAACAAAGGAGAACATTTTATATTATTTAATTCATTTAAAGTTCAAAAAAGGCAAAGACTTTAATGATATAAGACAAATAGAGCTACTTACTTCCTCAATGGGAAGGTAAACTAATCTCTCTGAAAAATAATAATAGTAATATTCATCTTGCAGGGCTGGGCTAATTGCAGATAGTGTATATCTAACAGCTTGCACAGAATAGCACAGATTCTGTCCCAATGTGGCACAGAATATTGAGTAAATAATTGTTAGTTTGTATTCATGTATATTCTCAATTCATGTCAGTTTAATAATTGATAAGTAAAGGATCAGTTCAGTTCAGTTCAGTTGCTCAGTCATGTCCGACTCTTTGCGACCCCATGAATTGCAGCACACCAGGCCTCCTTGTCCATCACCAACTCCCAGAGTTCACTCAAACTCATGTCCATCAAGTCAGTGATGCCATCCAGCCATCTCATCCTCTGTCGTTCCCTTCTTTTCCTGCCCCCAATCCCTCCCAGCATCAGAGTCTTTTCCAATGAGTCAACTCTTCCCATGAGGTGGCCAAAGTATTGGAGTTTCAGCTTTAGCATTATTCCTTCCAAAGAACACCTAGGACTGATCTCCTTTAGAATGGACTGGTTGGATCTTCTTGCAGTCCAAGGGACTCTCAAGAGTCTTCTCCAACACCACAGTTCAAAAGCATCAATTCTTCGGCACTCAGCTTTCTTCACAGTCCAACTCTCACATCCATACATGACCACGGGAAAAAACCATAGCCTTGACTAGATGGACCTTTGTTGCCAAAGTAATGTCTCTGCTTTTCAATATGCTATCTAGGTTGGTCATAACTTTCCTTCCAAGGAGTAAGCATCTTTTAATTTCATGGCTGCAGTCACTATCTGCAGTGATTTTGGAGCCCCAAAAAATAAAGTCTGACACTGTTTCCACTGTTTCCCCATCTATTTCCCATGAAGTGAGGGGACCAGATGCCATGATCTTAGTTTTCTGAATGTTGAGCTTTAAGGATAGTTTTATGATATTCAACCCAAAAGTTCCAACTGTATGTAACATTAGCTTCTTCCAAATAGCTGTTCCCATTTTCTTCCTACCAGTAGGATCCGTGTTTTTATTCAGAAAACTCATATGCTTAGCCCATAAAGATGAAGTATGACTAAGCCAAACATAGAACTCCCATGACCCTTTGCCAGACACCCACTTTCCCAATTCCCTCTTATCCTAGAGTTGCCCATGTGCCCAGTTTTGGCCAACGAGACCTTCAGAGGAATTCTGATGGAAAACTGTTTAGAAAGACTTTTTCTCCTTGCTAAAATGAGATAGGCACATACTCTCCCACTGCCTCCTGTTTTTGGCCTTTGGATAAATGATTCATAGAGCTGTGACAACAGATTTTTGACCATGAGAATCACAGAGACAGGGACCCAAAGTCCCAAAATAGCAGAAGTATAAGGTTTCCTACCTTCAGATATTTCGTTCTAGGAGTTAATTAAGCATCTTGATTATTTAAGCTGCCATTGGTTGAGTATTCTGTTACTTCCAGCTCAAATTGTTCCTGACTATTCCCTTACAAAATATGTGTACAAAAGAGAGTCCTTAAACTGATCATTAAGGGAACTTCCCATGCTCTCTTTAATTTTCCCAGTGTCTGAGTACAACCCAGTGCTTCCATGAGCCTCCTCCTTGCTAGTTTACCAAATACCTTTATTTCCTAGGTCAAACAACTTTCAATGGTATATGATCACCATAATGAGGTCAGTAACTTTCCTCAGGGCTTGAGGCTAGGAAATAAGATTTAGGAAAATACTCAATTGCTGACTCTTGTCAGAGGTTGGCCAGCTGCTAAACATAACCTAACTGCATTTGTCCACAAACACCCCGGTGTGCCGAACTTGTGAATATAAGTGTGATGGGAATAGATGGATCATGCAAACAGGGCTCTCCTTCCTGGTTGGCAAGGCAGATTGACCTTGAAGCTAATGACATCTGTGTCCCTCATATGCACATGCCTCTTTCCTGGCCCTGTTTAGGGCCCAAGCAATATGTTCACATGATCATATGCTTTTGTAAAATGTGAAGGCTATTTCAGCCACAGTCAGCTAGGACTTCAGTCTCTTTTGTCTCCAACTTACCATCTGTTAACACTTGCCTTTCTGTAGACTGGTGTTAGAAACCACGGGCTGCTTGGGATTCAGCTATGGGGAAGCTGAGTTGAAGACATATAGAGTTTATGTTAAGAAGGTCACATTTATGGGGTTCACTTTCACATCAAGTTAAGCTATTGTTAGCTATTCTGGTACAGGAATGGCTTCCGGCAGTGTTCCCATTGTCTGCTTTGGCAATGCCAGAGGAAATGAATGTAACCTATTCACAAGGCATTGGAAGTATGTGGGTATTGAAGGAGAAACAAGTTTACAAAAGTGTGAAGCAGAAGCTGGTCTATGAAAGTTCTGCCAATCTTCAGGTATGTACTATTATAAGCAAGGCATTTGATTCTCACAAATGTCTAGTCAAAAGTTCAGTTCTGCCATGAATATATTTCATAAGCAGTTATCAAATATGTTTGCATATTTATATGCAATTATAAACCCACAGTATATTTTTTCTTTTTTGGTGTAAATTGCATAAAATAGAATTTATCATGTTTCCTGAGTTTGTAAGGTACAAATCAGTGCCAATTCCATTGTGACCAGGCCTACTTGTTTGGTTACATATTTTATACATCCAACAAGTTGTTGTTCAGTCACCAAGTCATGTCCAACTCTGTGAAACCTCATGGACTGCAGCACATCAGGCTTCCCTGTCCTTCACCATCTCCTGGACTTTGCTCAAGTTCATGTCCATTGAATCAGTGATACCATCCAACCATCTCATCCATCCAACATAATGGATCACATTACATGCTGAAGAAAACCAGCAGTTTTAGACAAAAAGATGAAAAGTTATCCATCATTGGAGCATAACAGCTTAAAGAGATAACCCAGGGAAAGAATCACTATATGTATTTATAAATAAATCAATGTATATAAAAATAATATGTTATATAATTAATTAGCTTAATACAATGTAAGAATGTTTTAACACATTTTAATTATTCCTGCACATGCTTTAATTTCAGATAATTTTCTATATTTATTCAGAATTCTTGAATTATATCAAAATTCAAAAGAAATTCTAGAAGTATATATATATTATAATTTATTCACAAAAACATGTAATTTTTCTGGATTTTTTATGTTTCTGGTATTAGCATTTTAAAATTTGTAATTTGCTATAAATTTTTTTCTAAGTAATTATTTGCTTTCCTATCCAGTTTGTGTTCCTAATCTTGCATTTTTTTTCTTAAACAATGCTCCTCAAATTGTGAAATCTTCTACATAACCCAGCTGCCTCTGTTGGTCAGGTAGTGGATACAATCAACAGAGACTGCATTTTAAATTTGGACATATGTTAATAAATTACCTTCCAAAATCTTGCATTAATGTCTACTTCCACTAACAGTTTATGAAAATTTCTTCATATCATCACGGTTTTATTCTGCTGCTGCTGCTGCTGCTAAGTCACTTCAGTCGTGTCCAACTCTATGCGACCCCATAGACGGCTGCCCACCAGGCTTCCCCGGCCCTGGGATTCTCCAGGCAAGAATACTGGAGTATTCTACTTTTTAATATTTATTAACCTGTCAGATGAAAAGTGGAACCCTATTATGCTTCTAACTCAATGAAACTAAGCCATGCCCGTGGGGCAACCCAATATGGGCGGGTCATGGTGGAGAGATTTGACAGAATGTGGTCCACTGGAGAAGGGAATGGCAAACCACTTCAGTATTCTTGCCTTGAGAACCCCATGAACAGTATGAAAAGGCAAAATGATAGGATACTGAAAGAGAAACTCCCCAGGTCAGTAGGTGCCCAATATGCTACTGGAGATCAGTGGAGAAATAACTCCAGAAAGAATGAAGGGATGGAGCCAAAGCAAAAACAATACCCAGCTGTGGATGTGACTAGTGATAGAAGCAAGGTCCCATGCTGTAAAGAGCAATATTGCATAGGAACCTAGAATGTCAGGTCCATGAATCAAGGCAAATTGGAAGTGGTCAAACAAGAGATGGCAAGAGTGAATGTCGACATTCTAGGAATCAGCAAACTGAAATGGACTGGAATGGGTGAATTTAACTCAGATGACCAGTATATCTACTACTGTGGGCAGGAATCCCTCAGAAGAAATGGAGTGGCCATCATGGTCAACAAAAGAGTCTGAAATGCAGTACTTGGATGCAATCTCAGAAACGACAGAATGATCTCTGTTCGTTTCCAAGGCAAACCATTCAATATCACAGTAATCCAAGTCTATGCCCTAACCACTAACGCTGAAGAAGCTGAAGTTGAACGGTTCTATGAAGACCTACAAGATCTTTTAGAATTAACACCCAGAAAAGATGTCCTTTTCATTATAGGGGACTGGAATGCAAAAGTAGGAAGTCAAGAAACACCTGGAGTAACAGGCAAATTTGGCCTTGGAATACGGAATGAAGCAGGGCAAAGACTAATAGAGTTTTGCCAAGAAAATGCACTGGTCATAACAAACACCCTCTTCCAACAACACAAGAGAAGACTCTATACATGGACATCACCAGATGGTCAACACCGAAATCAGACTGATTAGATTCTTTGCAGCCAAAGATGGAGAAGCTCTATACAGTCAGCAAAAACAAGACCAGGAGCTGACTGTGGCTCAGACCATGAACTCCTTATTGCCAAATTCAGACTTAAATTGAAGAAAGTAGGGAAAACCACTAGACCATTCAGGTATGAACTAAATCAAATCCCTTATGATTATACAGTGGAAGTGAGAAATAGATTTAAGGGCCTAGATCTGATAGATAGAGTGCCTGATGAACTATGGACTGAGGTTCCTGACATTGTACAGGAGACAGGGATCAAGACCAGCCCCATGGAAAAGAAATGCAAAAAAGCAAAATGGCTGTCTGGGGAGGCCTTACAAATAGCTGTGAAAAGAAGAGAAGGGAAAAGCAAAGGAGAAAAGGAAAGATATAAACATCTGAATGCAGAGTTCCAAAGAGTAGCAAGAAGAGATAAGAAAGCCTTCCTCAGTGATCAATGCAAAGAAATAGAGGAAAACAACAGAATGGAAAGACTAGGGATCTCTTCAAGAAAATCAGAGATACCAAAGGAACATTTCATGCAAAGATGAGCTCGATAAAGGACAAAAATGGTATGGACCTAACATAAGCAGAAGATATTAAGAAGAGATGGCAAGAATACACAGAAGAACTGTACAAAAAAGATCTTCACGACCCAGATAATCATGATGGTGTGATCACTGACCTAGAGCCAGACATCCTGGAATGTGAAGTCAAGTGGGCCTTAGAAAGCATCACTATGAACAAAGCTAGTGGAGGTGATGGAATTCCAGTTGAGCTATTCCAAATCCTAAAAGATGATGCTGTGAAAATGCTGCACTCAATATGCCAGCAAATTTGGAATACTCAGCAGTGGCCACAGGACTGGAAAAGGGCAGTTTTCATTCCAATCCCAAAAAAAGGCAATGCCAAAGAATGCTCAAACTACCTCACAATTGCACTCATCTCACACGCTAGTAAAGTAATGCTCAAAATTCTCCAAGCCAGGCTTCAGCAATATGTGAACCATGAACTTCCTGATGTTCAAGCTGGTTTCAGAAAAGGCAGAGGAACCAGAAATCAAATTGCCAACATCCGCTGGATCATAGAAAAAGCAAGAGACTTCCAGAAAAACATCTATTTCTGCTTTATTGACTACGCCAAAGCCTTTGACTGTGTGGATCACAATAAACTGTGGAAAATTCTGAAAGAGATGGGAATACCAGACCACCTGATCTGCCTCTTGAGAAATTTGTATGCAGGTCAGGAAGCAACAGTTAGAACTGGACATGGAACAACAGACTGGTTCCAAATAGGAAAAGGAGTTCGTCAAGGCTGTATATTGTCACCCTGCTTATTTAACTTATATGCAGAGTACATCATGAGAAACTCTGGACTGGAAGAAACACAAGCTGGAATCAAGATTGCCGGTAGAAATATCAATAACCCCAGATATGCAGATGACACCACCCTTATGGCAGAAAGTGAAGAGGAACTCAAAAGCCTCTTGATAAAAGTGAAAGTGGAGAGTGAAAAAGTTGGCTTAAGGCTCAACATTCAGAAAACGAAGATCATGGCATCTGGTCCCACCACTTCATGGGAAATAGATGGGGAAACAGTGGAAACAATGTCAGACTTTATTTTTCTGGGCTCCAAAATCACTGCAGATGGTGACTGCGGCCATGAAATTAAGAGACGCTTACCCCTTGGGAGGAAAGTTATGACCAACCTAGATAGCATGTTCAAAAGCAGAGACATTACTTTTCCAACAAAGGTCCGTCTAATCAAGGCTATGGTTTTTCCTGTGGTCGTGTATGGATGTGAGAGTTGGACTGTGAAGAAGGCTGAGCACTGAAGAATTGATGCTTTTGCACTGTGGTGTTGGAGAAGACTCTTGAGAGTCCCTTGGACTGCAAGGAGATCCAACCAGTCCATTCTGAAGGAGATCAGCCCTGGGATTTCTTTGGAAGGAATGATGCTAAAGCTGAAACTCCAGTACTTTGGCCACCTCATGTGAAGAGTTGACTCATTGGAAAAGACTCTGATGCTGGGAGGGATTGGGGGCAGGAGTAGAAGGGGACGACAGAGGATGAGATGGCTGGATGGCATCACCGACTCGATGGACGTGAGTCTGGGTAAACTCCAGGAGTTGGTGATGGACAGGGAGGCCTGGCGTGCTGTGATTCATGGGGTCGCAAAGAGTCGGACACAACTGAGCGACTGATCTGATCTGATTATGTCTTTAATTTTTATGTTTAATAAGTTCGTCAATTATGAATGAAAAAAGATTTCTAGTATTATTTACCAATCTGTCTGAGAACTTTGGAAATTCTTCTAGTTTCAGGCTTTGAGAGGACAAGAATATTAAGTGGGAAAAATTGAAGCTGCTGTATAGAATGCCCTACTTAGAATTTAAGTGAGTGTAACTTGATATTAAATAGAACATTTGAAGATGGTTCTTTGCAGGGGCACTAGCTCACCATCTTCTCAGTTTGTTGGCTTTCTGAATAAAGTTGTTATTCCATGCCCCACTTAAAAAATAAATAAATAAAAATAAATAAATAGAACATTTTTCACCTCAATTTCTTCAGAGGGACTGATGTTACAGCTCTCATGTATCAAATATATGACATGGAGGGCCACAAGAGACACTTCAAAACAATCTGGAGGTTTTTAAAGGTTTGGTTTCAAAACTCCAGGATATTTATGCAGGGGCTTCTTTTGAATCCCAAAAGTATAACATGTTTTGACAGAATGGGAAGGATGTCAAACAATTCAAGAGAGAAGAACTTTTTTTGGAGAAATTTTTCCTAAGAACCTCAAAACCTCTCACCCCATGAGGAAATGAAGGAGGTCAAGACTTAGAGGTGTTCAACACGGCCACTTTGAGAGTCTGGCAGGTGTTGTCCAGAGATTGGGAGTCATAATGAGCTGAGGGCTAACTTCTGCCCCAGAAAATACTCCAGGTAGGAGAGAAGCTGTGTTGGGGGTGATGGAGTCAATACAAGTAGCCGCTTTAAAGCCTGGAAAATTACTTCAAGCCCCTACGGCAGCAGGACACCAAATGTTTTTGCAGTACAGAGCCCCCAGTATCAAGGGTCTGCCATTCTGAGGCTGTTTTAGAATCCCCCTGAAAGGACCACCTAGAAAGTGCAATGGGATTCCAGCAGTGTGTGGGTGGAAGCTCAGAGAAGAGGGTGGGCTGCCAGCTAACAGAGGAGCATCAACAAAAACACTTCCAGAGAATCCCAGAAGGGATTCAAGGGCTCCCAAAAGTGCACTCAGGAAAATGTCAGCTTTAAACACGAGTCTAATGGTGCACTGGTAAAGAATCCACCTCTCAATGCTGGAGACACAAGAGACACATATTTGATCCCTGTGTCAGGAAGATCCCCTGGAGAAGGAAATGGCAACCCACTCCAGTATTCTTGCCTGGGAAATCCCATGGACAGAGAAGCCTGGTGCCTACAGTCCATGGAGTCCCAAAGACTCAGACATGACTGAGCACATGCACACAATGGACTCATTCAACACAAAGCCAAGGAATGGCAAATGAAGCAGGAGTAAGATCATTTCCTGCTCCCATTTTTCCTTTCTCTATGTTCCAACCCTCCCTTTCTCTGTGAGGGAGGAGCAAGAAACAACAGATAGGAGAGATGTGGGGCCAGAGAAAGTGAGATTTGTCAGTAAATGGAATTCAGGGTTTTAATTGTTCCCGGGACTATGTGTTTTAACATGTCTTAGGCTGTGTTTTGCAACTTAAAATGACTACAGGACTGACCGTCCACTGTTGTTCAGTCACTCAGTCATGTCTGACTCTTTGTGACCCCATGGACTGCAGCATGCCAGGCTTCCCTGTCCTTCACCATCTCCTGGAGCTTGCTCAAACTCATGTCCATTGAGTTGGTGATGCCATCCAACCATCTCATCCTCTGTCACCCCTTTCTCCTCCTGCCTTCAATCTTTCCCAGCATTAGGGTCTTTTCCAATGAGTTGGCTCTTTGCATCAGGTGGCCAAAGTACAGGAGCTTCAGCTTCAGCATCAATCCTTCCAGTGACTATTAAGGATTGATTTTCTTTAGGATTGACTGATTTGATCTCCTTGCAGTCCAAGGGATTCAGTCCATTACCTGTGACTGAATCATATTTATCCAGGACAAGCAAAGAGTGCCACACAAATCTCATCAATAAAAACAAAAATAGAGTTGTGTCTTATCACATCCATAAGTTAGATCTGTCTAACTATCTTGTTGTATTAATTTCTGTTCAGTCAGTTCAGTCACTTAGTCATGTCTGACTCTTTGTGACCCCATGAGTTGCAGCACGCCAGGCCTCCCTGTCCGTCACCAACTCCTGGAGTTCACTCAAACTCACGTCCATCGAGTCAGTGATGCCATCCAGCCATCTCATCCTCTGTCGTCCCCTTTTCCTCCTGCCGCCAATCCATCCCAGCATCAGAGTCTTTTCCAATGAGTCAACTCTTCGCATGAGGTGGCCAAAGTACTGGAGTTTCAGCTTTAGCATCATTCCTTCCAAAGAACACACAGAAGAATAAACAATTAGAAAACTGTAAATAACTTAAAGCTATACTTATGATATTGATTGGATATTATTTTCTAATCTTCTTTTCTAAAATCTTTATTGAAATACATATTCAGAAGTAGCCAAATTCATGTCTCTGTCTTGGTCTTGGGTTTCACAGGTGGTGCTAATGGTAAAGAATCCACCTGCCAATGCAGGAAACATAAGAAACTTGGGTTCCATCCCTGGGTAGGGCTTGGAAATCCACTTCAGTATTCTGGCCTGGACAATCTTATGGACAGAGGAGGCTGGTGGGTTACAGTCCACAGAGTCACATATGAATCACTCATATCACTCATTCACTAAAAAAATATTTATTCAGCTTTTTAAATGCTACTTTAGTCCTGCCCCTCCCCTACTCAAGAATGTTCTGTAACTCCCCCTTGCAGTGATTTTCCAAGGGAGGAACACTCCTCTGGGGAGTAATATCACTAAAGTAGGGCCTCATGCCACCCTCACCTCCCTCTCTTTTCAGACATTCAGAGACTTGCCTTTGGGGAGGGGGGAATGCCCTTCCCTCCCTCTCCAGCCCACACTTCTCACCACCCTAAAAGCCACTGTGTGATATATCCCAGGACTCATTTAATTCGTTCTCTGCAGAGCCATTATCCTTTGTCCACTGAAATCACTTGGATAAAAAGCAGATAGAATTATATTTCATTTGGATTCAACCTCCATCTTCTTTTTTTTTCTATTAATAAGCTGGGAATACAGTATTCTCAGTTGGCAGCAGCCCAGTGATAATCATTTTAGCTCAAATCACTTCTCTAATGCTGTGTCCTAGGGAAGGAAAGCTTATGGGGCTTTCATGACAGTTTATCCCTGGAGACTCTCTGGTCTCTTGCCTCTTGCACCTGGTCTGACAGAAGGTTTAGAGGCTTGGGGCTGGGGATGTGGGTGGGGGGTCAATCAGTCTAGTTGGGAGAGAGAGGTCTAAATACCTACTGGGACAGGAGGTATAAATATCTGACCTGTACATAGCCGGCAAGGTATTTTTGTTAAGCCTTCATTTTTGTATTAAGCCTTTATACACTTAATATGTACACACTGCTATATTTAAATGGATAACCAACAAGGACCTACTGTATAGCACAGGGAACTCTGCTCAATATTGTGTGGCAGCCTGAATGGGAGGGGAGTTTAAGGAAGAATGGATACCTGTGTATGTATGGCTGAGTCCCTTCGCTGTTCACCTGAAACTATCACAACATGGTTAATCAACTGTAGTCCAACATAAAATAAAAAGTTTAAAAAAACAATATTTAAATGTTAAATGTAAATATTTTGAGACAGTATTCCTCTCTACTCTCCCCTGTGGTCTCTAGTCTATCCTGCTAGAGATGGCATTAAAATGAATTTTTTAAATTAAGTATGATTATCCTGTTGCAGGTTCTTATTTACCACATTAAAAATAACTAATAATGAGAAACACATTCAAAATATAAGTATTAGGAAATAAGATGAATACTTGTATAAATATACTTTTAAAAAAATTACTTCTTTATTCTCAGTGTTTAAACTCAAGGCAACAATTACTATATGCTAAATATTGAGGATTTAAGAAATCTAAGGAAAAGACTGCTGGTTGAGGGGGGTGATCTGTGGTACATGTAGGGGAAGCAGGAAATGGCTTGACTGATTTTTAGCAGCCACCCCAAAGCCACCTGGTAACATGATGGTGATGATGGTAAATAAAAAGTGTAAAATCGAATGAAAATTTTTATTCATGTAAATAAAACCTGTAGTCTCGAAACATATGCTTATAATTGGGCTTCCCCAGTGGCTCTCGCTTGGAGAATCCCATGGGCGGAGGAGTCTAGTGGGCTGCAGGCCATGGGGTCGTGAAGAGTCAGACACGACTGAGCGACTTCACTTGCAATTTTCACTTTCCACTTGAATGCATTGGAGAAGGAAATGGCAACCCACTCCAGTGTTCTTGCCTGGAGAATCCCAGGGACGGGGGAGCCTGGTGGGCTGCCGTCTATGGGGTCGCACAGAGTCGGACACGACGGAAGCGACTTAGCAGCAGCAGCAGCAGTGGCTCAGTCAATAATGAATCCGCCTGCAATGCAGGAGACCTGGGTTCGATCCCTGGGTTGGGAAGATCCCCTGGAGGAAGGCATGGCAACCCACTCCAGTATTCTTGCCTAGAGAATCCCCATGGACAGAGGAGCCTGGCAGGCTGCAGTCCATGGGGTCGCAAAGAGTTGGACACAACTGAGCAACTAAGTACACACATGCTTATAATGAAAAGACAGCTTCAAGACAAGGCTGACCCCTTCTTGCTGTCAGCCCTTTAAGTTGTCACAAGAGAAGCTTACGGTCTACTGGAGTGAGAGATTGATGTGCACACAATTAAACAAAGTACTAGAGGGTAAATGCTTTAATTGGGTATTGTGTTTTCCTAATGAACCTTTCCCAGGGTGGGCCAAGAGTGACCATTTTCTTCTGGTAAATAGCCATCTGGCCCTGAGAGATAATCCTTACCCAAACATCCAATCAGCCACCATCAGCATCTTGATAATTTCAGGAGATGTCCTCCTGTGGTTTGACCTCCTGGATAAGGCTATGAAGAAAGTTCTCCTTGCATCCCTGAGCCTGTTGCCACTTTTTACTAAGCGCCTTCCCAGAAAATCTGCCACATGTGGGAAGATGTCTAAAGATCACTGGAGACCACTGGATTTTCTTCTACCTAGAACAAAAGAAAGAACTTTTTGCAGCATCAGTTGGTTTTTCCATAAACTATTACTTTTGGAGCAGTTTCTGTATGCACACTGCTGTACACTGGACACAATATGATAAACAAGATGGATGTCCCTTACTAAGTTTCTCACAAGATAAATTGCCCTGGCATTTTAAGTTTTTATTTTCCTCCCTTACCGGGAAGACTAACACAGCTTTCTCCTCTAGAAGCTTCCCTAAAAAAGGCTGGTTCAGTGTTATTCTATACTTGCAGACAATTGCCCATTTACACATATTTCAGTGCATAAGAAACAACACGCTTTTGCCATAATTCTCTATCACAGAACTTATTAGCTGCCTTCCTAATACCTATAGTCCGAGGATATTTCATTAATCATTTAGTTTCCTTGTTCATGACTGGACCCTCTCCCTAGTACATAAAATCAAGAACCACTCTGTCATTCCCAGCTGAATAATTAATCCTTTGCACACTATGAAAAGTGAAAGTGTTAGTCGCTCAGACATGCACAACTCTTTGTGACCCCATGGAATGTGGCCCACCAAACTCCTGTGTCCTTGGAATTCTCCAGGCAAGAATACTGAAATGGGTTGCCATTCCCTTCTCCAGGAAATCTTCCCGACCAAGGGATCAAACCTGGGTCTCCTGCATTACAAGCAGATTCTTTACTGTCTAAACCACCAGGTGCTCAATAATAGCTATTGAATTAATGAATAAGTGGAACGAAGGAGATAGATGGAAAAAAAGAAAGAGAAAGTGACATAAAATGTTACTGCAGACCTAAGCAAAGATGGGGCATCTAACTTCTTGAGGACTTCACACATCTTTGAATCCATTCCACTTATAATGGGGTCATGAGTCTAGGGTGTCACCTTGGCCGTGTCTAGAGATTTACAAGGAACTCTCCCAGACATCGGAGAAGGCAATGGCACCCCACTCCAGTACTCTTGCCTGGAAAATCCCATGGACAGAGGAGCCTGGTGGGCTGCCGTCTATGGGGTCACACAGAGTCAGACACGACTGAAGTGACTTAGCAGCTTAGCAGCAGCTCCCAGACATTCCCTCAGGGTAAACAGTGAAGTACTTTGGGCCTTGCAGGCCTTGATCCCCCAGCTGAAAGCGATTTTTATTACTATTCCTTTGCGTCATTGAGTAGAGAAGAGAAAGGGGACTCCTGGGCTCCAAGCAGCCAACCCCATCCGGTGGTTCAGATGTCATCTTGGAGCAGGGCAAAAGCAAGACCCAGTAATGTTTTCCTTTAACCAAGGCAAAAGTGCGAATAAAAATGTTTCTTATTTTTATAAAACAACCTTTAAATATAGTTTTTCTAATATCCTTAAATGTGTTTTTCTTGGTAGAGTTCACACAGCCTGGCAACAAGTCTCTTAAATTGACCAAACAAGGATGTGTGTGGACATGAGGTCATTGCAAAGAAATGGGTGTGATCACAGAGGTATAATCCTTTAAACCCACAACCTAGACTTGGGTTAAGAGTTTTAGGTACCTGAAGTCATTTGCTTATTCCTATTTCATGCGTTTATTAGACACTTACTGAGCACATATTATACTCCCAGTGGATTAATCCATTCAATGACAAACGTGGAGGACGAAACGGAAGCACACTGCTTGGTGAGGTTACCATGGTGGCCATTGCTGGACACGCCTGGCTGCTTAGCAGAGTTGTTCTGTGATGCTGTAAACACAACATCACGTTTTTGGAGGTAAAAACACAACACTTCTGCATTCACCTCTCCATCTACCTGGAGAGAAATGTATCCCAGTTCACATTTTTGTGAGGTGAAAATGCCTTTTGATGCTACTGAAGATACAAAGATGTCACTTTTAAAAAATCTTACATCAAAAGATGTAGTGAGTCTTGCTGTTTTTATGAGCAGCCCATTTACACGAAAATGCTGGTGAGGTTATTTCTTGGCTAAATCAGAGCAACCACAAACACTGGTGCTTGCGTGGGTACTAAGTTGCTTCAGTGGTTTCCGACTCTTTGAGACACAATGGACTGTAGCCCACCAGGCTGTTCTGTCCATGGGATTCTCCAGACAGCATACTGAAGTGGATTGCCATGCCCTCTTGCTGGGGATCATCCCTACCCAGGGACTGAACCTATGTCTCATTGGCAGGTGGATTCTTTACCACTAGCGCCACCTGCAAACACTGGTACACAACCCAACTTGTAGCCACATTGCATTGTGTGTGTAAGAGAATCACAGGGCCAGGCTGCCATTATTCCTAGGTCTCTCAAGCTCACTTTTTTATTTTTAGATATAAAAGCATTTGGTGAGGCTGGCCTAGCTAACCTAGCCTTATGTTGTAATTGAAGTATAGTTGATCCACAATATTGTGTTAATTTCCGTTGTACAGCAAAATGATTCATTTATACATTTATATTAAATGTATATAAAAATATAAATTATGTAAAACATATATATAAATGTGTATAAAATGTTTTTAAAGTATTCTTTTCTATAATGGTTTATCACAGAATGTTGAATATAGTTCTCTGTGTTATACAGTCAGTCAGTCAGTTCAGTCACTCAGTCGTGTCCGACTCTTTGCGACCCCGTGAATCGCAGCACGCCAGGTCTCCCTGTCCATCACCAACTCCCGGAGTTCACTCAGACTCACGTCTATCGAGTCGGTGATGCCATCCAGCCATCTCATCCTCTGTCATCCCCTTCTCCTCCTGCCCACAATCCCTCCCAGCATCAGAGTCTTTTCCAATGAGTCAACTCTTTGCATGAGGTGGCCAAAGTACTGGAGTTTCAGCTTTAGCATCATTCCTTCCAAAGAAATCCCAGGGCTGATCTCCTTCAGAATGGACGGGTTGGATCTCCTTGCAGTAGGACCTTGTTATTTAGCCATTCTATATATAATGGTTTGAATCTGCAATCCCAAACTCCCACTCCACCCCTTCCCTGGCCCTCCCCCTTGGCAACCACAAGTCTCTTCTCTGTGCCTGTTTCATATTCATTTTTGATGCTAGTGCCAGAATTCACATTTCTCTGGGTTTCTGGTTTGCCAGTAGGTACTCCGCAGACTAGTCACCTGTGGATTACACTGAGACGTAATGGTCCTTGCAGCCTTGCTAGTTGAGCAGCGACAGCACAGCTGTCCTGTCCCCCAGTTGACCGACCTGAATCCTGTCTCTGGGCAGCCACTGTGACTCACTCTCTGGCATTGATTGATCAGCTGCTTTCTGGTGATCTGCCTAGCCATTAGATATGGAATACGGCTCACATGTGCCATGAAGCTGTGAGAATCCCAAAGTCCCTGACACAGAGGTCATCCTTGTATTATTTTGTGACTGATTTCGATATGGTCTCTAAGAAGAATCCCTTGATTCTCTCTCTCATCTGAAATAATCTTTCTCAAGCTAAATTCGCAACATATCAGCTGCACCGTTCATGACTTATTTTATTGTTGTATCTCTCCTGCTGATCTTTCTCTGATGCTGGGAGGGATTGGGGGCAGGAGGAGAAGGGGACAACAGAGGATGAGATGGCTGGATGGCATCACTGACTCGATGGACGTGAGTCTGAGTGAACTCCGGGAGTTGGTGATGGACAGGGGGACCTGGCGTGCTGCAATTCATGGGGTCGCAAAGAGTTGGACATGACTGAGCGACTGAACTCAACTGAATCTTTGAAGTCAAGAAGGTATTAATATGTGTGATAAGCAGAATAACAGCCCCCAAGAGATGACAATCTCCAAGTCCCTGGAATCTGTGACTATATAATAGGCTACATAGAAAGGGAGAATTTAAAGTTGCAGATAGAACTAAGGTTGTCAATCAACTGTAGAGATGGAGAGATTATCTGGATTACCCAGACAGGCCCAATGTCATCACATGGGTCCATACAAGTGAAAGAGGGAGGCAGGACAATCAGAGACAAAGAAGACATGATAACAAAAGGGTTGAAGTGTTGTGACTGTTTTTCACTGAAGCTCAAGGGGTGGGCCCTAAGCTAAGGAATGCAGATAGCTTCCAAGGAAATGGCAAGCAAACTGGTTCTTGACTAGAGCCTTCAGCAGGAACACAGCCCTGCTGTACCTTGATTTCTTTCCCATTGAGACTCATTTTGAACTTCTGACCTTCAGGGCTGTAAGATAATAAATGAACGTTGTTTAAGCCACTAAATTTGTGGCAATTTGTAACAACAGCACTAGGATGCTAATATGTTATGTCTGATTCGTCTTTCTGTAAGTGTCTAAGACTGATACTCTCCAATATTCAATAAGTGTGTGTTGAATGATTGAATACCAAGGAAACACTGTATATACTTAGAGTTGATTAATTTATTGTGGTAAAATATACATAATGTATTATTTATCATTTTAACCATTTGTAAGTATACAGTTCAGTAGAGTTAAATTTATTCAGAATGTACAATATAACCACCCACCACTTTTTACACCCAAAAAGTTTTCGTCATCTCCCCACCCAAAACCTTTCTATTCATTCAACAGTAACTTCTCCTTTCTGCCTAACCTATTAGAAGTTATTAGTAACCTCTAATAATACTTTTTGTCTCTGTGAATTTGCCCATTCTAGGTACCTCGGTAAGGGGAATCAAACAACAGACGCCCTTCTGTGTCTGGCTTATTTCATTAATCATCATGTTTTCAAGTTTCATTCCTGTTGTAGTATATGTGAAAAGTTAGTTCTTTTTATGGCTGAACAGTATGCCATTTTATGCATAATGCCACATTTGTTTAGTCATTTATCTGTTGATGGACACTTCAGTTATTTTCACCTTTTGCCTATTGTCAATAATGCTCTTATTAACATCGTTGTACAAATATCTGTTCAAGTCTCTGCTTTAAGTTCTTTGGGACGTTTATCTAGGACTGAAATTACTGGGTCATATGACAGTTCTGAGTTCAACCTTTTAAGAAACTGCCATGGCATCTGCCACAGCTGCCACACCATTTTACCTTTGTACCAGTAATGCGCGAGGTTTCCAATTTCTTCACATCCTGGCCAACATTTGTTTTCCATTTTTTTCTTTTTTAATAAAATTATAGTCATCCAAGTAATTGTAAAGTGGTATCTCATTATGGTTTTGATTGGCATTGCTTTAGTGACTAATTATAGGGGCTTTCCAAGTGGCTCGGTGGTAAAGAATCCACCTGCCAAGCAGGAGACGAGGGTTCAATCCCTGGGTGGGGAAGATCCCTGGAGAAGAAAATGACAACTCACTCCAGTATTCTTGCCTGGGCAATCCCATGGACAGAGGAGCCTGGTGGGCTACAGTCCATGGGGTCAAAAAAGAGTTGGACATGACTGAGTGACTAAATAACAACATAACAACAATTACTAATGATACTGAGCATTTCTTATGGGCTTATTGGTCATTTGTATATCTTCTATGGAGAAATGTCTATTCAAACATTTTTTGCTCATTTTTAAAAAATTGAGTTTTCCATGCTCTTTATATATTCTAGATGATAATCTCATCAGATAAATGATTTGCTGATATTTTCTCCCATTCAGTAGGCTGTATTTTTGCTTTCCTGATAGTTTACTTTGGTGCACAAATCTCCAGGAAACTGATAAAGTCCTATTGTACCTTTTTTTTTTCTTTTGTTGCCTGTGCGCTTAGAGTTGATTTCAACCTGAATGATGCATGGATTCTGAGTGTCTTACAGACACTTACAGAAAGTCTTACAGAAAGCATCCTAGGGTTCTTGATCTGGTTTTCTACTCAGTGTCTATCATGATACAAAGAATTGCCCAAATACCAGAATATATGTGGAGCTAAGACTTTTTTTTACAGATGAAAATCTCTGACTAAGCAGCTTTATTCAAAATAGTCCAAAGTTATAAACAATTGAAATGTCCATCATTAGTAGAATCGAAAAATAAACTGTGGAACATTGATAGAGTAAGACACAACAATAGGAAAAAAAGAAGAAAGAAAGAATGTAGTCCTACTGCAAATACAAACATAAATGATCTCACTGATAGACTAACGAGGAAGAGGCCAGACATGGAAGTACACGTACTATGTGGATCCATTTATTATGAAGTTAGAGAACAGACAAAGCTAATCTATGCTGATGGAAGTCAGATTCCTAGTTAACGGGTGAGGAATTAACTGAGAAGAGGGAGAGCTAAAGAAGGCAAGAAAACCTTCTGGAATGTTGAAAACAATGAATGTCTTGATTTAGGCAGTGATTACATTCTGTGTGTGTGTATATATAATCATCAAGTTTACACAAGATTTGTACATTTACTGTTTATATGCTATAACAATAAAAAAAAATTGGAATCTCTGGCTAATGTGAGTACAAGATTTTGGTGGTGTTTTCCATCAGGACATAGTCTGAATTAACCCTCAAAAATGCTTGGCCTTCCTTGGGAAGCTTAAAAACAATAGCTGATGGAGTATTAGCAGTGAACAGAAGCTCCTTAAGCTGTCTGAGTCTTAGAAATATGCTTGCAAGAGGAAGTGTTACCTTGAAGACAGAAAGGCAATAAATCATTAGCTTCTAGATTCATGTTAGATTCCTAAAATAAAAAGAGGTTGACTGGAAAATATCAGCACAGAACCCAGTAGGATGTTTTGAATGTTGTAGTTTTCAGAAACTATGCCCTTGATTGTTGTTTGAAGATGTTGCTAAGATACATTAGATTAGGTACCAAGAAACAAGACTGAAAGGATGATGGAGAATTTTTTTAAAAATACAAGTGTAAGTTCAAGCATGTGTCACATTAATGCAGACTCAGAGGTGATCTTGAGAATGCAGAAAGTGAGAACACTTGACTGCAATTTGCCCACTGACATTTCCTTTCAGCAAGGTATCTGAAGATTCGGACACAGCCCTGTAATACATGATGTTTGAAGAAATTATATTTAAAAAATCATTTTGATGAAGACTAAGGTGGCTAGAAATATCAGTCTTCAATGCAAGTCAGTGGAGCAGAGACAAGGTGATCCATGATTACAAGGGTGAGGTGTGAAGGGCTGGCAGAATGAGTAGGCAGCTCTGGACAGGACTATCACACCTTAGAAGAGTAGACTATTATTCAAAATTAGGTTAGTAATGCAGCCCACTAAAACAAAGATGAAATACAGCAAGAATGAAGGTATGAGGTTGCAATATTTGGTCCAATTCATCTTGTCCTGGGACAAGATGGAAAATAAATTACTAAAGAAAATTGCAATGAAAGAAGAACTATGACTTTCTAAGCAAAAATCTTACTTCAGTAATGTGTGTTAATTCAAAAGTTATTAAGACACAAGGATGGGACTTCCCTCACAGTCCAGTGGTTACGAATCTGCCTGCCAGTGCAGGGGATGCAGGTTCAATCCCTGGTCCGGGAAGATCCCACACGCATCAGGGAAACTAAACCCATGAGCTACAACTACTGAACCCACGCGCTCCGATCATTGAAGCCCACAGACCTAGAGCCCGAGCTCCACAACAAGAGAAGCCACCACAATGAGAAGCCCTCACACAGCAACTAGAGAATAGCCCTTGTTCACTGCAACTAGAGAAAGTCTGTGCTCTGCAACAAAGACTCAGCAAAGCCATAAATAAGTAAATGATTTTTTCTAAAGACACGGAAATGTGAGATAGAGCTCATACTTCCTATCAGCAGAAATACGACAAAGACGTATATTATTCAAGACCTAAAACAAGTCCTCTATGTGCATATTGTTGTCTATATTGTGTTTTACTTATTGACTATTTAGAAGGGATATTTAAAGATGGGTTAATTCTTAAAGAAATTAGGGATTCAAGTTTTACAAAGCAAACACTGTATGATAGGAGTGGAAGCCCAGAGACCCTCTGACATGATCTGGGCACTGCACAAGTTTCAGGAAAGCTCCCCCATCCGATCTCTTTAAAAGGAACTATCAAAGAATTAGGAATTGACCTTACTTGTGGGGAAAAAGTACAAGAATTACTTCATATATATGTCAAGTATGCAACTTCCAGGGTTAGCATCTGATTAGGAGCTACCATCATCAACTGGGTCAAAACAAAACTGAGCTTAAGTGCTATAAAGACATTCCAAGACAATCCAATTTGGGATGGAACCAGCAGCAGAAATTATCAAGTCTATCTCAAAAGATCTTTAAAATAGGACCAATCCCCTCCTGTTCTTAACAGTTTAGGCATTATCTATATTTTGGAGTCAGGGACTCAATGATTTTAAGTACCTCATACACAAGAGCTTGTCTTCAAAGAGCTCCCACAACCAACAGATGGCAGAATTGGCTATGCTGTTCTTTTATGATTTAATACAAATCTATATATGAAGCAGAACAGATATTTTTTAAAGATGCAAGTGTATTTCCCTAGGAATCATAATATTTTAGAAATTTACATGCATATACTCTTGCTCCTTCCCATCTCAAAGTACACTTCTGAGCCTCTTTCACCAGAACTTGCCAAAAGAAAGAATCTCACCTTTGGCTAGTACCCCAGGTCAATAGCATATTCAATTCAAGAAAGGATAGTGGTCATGAACAAGGATATGAAATAGACCTCTAGACTTTTCTTCACAGAAATCCCATTAAGACAGAGCAATCCTTCTAATAAATAAAAGAGTTTAGACTCAGTATAAACTTTCATCAGGGGCTTCCCTGGCGGCTCAATGGTAAAGAATCCACTTACCAATGCAGAAGACGTGGGTTCAATCCCTGGTCCAAGGAGATCCCACATGCGTTTGAGTGACTAGGCCGCTGGGCCACAACTCTTAAGCCTGTGCACTGGACCCCACATGCTGCAACTACTGAAGCCCAAGCACCCATGTTCCACAGCAAGAGAAGCCACCACAACGAGAAGCCTGTGCATTGCAACTAGAGAGTGGCCTGGCTCGCCGCAACTAGAGAAAAGCCTGTACAGCAACAAAGACCCAGCACAGTCGAAAATAAATAAATAAATGAAACTACAAAAATACATAAATAAAATACATAAATAAACTGCCATCAACCTTCCTGTCTCAGAATAACTGCTCAACTGTCACCATTTCCCAAAGAGGTCCTGGGATGAATCAGACCTGACCTCAAGTCAGACCAGACTTCTCCTGACCTCTGTTCCCTGGGCCCAAACTGCAATTCCCAAAAGAGTTCCAGCCCACATCCTTCTCTTGTGCCCTTGATCACCCCCTCAGTCCATGTGAGAGACTCAGACTTTTGCTTATAAGTCTATTCTAAGGGGAATTCAGCTCGTCCCTGAGGTTAGATCACACACATAAAAGCAAAGGAAATAAGGGTCCTGATCTGATGCGCATGTGATTCATTTTCCTTTTCCTGCAGTCTCATAGGGCCAAACACCAGTATACGTAGTCTCCGAAATGCCGGGAATCTCATGACCCCTTCTCCACTAAAAGCAATAGTTCACACTCATTAAGTATGTGCTATGTGTCAAACACTAAATACTGTAACTGCATTTGTTCATTTATTCATTGAACAAATTTTTATTGAGCGACCACTATTTTTCAGGCATAGTCCTGAGCACTGGGGATATAGCAGTAAATAAGCATCTTCATAGACGGCATAATCGAGTGGGAGTACAAAAGCAATAAACATAAATAAATAAATTATATAATATAATAGGAAGTTCTAGGGCCCATAGAGAAAATAATGCAGTTGAGAGGGATAGGGAGTAGCAGTGTAGGATGAAGGACAATTGCTATTTTAAATAGAGTGATCAGGGACCCCACTGGAAAGGGGGCATTGAAGAGAGGAAAGAGTCAATGCAGAGGTCCCAGGACAGGAGTTTGCATGGCAGGTTCAAGAAAAGCAAGAATACTGTGTATAGAGCGGAGTAAACAAGGGGTTGGGTCATGAGAGATGAGGCAGGGGAAGTACTGGCAGGGTGACTGGAAAGATTAGGAAAGGGCCTTTAGGTTACTTTAAGGAATTTGAACTCTGAATGAAAAGGAAAGCTTTGGCTGTTTTGATCTAAATTATTCTTTCACAGAGTCATTGCATCTACTATTAACATGTTGAGAAGAATCTGCAGAGAGTCCAGGGTATAAGCATGGAGACGATTCAGGGGGCTATTCCAACAATTCAAGTGAGAGACTGCCTATGTTTGGGTTCCCTGGCAATGAATTCTGAGATGGGAACTTGCATGCAGAAGGCTTTTGGGGCATGTGTTTGGAAATACACCTGTAAAGACATGAAGAAGGCAGATAAGGGCAGAGGGAGAAGCCAGCCTGCAAGATGGTAGCAACTGAGGCCTCAGCCACTCCTAGGAAAGCCCTTGGAGCTGGCATGGCCCTTCAGAGTTGTCCAAAATCGCATGAATTTCCTGTGCATGCTGTAACAAAATACCACAAACATAGTGACTTAAGACAAACGTCTTGTCTCATAGCTTGCCGTCCTCCTGGAGGTTCTAGGGAAAAATCCAGTTCTGGGAATCCATCACTTCTAGCTGTATTCCCCTTCTCCCATCTCCTTCACGACTTCTACCCCATCTTTCTTTCATATATAGGGACCCTTGTGATTACACTCACTGGGTCCACCTAAATGGTCAGGGTAAGCTCCCCATTTGAATGGCAGTTCACTTGCCACCAGGGTTCCCCCTTGCCATGTGTCCCTAACGTATTCACAGGGCTACCCCTGTGAGGAGTGTGTACACTTTGAGTGAAGTAAGTTGTGCATTCAACACCCAATACCCAGCGGGTGGAGGATGGGCACACTAGGACATCTGGGAAAAACAGGCACAACATAACCACTGCAGAAACAAAGGTGCTATGACCAGATGACAGCAGTGAATGTCCTACAAAGCAGTGAGATTCTGGAGATATTTTCAAAGTTAAATCCAACAGGATTTGCTGATGTGAAGAGTCAGGGGTACTCCATGATTGAGGGCCAGAACAATGGGAAGTTTGAACAGCCATTAGACAGGGAGGGCTAGGTCAGTCCCGCCTCACAGAATCCTCATAATTAAGCAATGCAGCACGTACTTTTATTAGATGCATAAGGCAACTGAGGCCAGAGGTATAAAGTAACAAAGCCAGGATTTGAGCTCAGCCACCCCCCCTCAAAACACTCCATGTTTTATTATTTTAAAAAAGGAATAATGGGACCCCTTTTCTAAAATGTTTGTTTACGGACCCAGACATTGAACTTATATCATCTTACAGAAACTTGATCTCTCACCTGGGCTTACAACAGTGACTGGCACACAGAAGAATGTCCAAAAATATTTGTGGACTCACTGCAGGAAGATCCAGTAGCATTTACAGAACACTTGTACACAGGCTTTTTAATATCCTGTCCTTGCCCCAAACTCTTCGGTGTCTCCCACCTCTGTATTCATAAGTCCCAAACTCTTAATTACAAATCCATGATGTGGCCCAAGGCTCATCTTTCAAGTCTCAGCCCCTTCCACACTGTTTCACACATCAGCCCTTTACCTTGCTCTTCTTCAGGTACTGAAGAGATGTGTTAACCATGGTCTCCCCAGACATGCTGATTTCCCACCTCCCCCTGAACCGACTTTGTTGGTTCTGCTTCTGGTCATTGGGCCAGATGCACTCCATACCTGGTATGCTTCTCTTTTCCCAACCTAGCTGAATATGCCTGACCTTCAAAGCTTACAAAAAGACTATTGCAGGAAGTTTTCTGTATAAGTTAGGATTTCGTTCAGTTACTTGTATCAGGAACTTGACTGCATTACTTTAACTATATAAAGGTTTATTTTTTCTCACACATCAGGAAGTCCAGAGGTCAGCAGTCCAGGATTGCTACAGCTGCTTGAAGAAATCATCAAGGACAAGGCTGCTTTTGACTTTCTTGTCTGCCATTCTTAGTGTTTGGCTTCAGTCCTCATGGTTGTAAAAGAGTTGCTCCACTCCAAGTATTGCGTCTGTGCATGTATGTTCAGCTGCTCAGTCATGTCTGACTCTTTGTGACACTTACAGACTTTGGCCCACCAGGCTCCTCTGTCCATGGGGTTCTCCAGGCAAGAATACTGGAGTGGGTTGCCTTTCCTCCTCCAGGGGATCTTCCCAACCTGTGGATTAAACTCGCATCTCCTGCACTGCAAGCAGATTCTTTTACTACTGAGCCACTATCATGTCTGGATCCCAGGTAAAAACAAAGGGCAAGGACCAGGGCAAAGGGTCAAAGGTACATGCCGACCGAATCTGTGCTTTTGTATTAGGAAAAGAATCGCTTTCCAGGAAGCCCCATCCAGCAGACTTCCTCTGTCATCTCCTTGGCCAGAACTTGACTGCATGGCCACCTCTTACTGGGCACATAGCTATCCTGAACAAAACTGGCATTTGGTCAAAAGGAAGAGGAAGAGCCTGAAGATGACACAGACAACCATCAGTGTCTGCCACACCTTCAGAGCCTGCTTCAACTTTACCTTTCTCTGGGCAACTATTTAGTATTGTAATTTGTGTGCAAATGAAGGGTAGCGTCCTTGTCCGTATCCCCCTAATTGAGTGCAGAGGAAGTATACCTCTACATTGTTATCACAAATGAAGGGGCAATAAGGACTATCTCCTGGAGAAGGGAAAGGCTACCCACTCCAGTATTCTGGCCTGGAGAATTCCATGGACTGTACAGTCCATAGGGTCGCAAAGAGTCGGACATGACCGAGCAACTTTCACTTCACTTCACTTCAGGGGTAATACAGCATTGCAGGTGGCCTGGGTTTGAATCCTGGCTCTGCGATTTACTATTCATTAGTTCTGCAACTTCAGTCAAGTTTCTTCTCTGTTCTTCAGTTGTTTAATGGATAAAATGGAGGTGACATGGGAATGCATAGTTTACACAATTGTGATAAGGATTAAGTTAATTTTAACACAGCATTTAGACTAGTAAGCACAATGCAAGTGTCTGTTTAATAAACATGTGGTTGCCACCTATGTTAAAATTCTATCTGAAAATGGGACACACGATTCAACAAGTTAGAGCATTTTCATAAACTAAAGGGACAGAATAGCGGAAGCCAGGACTGTAGAAGACAATTCGAATTCGTGGTGATCACTGTGGTTAAGACAACAATTAGGAGACTGGGTAGCAAGTTGCTCAGAGGCTCTAAGGTCAGGTTGTCCAGTCGTTGTTGTGTAGTCACTCAGTCGTGTCCAACTCTTCGCGACCCCACGGACTGTAGCCCACTAGGCTCCTCTGTCCGTGGAATTCTCCAGGCAAGCATACTGAAGTGGGTAACCATTCTCTTCTCCAGGAGATCTTCCCAACCCAGGGGTCAAACCTGAGTCTCCTGCATTGACAGGCAAATTCTTTAGCGCTGAGCCACCTGGGAAGCCAGGCTGTCCAGATTGGCTACTATCTTTCTCCCACTTATCCATGTGTACCCTTGGGCAAAGAACTGATTCATTTTGTCTATGATGTTGTCATTACATGACTGGAAGAACAAAATAAAATACTAAATTGTTTATTTTAAAACTTGGCTACATACTAAGTTGATTCTATGTTAAGAAAGCCTCCCTCAATTAGAATAATAGAGAAATCTAGGTCAAAATCACTAATATCTATCTGTAGAATGAAAGCACATAATGTGGAAAATATTCTTTGTGAAGTGTTTTTAATCCTTTTGGGTAAAATATGTATGATTTACATCAGCATAATGTAATAAATTAAGTGAGATTAACTAAATGACAAAAGTTATAGTTTACAATAGTAGAGTGTCAGGACCATTAAATTCTTTGACTATAAGAAGTAATTGCTGACTCCCAAAATAGACTGCACAGTGAAAAACACAAGCTTTTTACCCCTTGCTTTGAAAATAAAAGCATGCTCTGAATTTATAAATTAGTCTTGGAAAATACTCAGAAGAAATAACCTCAAAATTTTAAATTCAGTAAATGTATTTGAACTACTATAGAATTTCAAGAAGTATTTACCAAGCACCTACTATTTGTATAAGTATATATGATAGCTCATTTACTACTAAGTCTCCTATAAGATGAATATATAACACAGACCCTTCCAAGAAGCCAGAGATCAAACATAGCATTGGAGAAGGAAATGGCAACCCACTCCAGTGTTCTTGCCTGGAGAATCCCAGGGACGGGGGAGCCTGGTGGGCTGCCATCTATGGGGTCGCACAGAGTCAGACACGACTGAAGTGACTTAGCAGCAGCAGCAGCAGCAGCAGCCAATATAACAGAGTGGGATTTTAATCTGTTTTCTAACTTTACATTTGTGATTTGTTACATTTCAAAACAATCTCCAGTTTTATAAAATCAAACTTAGAACAGTGTGAATTAATGTGCATTTTCTATGTTCTCTACATAAAATCCCCCTCTTAAATAACTTATGACATAATGTTGCAAACAAAAATAGATGACCTGGATAGAAGATCAGAACCCTTCGATCTCATGCTCCACTTGTTCCTAACCCTCTGAGAAATTCTGGAGGTCGACATGTATATGGAAGACTGCTGTGCCAAGGGAAACTTTGAAACTTGGGCTTTGACCTCCAATGCCACTGTATTCCACAAGCAAGTGATGCTGAGCCAGTTAAAGCGGCCCAGAGCCTAGAAATAAAACTGGTCCCACAGCCTATTTAACACTCCTAGTCTAGGCCCTACTCATCTCGGTACCCTCATCCCAGCACTGGATGGCAGGGCAAAACCAAGTCAACTACAATCAGGAATGGGGGCCAAGAAAAGAAAAGCAGTGAGCCTGTGTGTGTACCAGTCCCCAGGGCAGCCAACCCCAGCCCTCAGATGAACTCAGTCCTGCCTTTCTGACTCATCCAGAGATTCAAGAAAGAGAATAGTGAATTAGCCAGGACTCTGCTTCTTCCTTCCCCTCGGGACGAAAATCATCTGCAAAGATGGAAGTCTTATTTAAGCTCTGCCTCCCATACCCCACGCCTTAGAAAGCATGACTCAAGAATATCTCTGCACATTGGATGGGAACGTGACCAATCTGTAGAAATATCCCTCCTCTTGGGGTTGACCTCAGAGGTAGATGAGGGAAGCACCAGGAGTTTCCTTTCCCTGAAAGCCAACATATTTTGTTTCATAGTTTTGATTAAACACTTTAGAACTTAATAACCTTATACAGCATAAAATAATAAATTTGGGGTTTATGAAGAGCCTTGGAAATCCCCACCCTGCTATTAGGGATTTGCCATATTGTCTCCTAATTTTACCCTCAGAAGCAGAGATAATCCCTGTTCCTGAATGAATTTATAATGCAAAACCTTCAAAGAATGGAGTGTAAGTTTCACCTACTTCATTTATACAAAAGGGGAAGATTATTTCCAGGAAGGGATTTTGAGGATGTGAATACTAAGGGAGCAGTGCCATTATATGTATGTGAAACGGAAGAGTCTCCCCGTGTTTAGGAACTGATGCAGTGGACCAGAGCTGGTTTTAATTATCTAGAAGTGATTGGTTGCAGTAAAACTCAAACTGGAAAATTGCCTCAGAGTTAAAGTAAAGAATTTATAAGATTTTAGAGTTGGCAGAAACCAAAGTGATCATCTTATTCAATGGTGTCCTACATTTGATTTAATCCAGTCAAACAAACATTTACTGAACACCTATTATGTGCCAAGAACTCAAGTACAAAAGTTCTTTTTAATGTTAAAAATAAGTCACAGTCTCCTGTATGACAATAATTCTAGACTTTAGGAAAGAAAAGTACCTAGTGAGATAAAATTATATGTACAAACATAATATGTAATATGTAAATATTACATTTTAATCATTACAATGGGCCTCCAGTCAGTAACCAGCTAGCAACTGAGGTGAGCATGGAAGTAAATCCACCTGTAAATCTCAGTTAGACCTCCAGGTGACTGCAGCCCTGGAAGACATCACATCTGCCTCACGAGACATGACATGCGCCAGAATCACCTAGATGAGTCACTCCCAGCTCCCGACCTATGGAAACTGAGATAATAAATGCTTGTTGCTTTGAGTTACTAAACTTGGGGTTTGCAGTCCAGATAACTGGTACACTCACTGGAGATGTTAGCATGTTACCATATACAGGGCTTGGGAGGTGCTGTAGCATGCTAGAATAGTCAGCCTGTCTCCCCTGGTGAATAGGCTAATTCCATGGAAATGTGTTCATGCTCCCTAGTTTACTACAGGATTAGAGGTGATGATGCCTATAAACACATCTCTTCTTAATGAGTTTTGAATGTGTGATTTCTGGAGGTGAGGGGAGAAATAGGTACTCTCACCAAGCATTACCCCAGACAAAAGAGGCAAATCGGCATCAAGCTTTACAACTGACTTACACTTAGATTTTTTTTCCTGATATTTTGGTGAAATAAATTTATACATGTAGAAGGCAGTTCTCTCATTAATCATTTAAATCATCGTCCAAAGCATTGGGACTAATACCTGGTATGGTTTACAAAATAATTGTAATAGTCATGGACTCCACCCTTTCCCTCACTGTACATTCAGTCAGCCTCTCTGCCCAGCAGACACCAACTTCTGAATGTCCCCAGGGTCCCTCCTGCTGTATGAGATCCAGGCTTTCCTGCCACATTGCTTTCCAAGGTGAGTGGGTGGTACCTTCCACACAAGGACTCAAAGAGCATCCGAACTGAGCATGTCCCTTCCTGAAATAGTCACCATAATTTCTAAATTCCAAATCTGGACATATTTTGATTAAGAACTGTTCTAAAAAAAAATTCAGGACTCAGGAAGAACCGTCAACACAGAGAAATGGGCTGACCTGGCCACCCGCTTTCCTGGTCACTCATTCCCCAGATATTCCATGAGCATCCATGTGGGCCAGACAGGGCACTGGCACCATGAAGGGGACGAATGGGTCCACTCCCTGCCCTCGGGGCTCTTAATATCTAACTTTCAAAGCTGCTGCCCACTCTGCCCAGGGCTCCCTCAGCTTCTCCCAAGCTGGGAAGTGAGTAGAGTCACCCAGTCTGTGCTTTCCTCCACCCCTTGGAGTGGAGCTCTTTTGTACTGTTGCAGGGGGGCAGGGTGGGGGATGATATCAGGATGGTAGGCTCACTGGGAAGCTGGGTGACAGGACCTGTCACTCTCTACTACGTCAAATAGCTGGAGAAGAACTCGAACAGATTATTTTTTTTTTTTCAAACACCCGAGGAGCTTAGGGAGCAAGGGTTGCATTTTATTCTCAGTCAAAAGCAATTTTTGTGATCCCAAACCCTGCTTCCTTGTTGTTAGCGTATCTAAGACCACAGTGGCAGAGAATCCTGGGATGGCCTTTGAGGACCAGGACAGCAGCTGGCAAGTGCTCCCCTCTCCCAGAGTGGGCTGCTAGCTCTCCTGCGCAGGACTTGCAAAGGAGGAGCTAAGAATGGTTTGAGACCTTAGCTTACTATCCAGTCCCAGCTTGAGAGAGCTTGAGGAGTCTGAGAGCTGGACTGGAACGTGCAGAAGGAAGAGCTGGTCAGTGGATGGTGTGTGGTTCACCCCCAGTCCTCACAATGCAGACCTTCTGAAGCAGTTGAAATATGTCCCTGGAGGTGGGACGTGGACCATATCAGCCCCAGGCCTGAGAAACCTGAAGTTCAGGAGTCTGGCTGAAGCAGCCTGTGACAACAGTGCAGAGGGTGTCAGTTAGGAAGTGAGTTCACGCAACTGACAACAGGGCAAAGGAGCCTGTTTACCGTGAAACAGAAGCGCGGTTTGGGAGGGTGCAATGGTCAGTTGACCTGGAACGTCCTTAAAGAGATTTTGTACCAAAGGGCCATTCCTAAAGGGATTTCAACAGAGAGAGTTCAGCTCCCAAGAACAGAGGCTAAAAGGGGGGTATCAAGCAGCCAGTTTGTGAGTAGATCATGGAATTTGGGATGTGCAGGTGAGAGACCCCAGGGTCTGGGTGTCCAAAGAGTCTCAGAGCAGCCTGTGTGCACAAGAGTCCACTCTGAACACTTGCCCATGGCAGAGAGCCCTGGCCACTGAGATGGAGGAGAAGGAACAACCCCATGCTTTGCTGGGGTTGAAATCACAGGGTGGGTTGGGTCAACCACAGCAAACGGGGTTGTGAGGTAGAGAGGATTCCATCCTTGCTAGTCTCCCACAGTCTTACCAGTCCAAGTCTGCTCTGTGACCACCAGCACCAGCACACCCCTAAGGGCTGGGTGCCAGTTCCTGACCCAGACCATCTG
Organism: Bubalus bubalis; assembly: GCF_019923935.1. NCBI lineage: Eukaryota > Metazoa > Chordata > Mammalia > Artiodactyla > Bovidae > Bubalus > Bubalus bubalis. Next base: position 53,567,354 of record NC_059162.1, on the reverse strand, counting down.
GATCTGATTCACATTTTACAAGCTCCTCAGGCAGTTCCATGCACATTTGAGCAGCTCTGTTCTTGAATTCAATGGGCTTCCCAGGTGGTACAGTGGTAAAGAATCCACCTACCAGTGCAGAAGACATGGGTTCAATCCCTGGGTTGGAAAGATCCCCTGGAGAAGAGCATGGCAACCCACTCCAGTGTTATTGCCTGGAGAATTCCATGGACGGAGGAGCTTGGCAGACTACCGTCTTTGGGGTCACAAGGGGTCAGATACAACTAAGCAACCGATCACGGCACTCCTCAGTTCAGTTCAGTTCAGTTCAGTCGCTCAGTCGTGTCCAACTCTTTGCAACCCCAGGAATCGCAGCATGCCAGGCCTCCCTGTCCATCACCAACGCCCGGAGTTCACCCAGACTCACATCCATCGACTCAGTGATGCCACCCAGCCATCTCATCCTCTGTCATCCCCTTCTCCTACGGCCCCCAATCCCTCCCAGCATCAGAGTCTTTTCTAATGAGTCAACTCTTCGCATGAAGTGGCCAAAGTACTCAGCTCCAGCTTCAGCATCATTCCTTCCAAAGAAATCCCAGGGCTGATCTCCTTCAGAATGGACTGGTTGGATCTCCTTGCAGTTCAAGGGACTATCAAGAGTCTTCTCCAACATCACAGTTCAAAAACATCAATTCTTTGGCGCTCAGCCTTCTTCACAGTCCAACTCTCACATCCATACATGACCACAGGAAAAACCATAGCCTTGACTAGATGGACCTTTGTTGCCAAAGTAATGTCTCTGCTTTTGAATATGCTATCTAGGTTGGTCATAACTTTCCTCCCAAGTAGTAAGCATCTTTTAATTTCATGGCTGCAGTCACCATCTGCAGTGATTTTGGAGCCCCCAGAAATAAAGTCTGACACTGTTTCCACTGTTTCCCCATCTATTTCCCATGAAGTGGTGGGACCAGATGCCATGATCTTCGTTTTCTGAATGTTGAGCTTTAAGCCCACTTTTTCACTCTCCACTTTCACTTTCATCAAGAGGCTTTTGAGTTCCTCTTCACTTTCTGCCATAAGGGTAGTGTCATCTGCATATCTGAGGTTACTGATATTTCTCCCGGCAATCTTGATTCCAGCTTGTGCTTCTTCCAGCCCAGCGTTTCTCATGATGTACTCTGCATATAAGTTAAATAAGCAGGGTGACAATGTACAGCCTTGACATACTCCTTTTCCTATTTGGAACCAGTCTGTTGTTCCATGTCCAGTTCTAACTGTTGCTTCCTGACCTGCATACAGCTTTCTCAAGAGGCAGATCAGGTGGTCTGGTATTCCCATCTCTTCCAGAATTTTCCACAGTTTATTGTGATCCACACAGTCAAAGGCTTTGGCATAGTCAATAAAGCAGAAATAGATGTTTTTCTGGAACTCTCTTGCTTTTTCCATGATCCAAGGGATGTTGGCAATTTGATCTCTGGTTCCTCTGCCTTTTCTAAAACCAGCTTGAACATCAGGAAGTTCACAGTTCATGTATTGCTGAAGCCTGGCTTGGAGAATTTTGAGCATTACTTTACTAGCGTGTGAGATGAGTGCAATTGTGCGATAGTTTGAGCATTCTTTGGCATTGCCTTTCTTTGGGATTGGAATGAAAACTGTCCTTTTCCAGTCCTGTGGCCACTGCTGAGTTTTCCAAATTTGCTGGCATATTGAGTGCAGCACTTTCACAGCATCATCTTTCAGGATTTGGAATAGCTCCACTGGAATTCCATCACCTCCACTAGCTTTGTTTGTAGTGATGCTTTCTAAGGCCCACTTGACTTCACATTCCAGGATGTCTGGCTCTAGATGAGTGATAACACCACCGTGATTATCTGGGTCATGAAGATCTTTTTTGTACAGTTCTTCTGTGTATTCTTGCCACCTCTTCTTAATATTTTCTGCTTCCGTTAGGGCCATACCATTTCTGTCCTTTATTGAGCCTATCTTTGCATGAAATGTTCCCTTGGTATCTATAATTTTCTTGAAGAGATCTCTAGTCTTTCCCATTCTATTGTTTTCCTCTATTTCTTTGCATTGATCAGTGAGGAAGGCTTTTTTATCTCTTCTTGCTATTCTTTAGAACTCTGCATTCAGATGCTTATATCTTTCCTTTTCTCCTTTGCTTTTTGCTTCTCTTCTTTTCACAGCTATTTGTAAGGCCTCCCCAGACAGCCATTTTGCCTTTTTGCATTTCTTTTCCATGGGGCTGGTCTTGATCCCTGTCTCCTGTACAATGTCACGAACTTCATTCCATAGTTCATCAGGCACTCTATCTATCAGATCTAGGCCCTTAAATCTATTTCTCACTTCCACTGTGTAATCATAAGGGATTTGATTTAGTTCATACCTGAATGGTCTAGTGGTTTTCCCTACTTTCTTCAATTTAAGTCTGAATTTGGTAATAAGGAGTTTATGATCTGAGCCACAGTCAGCTCCTGGTCTTGTTTTTGTTGACTGTATAGAGCTTCTCCATCTTTGGCTGCAAAGAATCTAATCAATCTGATTTCAGTGTTGACCATCTGGTGATGTCCATGTGTATAGTCTTCTCTTGTGTTGTTGGAAGAGGATGTTTGCTATGACCAGTGCATTTTCTTGGCAAAACTCTATTAGTCTTTGCCCTGCCTCATTCTGTATTCCAAGGCCAAATTTGCCTGTTCAATAAACATAATTCAGCTGTGGCCTAGTAGGGACCCAGCAAGGTGATTGTACACTTCTGGATACTCTTTTCCTTTAGGTCTACAGGAGACCGACACACTGGGCTCCTGTTATATGAAGATAGATGTTAGGTGGCATTACAGATAAGCCATTGGGCACACGGTCAGTCACATGTGGGTGGGCCCAGGATGCTGTGATGGTATTGGAGAATCAGGCCCACTGTGTACCCTTTGCGGATGGCGGTTTGGTGGGGATAGTGTGGCCGAAGAGAACTGAAGCCATTTCCATGTATGGACTGATGAAGTAAACAATTGAAAGTGAAAAGAAGGGGAAAGTGAAAGTCGCTCAGTCATGTCCTACTCTTTGTGACCCCATGGACTATACAGTTCATGGAATTCTCCAGGCCAGAATACTGGAATGGGTAGCCTTTCCCTTCTTCAGGGGATCTTCCCAGCCCAGGGATCAAACCCAGTTCTCCCGCATTGCGGGCAGATTCTTTACCAGCTGAGCCACAAGGGAAGCCCAAATGATTGAAGGGAGTAGCCAAGACAAAGCCCCAGATACCTTCCCATCAGTTTTGCTTGTTTCATGCCAGACACCCCACACAGCTCTTTCCAGCAGATATTTGCTGGGTATGAACCAGCGGCCAGGCAGGCATGTCTAAATACCCCTTCTCATTGCCAGAGGCTTTGCATAAACCTTATCATGTTTTAATTTTCATTCTTATAACCACTCTGAGCTAGATAGAGAAGATAAGACATAGAAATGCAGAACGTGGGCCCTTTCAGTGACAGTCTCCTTTCCCCCATTCTCCCCAACCCATCTGCTGGGATATTGCAAACAAAGTGAGGAGTGCTGCAGAAAGCAGACATGCCCACTTCAATTGACTGATTTGGGGCAGTGTGCAAGGAAGCCCTGATATCCTTTGTGGAAGGAGGGCGGGGGAAACCTAGCCATGGCTTTTCCGCTTCCTCACGCCCACGAATGTCAGCTTTGTAGCCGCGTGGTTATAAAACATCATTGTCACTGATTCTAAGATGAATGCCCATCACGCTAACTACGCTGCTGGCAGGAGTCTTTTTACAATGAGACCGGGAGGAATGAGCCGGCTCCCTCAGCACTCCCAGACTCTCCAGCACCTGTCTGCCCACGTGCTCCCTCCCCGCTGCCCTCCTCCGACTCCAACGTAGTCAGGGAGACTGGGCTCCCAAGGAAGTGGAGGGAGGCGCCTAGCCTCTTTTATCATTATTGTTTTGTAACCTGTCCTCTCCCTTTCAGTCACACAGCCTGAAAACAGAAGTTTTTCAAAAAACAGGGAAATATTGCTGATATGAAGCTGCTTCGTTGTTGTGGAAGGGGCCTCTCTCCCTTCAGCCCTCAGAATACTGTTGACAAATAAGTCCAGCCAGCTCCCCTGTGGCATTTTCCTAGACTGTTAACAAAAACCCTCTCTACCCATGGTGGCTGGAAGCATGATAGGAAAGCCTCAGAATGAAGAAACTTTGTATCTTTAGTTCTATCTTCAACTCCTCAGTATTTGCTGAGAGATTTTGTTTTGAGTAGAAAAATCCTTAATCGGGGGTTGATGTTATAGCTATAAAATTACAAAGTAATTTTTCTTTGGCGTCAGTGTACAGCATCCTGCTAAAGATGTATTTTTATGTAGGTTATATTAGCTTTTTAAAAAAAATCATTTTATTGAAATATAGTTGATTTACAATGTTGTGTTAATTTCTACTGTACATGTAAATGCAACTATACTCCAATAAAATTTAAAAAAACTTTTCTACTGTACAGAAAAGTGATGCAGTTATACATGTATAGATATTCTTTTTCATTCTTTCCTTTTATCACAGAAGATTGAATATAGTTACCAGTGCTATATAGCAGGACTTTGTCATTTATCCACTCTATATTGTAGTTTGTATCTGCGAATCTTCAACCCCTGATTTAGGTTGCTGTGCTGTGCTTAGTCGCTCAGTTGTGTCTGACTCTTTGCGGCCCGCCAGGCTCCTCTGTCCATGGGGATTCTCTAGGCAAGAATACTGGAGTGGGTTGCCATGCCCTCCTCCAGGGGATCTTCCCAACCCAGGTATAAAACCTAGGTCTCCCACATTGCAGGCAGATTTTTTTTTTACCATTTGAGCCACCAGGGTTACATTAGCTTTAAAGGACAATTTCTTGTGAGATTAGAGAACTTGATCCTCAAGACTGAATGAGTCATTACAGTGTCTAACACTAGAGGGCGCACCATGAGAAGGCTGGCTCTAGGGACTCCCAGGAAGCGCTGAGCAGCTAGACACAAGCATGCAGCAAAGAGAGGAGATAGAGTTAACCTGCATGCATGCTCAGTAGCTCGGTTGTGTCTGACTCTTTGTAACCCCACGGACTGGGGCCCACCAGGCTCCTCTGTCCATGGGATTTCCCAGGCAAGAGTACTGGACTGGGTTTGCCATTTCCTCCTCCAAGGGATCTTCCCTACTCAGGGGTCGAACCTGTGTCTCCTGCGCCTCCTGCTTGGCACGTGGATTCTTTACCACTGTGCCACCTGGGAAGTCCATAAACAATGAATAGGTACAGTCATTATCATGGGAGCAGACATCACAAGTGACAACAATGTATTAAGAAAAGTTTGTATTTTAGTTGTTGTTATTGTTTCAGTGTACCCCTGGTCCAGAATAAATTTAACTTTTCACATGTATACCATTCAATCCTCATAACTCTGAAAAGTAGGTATTATTATCTCCACTTTAAAGGTGAAGAAATCAAGGTTCAGTGAAAGTAAGTGGGATGTCCAAAGTCATAAATGCAAAAGTATTTTACTATTAACCACCTTTGAAGTAGCATTTCCAGCTCATAGGGTGTTTTCCTGCTGAAGACAGTTTAATAATGTCCTACATTCTAATTAAATATCTTTCATTTGCAGAATTCCTTAGGAATTGTTTGGTTAAATCTTGGTTACTCTACAATCTTGCTCTTTCACTCCAGCCAGTCCAATATTTTTGCTGTCCCATGTACACATCTTTTTGGAGTCTCTAGTGACTTTCTTCCAACCTCATCTACTACATCCTCCCTTTTCTTTATTCAGCTCTGAGGCCACCATGCTTTCAGAGCATCTCCTCTGGCCCTTAGACCCCTGTTCTCTGATCCTGACTGTTGGGGTTTGTTGAGGCCGAAGAGTTGCCCAGCAAATGCTGGTTCAGAGTCATTCTCAAACCTTAAGAGGCACCATGGTGCTTGTTGAACTTGCAGACATTGTGATTCCTGAGGTCTGAGATAGTGTCCCTGCATCCCAGGTGACTCTGATGCAGGTAGCCTGTGAATTTCACTTTGACAAAATAGCTCTTAATGTATTCTTCTGGATGAATTCACACTTATATATCCGTCATCAGATATGATTTGCCATTTGTTGCTATTACTTTAGACATTTTCCCAGGTTGCCTCATTTCTATACATTTTGTTTCTCAAGAGTAAAAGCTCTATTCCCCCCTTTCATACCCACCAGGTCCCTATTGGGCTTCCCAGCACTTCTCCCTGCCAAAAACACAACTTCCCCTTGTTTCCCTTACCTGTGGCAGCACCCACTCCCCTTCAAGACTCAGTTCCCACTGCTCTTCAGGAACTGATCACAAGTCCAGGTGAGGTGCTGCGGCCGCATATTCTCATGGCAGCCCAGAGCTGTCCCACCAGGGCATGGACACAGGACACACCTCTTTCTGTTTCAGGTACACATCGTTACGTGTTTCATTTCTAACTTTATTCCAGCCTCACCCACTGAATACCTCCTGGATCCCTGTGTGAGGGCAGGAACTTTGGTTTTCTTGCTCATTATTATATCTCAGCACCGAGCACAAAGCCTCATATATACTAGGAACTTCATGATTATTTGTAGATAAGTGAATGAATAAACTGACAAGAATGACTAAGAAGAAAGAAACACAGGAGAAGAAACTTCAAAATATATATACCTTACTTCACAATAGACTGGGAAATATGGAGACAATAACCTCTGGGGCCAAACAGGGCACCTAGGGAATGGTCAAGGGGAGTTGTGACTCCCTAGTTACTTCACCAGCTTCATTTTCCCTCTGGATCCAAGTCAGTTCACCTCAGTACATATGTAGTAGGTGCCTTTGATGTGACAGGCACTCTGCTAAACCCTAGAGAAGCAAAAATGTGTGAGACACAGCTCCTGAACTTGCAGGTGTAATATTTAAAATGAAATCATCTTGTGATCTATATGTCAGTGTGTTTAACTATTAATAGGAAACGAGAAATGACACTGTTCCACTCGCAAGAGAGTTCAAATGACTCTGAGTCTTATAATTGCCACAACATTTAAGAGAAGTCTTAAAAAGCAATGAGGCAGACTGGGAAAAAAGCCAAGCTTTAAAGTCCAGGGAGCCCAGGTTGGAGAGCCTTGGCTGCATGTATAAAATAGATCTGATAATAATAATGACACTCCTGGCAAATAATAACATTACTGAGCACTGTGTCAGGCACTCTGCTAAGCTCTTTGCATACACTGACTTATTTAATCTTCTCAGTTATCGCAGTGTTTTCATTAGTCACATTTTGCTACTTGAAAAACTAGCTCAGAGAGGCTAAGTAGTTTGCCTAAAGTGACACCTAATAACAAATGGCCTAGTTGGGACTTTTGAATCTGGGACTAGCTGATGAATAAGTAAGATAATGTAGGTATAAGCCTGGTGTGGTTCCTGGCAGATGATAAGCCTTTACTCAAAGGCTTCCAATATACCTATTACACACTCAAGAATCTGGGCCCACAGAATTATTGCCTCCAGGGTGAATTAGTATGTGGACAATTCAGCATTTAGGGAAGAGGCCTGGGTTGCTGAGTCCATGGCACAAACTGGAGACAAAAAAAGGTGCCAGTTGGCCTCCCAGGGCTGCTGCAACTCCGGACTCAGGTGCCATCCCCATTCCTAGGGAGCCACTGCATCTTAGGATTACAGAGACCTCACGGGTCACCCAGCCAGGGTCCCCATCTGGCACACGCCTCCCCCTACCTCCTATCACTAAATGGCTGTCTCCACTTCCATCCCTGTCTCAGCCTTACCCCTCTTCTGAATCCCACCTTTTCATTGCTCTCCAGCAAGGATGACAGGGCACAGAGCCCCAGCACCAGAAGTCATCGCAGGACAACACTTTCAGGATCTTCTAAGTCAACCCTGGGTGTCCCGCCTATGCCCTGCCTGGAGTGGGGACCAGTAGGGACAGAACCTTAAGAGAGTCTGGAGCTCCCCGCTCCCTCCTGCGGGATGAGTCACACTTTGCTGCCTCCCACTTCTGCCCTTGTCCCTCCAGGAGGCAGGAAGCGCGTGTGTGCATGAGTCCAGACTAACGCTGGTCAGCAACAAGGTCCTACTGTCTAGTACAGGGGACTCCATTCGATACCCTGTGATAAGCCATAATGGAAAAGAATATAAACAAGAATATATAGAGATATATAACTGAATCTTTTCATAGTAGAGCAGAAATTAGCACAACATTGTAAATCAGCTAGACTTCAATTTAAAAAAAAAATTTTTTTTTTAAATGGTACAGGCTAGAGAGTTCTTCTGGAGAAGGCTATGGCACCCCACTCCAGTACTCTTGCCTGGAAAATCCCATGGATGGAGGAGCCTGGTAGGCTGCAGTCCATGGGGTCACTAAGAGTTGGACATGACTGAGTGACTTCACTTTCACTTTTCACTTTCCTGCATTGGAGAAGGAAATGGCAACCCACTCCAGTATTCTTGCCTGGAGAATCCCAGGGACGGGGGAACCTGGTGGGCTGCCGTCTATGGGGTCGCACAGAGTCGGACACGACTGAAGCGACTTAGCAGCAGCAGCAGCAGAGAGCTCTTCAGTCCTGGGTAAATGGGTGGTGGGCACCAGGCTGAGAGCTGGGAGGCTTTGGCAGAGGAGAGCGGCTCAGACTCCAGTACTCAGAAGGGAAGGACCACACAACTCTGTGGGTGCTGGGTCCAGAAGCCAGCATGCACAGGCCCCTTTTAAAGCTATTGGGCTTCCCTTCTCCAGGAGATCTTCCCAACCCAGTGATCAAACCCAGGTCCCCTGCATTGCAGGCTTTTTCTTTACCAGCTGAGCCACCAGGGAAGCCCAAGAATACTCAGTGACTACTTCGGTTTTCATTGAAAGGCTCTCCTCACCTTTCCTTTCACTGACAAGAAAGCCTGGGGAGGGTGGTGTCAGGACAGAATGTGCTGCCCCTGGAAGCCTCCTCACTCAGCTGTCAGCACCGGGGCTCATCAGGGAGGAGCAGTAACTGAAACCCCGCTTCTGAGCATACTCACCCACCACTTACCTGTTTGTCTGCTTGCTCTAGGCTCACAGTAGGCAAGGCTAGGCCTCATCAGCCATTATGAATCAGGACAGCTGTCTTCCTCAAAGGGCTGGGGCAGTCCTTCAGTTTTCCTGGCCCCAACTTTCTCATGAAGCTGTACCAGGATCCTGACCTCATAGGCAGACATGAGTCAGGAACTTTGATTATTACCATTTGGTAACCTGTATGTTTACAGGTGCTGGAAAATGTGAAATCGAATTGAATCTGAGGGTGAGCCTGGGCTTCTGTGGTGGCTCAGATGGTAAAGAATCTGCCTGCAATGCAGTAAACTCAGGTATGATCCCAGGGTCAGGAAGATCCACTGGAGACAGGAATGGCAACCCACTCCAGTATTCTTGCCTGGAGAATTCCATGGACAAAGGAGCCCACCGGGCTACAGTCCACAGGGTCGCAGAGTCGGGACACAAGTGACTTAGCGTGCAAGCAAGTGAGCCAGGCCTCTCTCACTCAGCCCTCTAGCCTTTCCCTCCTGTGGGGTGGGGGCGCAGCCCCTGGGGAGATTTGAATTTCAAATGTGAAAACCTTCTCTGGACCCCATCACCAGTTCTTCCTAACAACCAAAGCTTTCATTGTCTCTGAGACTTGTTCTTAGGATATTTTTAACTTGTCCTTTTTAAAAAAAATTACACCAAGAGGAGCTTAATAAGCCCCATTTAGCTTCTTGTCGGAAAAGAAAATTTGCAGACATTAACCAATGAGTGCTACTGAACACCGTGGCTGGCTGGGCCTGCCTCTTCAAACCAGCCTCTCCTCTTCTGAATACAGGAGTTTATTTTTGGACAGCAGCCTCCACATAACATCACAAACATGCCACACAGGGTTCATCATGAACTTAAAAGAAGTGGAGATTTGGGTGAGAGGTTCAGGAAAAGAACTCAGGGCTGCAGAGGGTGGGCTGGGGGAAGGAGGGAAGAGTTCCTGAGGGATGGGAAGTCCTGCTGCTTAAAGCTGCTTTCAGCACCTCTCGCCGACATGACTCTGTGCTTCTAACAGCCAGCAGTACAAAGGATAGGAAGCACAGTGAGATTTCAGATCTTTGTTCCTGAACATGTAAAACCAATACATACACACCCCCCACACCACCACCACCACCACCACCACCACCACCACCAACGAGGGTTTCCCTAGCGCCTCAGTGGTAAAGAATTTGCCTGCCAATGCAGGAGACATGGGTTCGATCCTTGGGCCAGGAAGATCCCACATGCTGCAGAGCAACTAAGCCCGTGCACCACAACTACGGAAGCTGTGCTCTGGAGCCTGCAACTGCTGAAGCCTGTGTGCCATAGAGGCCGTGCTCCACAACAAGAGCAGCCACCACAATGAGAAGCCCTCACACTGTAAGCAGAGGAAAAACAACGCAGCGACAAAAACCCAACACAGCCAAAAATAAATAAATACAATTATTTTTTAAAACAACAATTAAAACAACAAAAAAGAGCACAGGTATTCTTTCAGAGCCTAAGATACTATGGCAATAAACATCTCAGCTGTCCACCCACCCAAACCCAGGAGTCCATCTGGGTCAAAGCTGATTTTTGGCAAAGGTTCTCAGCCGTTCTGCAGGATGAAATTACAAATAACTCACAAATTACAGCGTTGCCCCCAGCAGGGTCAACAAAGTCAGGACATGGCCATTTGCTCTTTGGACTTTCAAGTTAAAGTATCATGGAGGCCTTTCCAGGCATGTGAAGACAGCTCCCATCTCCTGGATGCTCACATCTAGTCATGCAGTTGATCCAAAGTCCACTGATGACCCTCTCAGTCCCGGCACTTGCATTCTTAATTTGTTCAGCCATAGCTTTATTGAGTGGACTCACAGTAAGTGGCCTAGTGGCTAGAACTTTCTCTATGCTGTTATATGCATAATAAGTTGAGTCTGTAATTGCTACTGGTGATTTGAAATCCTGGGGAGAAGAGAGGGAAATACTTGCCTTCAGCAGAGAAAGAACTTTCTCCTTGGATAAAGAGCCCACCCTCCCTGAACTGTGTGTGTTACAGTGTACCCGTCTTTAGAATCCAGGTTATTTCAAGCATTCCATGGAATCTCAGAAGATAAAAGTGCCCCCTCAGAGCTGGGTAAAGTTCTGTTGGACCATCTTAGCTAAATGAAAAGATTTTTAGGATGCTGAGAAATAAAGGAGAAGTTTGTAGATAATTGGAGTCACTTTAAAATTTATTACTGAATGTTTGTAGTCAAAATGAACATAGACTATTTATTCATGCTGTATACAACATCAATTAATTAATCAAAAGCAGACAAGAGGAAAAGAGTACATCTTTTGAGTTGCCACTCAAGTCTAGTGCTCATAATGAAAAAGGCTAAGAATCTCGTGTTTAGCCTTTAAATTGTGTGTTTAAAATTGATGAGCAATTTTAAAAACTCAACAGCCCCATCAGAAAAGCAATTGGCTGAGGACTTCAGTCGCATGTTTGCTAGTGAGGCCGAAGACTAAAGCCACAGTATTCACTTCATGCATAGTATAAGAATAAATTGTGTGTTTTTTCTTATTCAAGGACTCGAACTTAGGTGTTGAAGGACTTGTCCTGTTGCTACAGAATAGAGTGGAGATGAAAAGCACACCTCTGTCTATGCTCATACTATTCCCTCTGCCTGTGGAAGTCTCCCTGCCCTGTCTATCAAGAGAACTTTTATCCATCCTTTGGGACCCAGCAAAATGATCACCTCTACTATGAAGCCTCCCTTGATACACTAGGCAGAGTAAAACATTTATGTTTGCATTTCTTTCTCTTCCCCATCAGGCTGTAGCTCTTGAGGGATCCAGAATCTGTCCCATGTTCCATTGATATGTGAACACAATGTTTGATTCACAGCTAATAAGTACTCAATAAATATTGTTATTATTTATAACATATAAAAATAAATTCCTGTTGAAGGAATGCATTCTGGCAATGGCAAGAAGAACAGACAATAAAAGGGACTGATGATAGGTAATAATTCATAAATTAATAACCATTGGCTCATCACTGTGCAAGATGGGGGAAAGACTGAAGAAACAGAAGACAGGCTAGATGATGGTTGAGACTCAGAGAAACACACTTGAAACAGCAGGGGAAACGTGACACAATCTGTGATTTCATCTTACAGTCGATGGTTCAGAGCGGTAGGAGGGGGGTTTCAGAGCTTGATAATATCAAGGTACTCCCCTACCCAAGAGAATTACCCCAGACCAATGTTTACAAGGCAAATAGCTGTCTGAGTCCCTTTTCTGGGTTGTTCCTGACCCCACTTTACACTCACACCTTGTTCTACTTTGCTTTTCTGAACAGTCCACCCCCTTTCTCATCTCCCCAGCCTCCACCCCACTTCCTGTTTTTGCCCTTGAATAGTCTGCAAATCCAACCCCCCTCACCAACCCCTAGCCTTCTTCTCTCCTCCTTCCTGGCTGCTCTTGCTCAGACTGACACCCACCAGAACCCTCACTCTTGAGTCAGGGCAGACCTGAAGGGGTTGGCCCAGTGGCTAGTGTGCAGCCTTTCCTTGGCACTAGAGGTCTTCTATGGGGACCAGAGTGGTTATGGAAGATCTTTGAAAATGGAGCTGCCCCAACCCACCATGCCCTCTAGGTTCCACACAGGGAAAGGTTCTGCCTCAAACCCAGAATTTGCAGACCTGACATTCAATTGCTAATCACCGCTTCATCCTTGCTCTCACTTTAATTTTGTCCTTTTCTGGCCAGTTATTATGCTTGATGCCCATAGCTTAATGCCACTGTTGGCTTAAGTGTGTGTTAGTTGCTCATTCGTGTCTGACTCTTTGTGACCATATGGACTGTAGCCCAGCAGGCTCCTTTATCCAAGGGGATTTTCCAGACAAAAATGCTGGAGTGAGTAGCCATTCCTTTCTCCAGTGGATCTCCCCAACCCAGGGATTGAACCCAGGTCCCCCACATTGTAGGCAGATTCTTCACTGTCTGAGCCACCAGGGAAGCCCTACTGTTGGCTTTCTGATGCTCAATTCTGTGTCCCTGGTTTCTGACCCTAATTTGTCTCTGGAAATGTCTGAACATCCCCTTGCCTCCTTAATGCAGCCTTGGGATACAGCACTCCTAAGACAATTACCTTAGCGTTTCACCAGACCTCTGGCTCCACATTGCTGTAGTATGTCTCCCCAGGACTCTTTCCCAACTTCTATTCAGGCAACCTGAGAATGCTGTTACCAAACTAAGGGCACTATAGTGTGCAAAAACCAGCCATTAAGGCAGCAGCTACAGTACAAGAAATCACAGAAACCATCTAAGTTTGAGCAAGTCATTGGTGACTTTGTTTATACATCTCTAAGAAGGAAGTTGTGGATTCTGAAGCTTGCAACCTTATGTGCAATCTCGAATAGCCAGACATTTAAGAGCTCTGTTTGATTAGTGTACCATCCATTTGGTATTAAGGGTCAGATTGTATGATCATTCTATTGTGCATATTAGCAGAATATCTACTAGGTTCTAATTTCCTCTTGCCCTGCTCTAGAGAACTTGGACTAATTCAGCAATATCTATCTTAAGCACATCTTTGGGGACCAAGTTGATACCAAGGAAAATGATAGTTCCAGTTAAGTGGCTCTAATTCAGTGAGAACTAGAAAAGCTATGAACAACCTCAGTAAGAGCCCTGGGAAAGCAGCTCTTACTGTGTGGGGTCAAGAAAACAGACTGCTCATGGAGGCTGTATCATTTTCTTTCTCCGGATACCCTGTGATAAACAGCTTCAAACTCTCAAACAACAGCAGAGGTTGATTTCTTGCTCATGTTAGGTGAATATGTTACATAAACAGGAGTCTCCCGGTAAATGTGCAATGCACTGCCCCAGGCTCAGCCTTCGTGCTGGTGGTAACTCTGTACCATGTGTTTTTTAGTTGAAGAGCCAGGCTGAAAGAGCAGCTCTAATCTGGCGCGTTAATATTCTCCAGAAACAACAAAAAGAGAGATGGTGAGCAGCCACAATGGCTATGAAAGCTCTTGCTCAGAAATGGTCCATGTCACTTTCACTCACATTTCATTGGCAAAGCAAGTCATGTGGCCAAGCCTGGGGTTGCTGGTTGGGAAAGCATAAATTTCCCAGAGGAGAATAGCAGATATTGGAAAGAAGGTCATAGCCACCACAACCATGGACCTTGCACATGATCCCAGTGTTTTCTAGCTAATGCATAGGAAACCACTGTAAGTTTCTGAGGCAGGCAATGGCACCAGAAAGCCGTGTTACAAGGCCATTGTCTTTGCTTGTAAATACAGATTGATGGGGACAGTGGGGGTGGGAGGGACTCAAGGAACAGAGAGTGCTATGTGAAGTCCTGAGCTGGAGACCGTTACATTCATTTAAGAGTGAGTCAATGGATTTGCATTAGGGATTGTGTAGAAAGAATAGAAAGAAACATTTTGGTAGAATAGTTATTTTAAAAGCAAAATAGACAGGCCATTTACCTGGATAGATATGGGGGCTGGAGGGGTGTAAGTCAAAGATGATTCCACGATTTCTCCTCACTAGCTGGGCTGTGAGGCATTGAAACGTGTTATTGAATTGATGGTAAAGAGCATCCTAAAGGTTTCTCACAATCAAAGCACATTGATCTTCAATGGTGATGTGCAGCAGCCACGATGCAGCAGCTGTAAAGAGCACTGGGCCTGCCTTACAAATCCGGGCTGGGCTCCTAGTGCTTAGGAGCTGTGTGATTAGGGAAAACCCCTTTACTTTTCTATGTCTTGGTTTTTACATTTATTAAAAGGGGGATAGTGACTCATACTTCACAGAATTGCCTCAGGACCACATTCTTAAGAAAAATTTCTAACAGTTAGAACTGGACATGAAACAACAGACTGGTTCCAAATAGGAAAAGGAGTTCGTCAAGGCTGTATATTGTCACCCTGCTTATTTAACTTCTATGCAGAGTACATCATGAGAAACGCTGGGCTGGAAGAAGCACAAGCTGGAAACAAGATTGCCAGGAGAAATATCAATAACCTCAGATATGCAGATGACGCCACCCTTATGGCAGAAAGTGAAGAGGAACTCAAAAGCCTCTTGATGAAAGTGAAAGTGGAGAGTGGTAAAGTTGGCTTAAAGCTCAACATTCAGAAAACGAAGATCATGGCATCCGGTCCCACCACTTCATGGGAAATAGATGGGGAAACAGTGGAAACAGTGTCAGACTTTATTTTTGGGGCTCCAAAATCACTACAGATGGTGACTGCAGCCATGAAATTAAAAGACGCTTACTCCTTGGAAGGAAAGTTATGACCAACCTAGATAGCATATTCAAAAGCAGAGACATTACTTTGCCAACAAAGGTCCGTCTAGTCAAGGCTATGGTTTCTCCTGTGGTCATGTATGGATGTGAGAGTTGGACTGTGAAGAAGGCTGAGCGCCGAAGAATTGATGCTTTTGAACTGTGGTGTTGGAGAAGACTCTTGAGAGTTCCTTGGACTGCAAGGAGATCCAACCAGTCCATTCTGAAGGAGATCAGCCCTGGGATTTCTTCGGAAGGAATGATGCTGAAGCTGAAACTCCAGTACTTTGGCCACCTTATGCGAAGAGTTGACTCATTGGAAAAGACTCTGATGCTGGGAGGGATTGGGGGCAGGAGGAGAAGGGGACAACAGAGGATGAGATGGCTTGATGGCATCACTGACTCGATGGACGTGAGTCTCAGTGAACTCCGGGAGTTGGTGATGGACAGGGAGGCCTGGCGTGCTGGGATTCATGGGGTCGCAAAGAGTCAGACATGACTGAGCGACTGATCTGATCTGATCTGATCTGATAAGGTATGACTATCAGAGACTGGTTGAAAGCGTGTCCTCAGCCTAGCCACCCAGTGATTACATACTGCCTTGGATTGTTTGGGGCATAAGGTGTGCCATCACCTCAGTCTTGAATTCTCTTTAGAGGTTTCCTAGTTGCATACCTGGGCATATAGCCAGATAATGTAAACTATGGATCACAGCCTCGAGAGACTAGAGTAACCAGATAGGTACTTTAAATGTAGGTCTGGTATAAGGTACATGAAGCACTTTTGGAGAAAACATTAAGATGTGGTACAGAGAACTTTGGCCTTTCCAGGTGGCACTAGTGGTAAAGAACCTGCCTGCCAATGCAAGAGAGTCTGGTTCAATACCTGGGTCAGGAAGATCCCCTAGAGGAGGGTATGACAATCCATCCACTCCAGTATTCTTGCCTGGAGAATCCCATGGACAGGGGAGACTGGTGGGCTACAGTCCATAGGGTCACAAAGAGTTGGACATGACTGAAGCAACTTAGCAGGCACACACGAACAGAACTTTCCCTCTGTTATAGATAAAACAACACACACAAAATAATAAAGGGCAACAGCACCCTTCCCCTACTCCCCATCCCCACACCTTCACCCAAGACCATCAGGAGTGGCCTGGCTGCTTGTGAACTGCAGAGTGAGAAGCAGCTGGAAGGGGACAGCAGCAGCTCAGCCCAGCACAAGCTTGCTGTGCAGGAATTAAGCAAGGTTTGGTTGTTCTAGTTGTCAAAAGTGTTGGAAATCTGAATATTTATGTGACTTTCCTGATTATTAAATATTGACAATTGAAAAAAAATTTAGAAAACATTCTGCAGTTAAAACATCTGCAGGCTATGGGTCCATAGGTTATCACTCAGGCATCACAAAAAGAGAAGGGGGACAAACATGGTTACCCATAGAGCTCTCACTGCATGAGAAAGAGAGATTTTAGGTGGTGGTGGTGGTTCAGTCACTAAGTCATGTCCAACTCCTCACGACCCCATGGACTGTATTCCACCAGGCTCCTCTGTCCATGGGCTTTCCCAGGCAAGAATACTGGAGTGGGTTGTAATTTCCTCCTCCAGGGGATCTTATGGACCCAGGGATGGAACCTGAGTCTCCTGCATTGCAGATGGATTCTTTACTGCTAACCCCCCAGGGAAGCCCAGAGATTTTAGGAGATGAGGTGAAAATCAGGGAGGGAAGTGGCAAGAGGAACTATTAGCACCCTGGAGATAGACTTTCAGGGGAGATGAGGGAATGGGAGGTCCCTAGTCATCTAGTCTCAGGGATTCAGACACAGATTTAGATTTAGGCTCAAGGTCTTAGCTTGCCTTTGGCTCATGTGTCCTGCCTGGGCTGGGAGAGTGATCAGGACAGGAGCCAGAATGGTTGCCTCCTCTGCCGCACTGCCAGGGAGCCCCTCACCATAGGATAGAGGGGACTTTTAGTTTTGTGACTACCTCCATCCTCCACTTTAAGTTATTCCCGGGCCATACTGTTTTGAAGAGCTGTAAGATGAAGTTTCAGATGTAATCAGACATAATAATCTTTCAAACCCAGAATGTTAGCATTTCACCCGTGAGTAAGAAAACCCCCAGGCTGGCTTCTCTATTCCTGAGCTCACATTCCTCTCTCTAGCCCGAGCCCTGCTCAGCCTCATCTTGACAGGTCAGGTCTCTTGCTATATTCATTGTCTCCTCCTGCAGACACAGCTCTAAGCAGACATCCCACATGGGGGCAGGGGCCTGGTGGGGTAGTTCCGTGTGGGTTTTTAAACATTCAACTCACCACTTGGAAATGGCAATCATTCTTCCTTCTTGTTTTCAAATGACCATATAAATCAGTTTGCTCTGGGAACTGGTTCTGTTTTGTTTTCAAGTCCTGCCTGATTCCTTTTTACAGGGCTCTTTCTCAGGATTTTTGTGTCATTTCAACTTTCAACTGCCAAAACTGTCACGAAGGTCCCCGCTTGTTATTTTATGTCACATCAGTGTTCTTTTCTTTCACTTAAACTTTTTCTCGTAGCCAGATTAGACTACACAGCCACTTTCCTACACAACAGGATAGATTTGAAGTAACACGTTAGGAGGAAGTGAATGTTTAATCTTCTCTAACATTCTTTTCGCTACTGTGTTACTTTGCTTTATATTTTCCTTAGTAAGTCGATAATTTAGGACTTTGGAATTATTATTTTGCAATTTTTTGTTGTTGTTGAATCAGATCAGCTTGTTTTCCTCTTCCTGTTTGCTAGAGAACTAACAAAAAGGTAATATTTTCTACTAATATTTTGCCACACACTCTACAAGGTTCAGTTTTAGTAAAAGATTTGGATTGGGAGACTCTGAATATTAACACCTTTCATTCATATTAACAAATTAACAAATACTTAGAGAACAGCATGATATGAAAGACTCTTTTCCTAGGAAAATTTTCCCATACTTATATTGATTAAAAATCTGTAATAAATTTATTAATTTTTTAAAACATTACCTACTATGTATCAGACACTATTCTAAATATCTGGGATATGTCAGTGAGCACGATAAGTAAAATTTCCTGTCTTTAAAGGGCTTATATTCTGAAAATTCCCCAGTGGTTCAGTGGTTAGGTCTCCATGCTTCCATTGCAAGAGCACAGGTTCAACCCTTGGTGGAAGAACTAAGACCCCACATGCCATGAAACATAGCAAACTAAAAATAAACTAGCAAATAAAGTTGATCATAAAAGGGCTTATAGTCTAGAAGAGACAGATATTAAATATATATATATAAATGTATATATAATATATATACATGATGAGTACTCAGAGGAAAATAATAAAGCAAGGTAAGAGGAATGAAGTAGGAAGGGAATTTTCATTTTTAGATGTGGTTGTGTTTGGGGGATGCAGATCAAGTAAGAACCTTGCAAACCACTGTAAGGATTTGGGCTTTACTGTGAGTAAAATAGAGCGCTATCACAGGGCCTGGGCAAAGGAATGAGGTGACTAGACTTACATGTTAAAAGGATCACTTTGGCTGCCATGGAGAATAGCCTGTAAGGGAGGGATGGGACAGAGAGTGAAATGGAAGCACTAAGACTAGTGAAGTGGCTCTTGAGTTAGGCCAGGAGAGAGATGATGGCGGATGAAACCAAAGTGCAGCATTGAAGGGTGTGTATTTAGGAGGTAAAGTCAACAGGACTTCCTACAGTTTTGATATTGTTTGTGAGAGATGAGTCAAAGATGACTTGGAGGCTTTTAGCCCAAGGAAGTGGAAAGGTGGACTTGCCATTTACTCAGAGTGGGAAATCTGTGTGGGTTTCACAGGTTTTAGGGGGAAATCAGAGTTTGGTTTTGAACTAAAATTTAAGCTCTATTAGAGGTCTAATGGGAAAGTCAAGTAAGCAGTTAGAAACACAACGTGGCGTGAAGGAGAGAAAACTATGCTGGATGTGTAAATGTGAAGTTCTTGGCATGGAGAGGGAATCCAAAGCTCTAAAACTGGATGAACTCCCTGGAGGGAGTGCAGTGTTTTGGGAGGAAGAGGTTGGAGTAGTCAATGGTGTCCAATGATGCTAAGAGGTCAATTAAGGACCAAGAATTGATCACTGTATTTAGCAAAATGACAGTTGTCAGTGTCCTTTGTAAAATCAATTTCAGTGATGCAATAATGGAAGTAAACTCCTGATTAGATTGAGTTGAAGAGAAAATGGAAAGAATTGAATTAGAGATAATAAGTATCAATAATTCTTTTGAGCTGTTTAGATGCAAAGGAGAAACAAGAATTGGAGTGGGGAAAGGGTCAAGAGAAATTTTATTCCTAATGATGGAGAAATGGTGATGGCAGTCATTCAGTAGCGAGGGAAAGTCAATGCTATAGCAGACCGGGGTCAATTGCTACTGTTATCATTTGAGATTGAATGAGACCTAGTGCAAAATGAAGGGACTGGCTTTCTGAAAGAACATGGGTAAGTTCATCTGTAGTAGTAGCAGGCAGAAAGGCAGAGGATATGGGCACAGATTCTCAAGTGGTTGATTGTGGTGTTTCTTTCTGCTTTAAAAAATATTTTCCCCAGTGAAGGGAGCACTCAGTCCTGGGCTGCTAATTAAGAAACTGGCTTACCAGACAGGCACTCCTGATTCAATCTGCCTATGAGTCCATTTTAAAAGGCAGAGGTCCATTTCTTTCTTCTCATTGCGGTTGATTAAGACATGCACCCTGAGTTTTTCTAGTTTCAATTTCACCATGTTATTTCTAACTATAGCAGTCTGGCAATTCCCCTTCCCCTTTGGACCTTATGTTACGTCAGGACCCATGGAGAGTTACCCCACACACGCTAACTGGTTCCATTTTCTCTATCCTGTTCTACACCCTTTATCTGCTGGTTTCTAGTCTGGTCTCCAGCATTTCCATTTCCTTAGCTGTGAAGAAGGGAGACAGTTTGCCTCCTAGCTTCAAATAGGCTGAGAGTTTAAATAAGTCCAAGAAGTGAAATGGTTTTAACCTATGTAAAACATAGAAGGGGCTAGCGGGAGGTAGCAAAGGAGAAGAAAGATGAGAAGTCTACTGCTTATAATGTGCTTAGGTTGAGCACAGACTATGTATTTTTTAAATTTTATTTTATTATTATTTATTTGGTTACTTCAGGTCTTAGATGCCGCACATTGTATCATGCAGGATCTTTTTTTTGCAGCGGTCTAGATCTTTTCTAGTCATCGCCCTGTGGGATTTGTTACCTGACCAGGGTTGGAACCCAAATCCCCCGCAATGCAAAGCACATTCTTAACCACTGGACCGTCAGGAGTGTCCTCTATGGAATTTCTAAGCCTTATATGTATGTGAGCTCCCAGGTGTCACAGGTTATATAAGCTGTAGTATTTACAGAGTCACCACAGACTCAGAAATCTGATCACACTTACAATATGTGGGCACACTTATGGTAGGTAACATGTGCTGAACAATACCTATATTCTAAGCACTTGGCTAAGCCCTTTCCACATGTGAATGAATCCTTGGTCTCACACTAACTGGGTGTAGGTGTTATTATCTCCTTCAGAAACCAAGAGAGGCAAGAGAAAGAGAGAGAGACTCACATAATTTGAAATTCCACAGCTCTCCAGCATTATTGCCACTTTCCAAGCAAATATATTCCCCATTTATTTGTGTATGGTTATACAGGTACACGGAGAAGGCAATGGCACCCCATTCCAGTACTTTTGCCTGGAAAATCCCATGGTTGGAGGAGCCTGGTTGGCTGCAGTGCATGGGGTCGCTAGAGTCGGATACAACTGAGCGACTTCACTTTCACTGTTCACTTTCATGCACTGGAGAAGGAAATGGCAACCCACTCCAGTGTTCTTGCCTGGAGAATCCCAGGGACGGGGAAGCCTGATGGGCTGCCGTCTCTGGGGTCACACAGAGTTGGACACGACTGAAGCGACTTAGCAGCATACAGGTACAAGCAGATTTAGCTCCGTCCCTTCAGGGCTATTCTTCACTCTATGAGGAATTCATCATGATATGATTCAGAAGCTGCTCTGGTGTATTTGGGATCAATTCATAAAGGTTGATTTTTGCACAACGTTTCAAAAGCATG
This sequence comes from Bubalus bubalis, assembly GCF_019923935.1. Lineage (NCBI taxonomy): Eukaryota > Metazoa > Chordata > Mammalia > Artiodactyla > Bovidae > Bubalus > Bubalus bubalis. The sequence continues at coordinate 53,545,978 of NC_059162.1, read as the reverse complement.
TTTACAGATTACTGAAATTCACATCACTTACCATGCGTTGGGCACACCACTAGGTGACACACATGGGAACAATGCAAAACTCACTCCTCCAAGCAGTTCTAATTCTTCTTTAGGAGGAAACTCAATTATTCATTCACTCATTCAATCAGTATTGTTGAGTGCCTTAGGACATTTCAAATGCTACTAAATACAAATCAACTTAGAATTACAATACTTGGTAGAATAAGGCGCACATATAAATACCTTTATCTTACGTGGTCTTCAGTATTGTGTTTGTATCTCTAGAGCCAGGCCGCTGGGCTTAAAAATCTAGCAAGGCCACTTGAAGGCTGTGTGATCTTGCACTGCTTATAAACTCCTCCAGGCCTGTCTAAAAAATGATGCATGCTTAGTCGCTTCAGTTGTGTCAGATTCTGTGCGACCCTAACTGAACTGACTGAAGGACTGTTCGTGGGGTTCTCCAGGCAAGAATACTAAAGTGGATCAAACCCAGGGATTGAACCCACATCTCTTATGTCTACCTGCATTGATAGGCAGATTCTTTACCACTAATGCCACCTGGGAAGTCCCCCTCCAAAAAAAAAAAATGATAGTATTTCTCTCATAAGGTTTCTGCAAGGACTAAAAGTGGACATAAGTACAGTACTCAGAGCAGAGCCTGGCCCATCACAAGCACTGTGTTGGCTGTAGTCATGATTTGTGTGATACAGATTTAACAAGTATTGAAACAGTTGCCAATCTGTGACCATAACTCAACAAAGGACAGTAAGTGTTAAGTCTCTGTTTACTAGAACTTCCTTGAAGCCTTATTGTGTTTCTCCCACTTGATCCCTGTTGACAGGCCTTGACCAGCCTCAGATGCCTCTTCTATCATATTTCATTTGCAATCCAAAGTCAAGTCCGTTATCATCCTTTGCTGCCTTCTACTTGTTTGTTTTTCTTGGGGAGTAGGGGAAGCTGACATTTTTTGCTTCCTAGATCCTCAGAGTGATCCTCATTATTTGTCATTGGTACAGCTCTTAGCAATTTTATCGTTTTTTTATTATTTTCTTATTAACAGAGTAATAGGTACTCAACATAAAAACAGTTCAAGCATACAGAAACTTGTAACAGAAAGCAACGACCCTAATAATCTCACATCCAGAGATAACCACTGTGAACTGCTTGTTATATATGCTTCCAGATTTGCCCTAAGTGAAGTCGCTCAGTCATGTCCGACTCTTTGCGACCCCATGGACTGTAGCCTATCAGGCTCCTCCGTTCATGGGATTTTCCAGGTGAGAGTGCTGGAGTGGATTGCCATTTCCTTCTCCAGGGCATCTTCCCTACCCAGGAATCGAAGCCGGGTCTCCTGCATTGCAGGCAGACGCTTTACCATCTGAGCCACCAGGGAAGCCCAGATTTGCCTTAAGCATGCATTTAATAACATGTCTATTTTTGACAAAATATGCTTATAAATGGTATCATACTATTCATATTGTTCTGCAACTTGCTTTTTTCACGTATAGATTTTGGACATTCTTTCATTTTAGTACAAATAGGTCTCTAATTTTTATAAAACAGGTTAAATTTGCTTAACCAGTCCCCTACTGGGATTTTGTTATTAAACTTACACACCCTTCTATGTTTCCTGTCATAAACAATACTGCAATAAATATACCTGTACATACAGCTTTCTACATGCTTGTAAATGCTTCTGCAATACATGATTTTTGCACACATATGGCCAAAGTGGAAATTCCTAGAGGTGAAACTGGTCAAAAAAAATCCCTCACATATTAATTTCATCCAAAATTGCTAAACTGTCCTCCAAATGGATTTACTCAATTAACACTCACATTTATGAGAATACGTGCCTGTTTCTCTACATTTGCTTTTTGAGTACTACTTTTTTCCATTCTCAATTTATCCCATTCTTGAAATCACAGTTCTCTCAAGTCTAAAATCATACTTTAAAACTCAGGGAAGATCAAAATGTGGAACAGTGTTTTTACAAACAGCAGAACATTCCAAATTAATCATAGTAGTGAGGTGTTTTCCATCAAAATATCACACCACTAGATGTTAACAGTTTTAGAACAGCACCAACCTCCCAGATCAGCGAATCTGGTACTGTAATTAGATCACGGGATACACAGCTCCTGCCTACACACCTCCTTCTTGGCTCAGTGTGTGGACAGGAGAGGCTACTGGCACCAAGGACAGGACAGGGAAAATGAGAGAGCAAGAGGTGAGAAGGGCTCAAAATCTAGTGTCATCTTGCAAGTAGTCTAGGCCTGTCCCTTGAGTGTGTGCTGGAGCTCTGTTCGTACTCAACCTCAGGGCTGCTCTTCTTTACTTCGAGGGTCAGGGGAACAAGTGTTCCCTCTCTGAAGGTCAGTTCTACTCCCTTGTCTCTGAAGTCTTTCCTGAAACCCTAAAAACGAATCTCTACTTTCTCACTGTATCTGAACTCCCACCTTCCTGAGTACCTATAACATTTTTGCAGCATGCTTATGAAGAACGTTTAGTTGCTTAGGAAATGTTGATTGAACATTCACTGACATGGAGACATCTTGGTAGAAGAGATGAGATTTCCCATTTTTCATGGGGCTCAGCCGGTAAAGAATCTGCCTGCAATGTGGGAGACACAGGTGTGATCCCTGGGTCAGGAAGATCCCCTGGAGAAGGAAATGGCAATCCACTCCAGTATTCTTGCCCGTAGAAGCCCATAGACAGAGGAGCCTGGTGGGCTACACTCCATTGTATTGCACAGAGTCAAACACGACTGAGCACATAGACTCATTACTCATTGTTCATGGAAACAGGTAGATTCAGATAAAACGAGATATTGTGATACTGGGCTGGAACCATCTGCCATGTTAAAAACCAACACTTTGAAACATCCCTCGTGACGTTATTTCTTGATTCCTGCTTCTCCCCACCCATGAAAAAGACTTCAAATATACTTTGATCTTACAATAAAAACAAGAGGGAGAACTATCAGGTTGGGAAACACGGTTTAGTGGAGAACAAACTTTCATCTGCCTGCTTCAGACACAAGACATCTTTGGCAAAAAAGAATGGGGTGGGGGGAATCGGGGAGAGCAGACTCAGATAAAAACAATAAGTGACACTCTCTTGCATCTTTAATAGCAAAGACAGAACAAATTAGGCAGGGAAGCTATTCGCGCCAAGATAAAGTTGTGTGTGCCCCATATCCCAGGTAAGTACAGTTGGAAGCCGCTGAAATGACTTTTCGGGAAATTTCCCCCTACCATTTCATGGCATACCCCAGCCCCACTCCCGTCTTACTATCAAAGTTCCAGTTGACAGGATAGCCCCAGGAAGGGTGAAGGTTCCTGAGATGGACTCTCGCCCGCCTGGCGACACTGGCCGCCCGGCATCGTGCCCGGCCCAGGTGGGCATTTCACTGATGAGCAGCTGTGGGGACGGCGAGCTCCGGCAGCCGCCCCGACCCCGCCGGGTGCACCTGCGCGCGGTGCCGCCGCCTCCCGCCGCCAGTGCCCGACCCCGGGCCACCGAACTCGCCACCCCTCCCCTCCGGTCAGCCCGCACGGCGGCGGAAGCGCCCCGACCCCCGGCAGGCACCGGAGAGCCGCGGGGGAAGAGAGCTCGCCATCACATGGAGGCCCGGGCCCGCCCCCATTGGCTGCGGCCGAGCCAGTGGCGGCGCTCGCCGGCTGCGGTTGGTCCCGAAGCTGCAGCGCCTGCACGGGCCCGGAGTCCATGTTACGCTTTGTCTAATTCCCCCCGTTACAGAGTCATGTGCTGCTGCTCCTGTCGCCGCCGCTGCCGCCGCCCGTGGTGCCCCGGCTCCTCCGCCGCGCTTCGAGGTGGCAGCCGCGGGCGGGGCCGCGGGAGCAGGGTACAGGGCGCCGCGCGCCTCCGCCGCCCCGGCGCGTCCGGGAGCAGCAGTAGCCGCAAGCCGCAGGTGATGCCGCCACCTCTCGCCTCCGCCTAAGCCGGGGCTAGGCGGCCAAAGCTGCCCGGGCTGCCCCCCCAAGGTTGGTGCGCGCCTCTCCCGGGCAGGGGCCGGGGACTGTGCCGGTGGAGCCGCGCCGCAGCCGACACGCGCCACCCCGGCGCCGGCGACCTGCCCCGCGGCGCCGCGGCCCGAGCGGAGGCTGTGGCTGGGACCTCGCGGGCTGGGGGACGCGGGCGGCAAGCGGGCCGGGCCGAGCGCTAGCTTCGTCCCCGAAGATCGTTCCGCTTTCGGCAATTTGAGCGGCGGGTGCCGGGGCCGCGGAGTGGGCCCCGTGAGAGGACCGTGCCGGCCTGCGACCGCCTCTCTCCGGCTCCCCGCCACGCGCGCTCCCTTCTCTCGCCTCCCTCCGCCCCATCGGAAGGGCGGGGAGACCCGGTTACGGCTCGGCTGATTCTTCCCGGAGGTGGGTGTTCGGTGTCTGGCCTCGCTGGCCCGCTGCCCAGAAGGTGAGCCCTTCAACTTCTCCAGAAACGCCTCCCCTCCCGCCTCCTTCCCGCGCGGGGTGGGCTGGGCTGGGAAGTGAGGGCGCGCCCCGCCCCCAGCGCGAGGGGGAGGGAGCCGGGGGCCCGCAGGTGCACCCAGCCCGCCGCGGGCCATCTCCGGGTTGGGTACCGGTATAATCCGCTTCTAGCTTGTTTGGAAGCGTGGGCACTTGGGAGCCGGACTTGTGCGCGAATCCCTTCCAGGGGCTTGGAAAGGAGGAGGATTGGGGGTGGCTGCTCAGAGAATCACACCTCCGCTGACTGGAGGGTTCATAGGGGCCTTCCTGTTTCTCTCCCCCTTTATTTGGGGGTATCCCTCACGGATAAAGAGATGAGTTTTTTTAGTTTCTTAAAAAGCCATCTGCAATAAAGAAGAACTGCCCCAGGTCGAGGGGAGGAGAGGTAGGTCCCTGCTGGAGAGGTGGGGTGTGCGGCCCCACTTGGATACGCAGTTGGGGTGTCTGTGTCAGAAGGTGGGGAGGTGGGGTTTCAGGAAAGAAAAAGTGCAAAGGTGAGAATGTGGAGTACTCAGGAGGTGGGCAGAAGGAGGGCGAATAGGTACTGGGGAGTCCTAGCCAACCATGGGGCCCAACTTGAGCCCCTTGAACTCATGGATCACTTCTTCCTTTTCGCAGATATCCTCCTTTCCTTCTCCTTGACTTAGGAAAAAAAATATTTCTTGTTGGGCAAAGAAAGCTTTGAGGACATATTTTGAAAGAGATTCAGGAGTAAAGAGAGAGCTGACTTCTGGAAACTTTTCTTTAGTAGCTTTGCTAATAAAATGCTAGTCCGGCTGCGTTTATTGAGCACCTATTATGTGTTCTGTGCTGGAGGTCGGAAGAGTCTGGGCAGCCAGGGAATTCCCGTCTGCAGTTCTAGGGAGGGCTGTTTACCGCATAAACAACCAAAGGGCGCTTCCAAGTGCCAAGAATGACTGTGATTCAGACCTTCCCCTCCTGGGTTCTGGGGCCTCTTCATGGTACAGACCTGTGGGAAGAACTCTCACCATACCCAATAAATGGGGTCTTCAAGAAGCATTTATTTTTACATCTCGTTAATACTGACCAGACACCTCCCATCAGCTAGCACAGGGTGAGAATCCTCTCTTTTCCTGTCTTCTACACCCACTGACTAAAACCCTGTTAGAATACAAGAACGAGATAGGAAAGATCCGGAGATAAAAATCAGGTAGAATAAGGTGCCGACAGAGTCTTTGGTCTCTGTCGGTTAGTAAGGGAGCTGCCCGTGAAATGATTAGGTAATCCATGGAGCTGGGAAAAAAGCAATCCAAAATCTTGAATTGGCATGGTTTATTTATATATTTGAACATTTTATCTTAGATTTGTCTCATTTCTGTTGAGGGCGTCTGAGTGTGTACTTTGTTGAGTACTTTGTTGATGAAAACCTAACACGTTAGAGAGGAAGATGTCCTTACATGACCCAGTCCCCCATTCTCTTAATGATCCTGTGGAGCGGTGTATGATGCAACAGTTAGAGTATTGAGCCATTCGTATCTTTCTCTTTCAGCCAAGGTTTACAGAATTTTAAAAACTTGGTCAAAACTTGACCTTTTCCCCCTACTTTTTACATTGTTCAGAACTTTTTTTGATTTTTAAAAAGTTTGCTGTGTCTTTAATGTCCCAGTAGTACAATTATTTTGTTAGCTGTATTTTGGAAGTCAAACTTGATTCAGTCTCAGTACTGTAGGTATTAAATTGGCACTAACTGTGAAAACATGAAAGTTTTGTCAAACCCGTGTGCTTCTGACCACATATGTTCTTGAAATGGCAGTTGGTAAGGGATTTCACCTGTTTTTCATGTATCATTGGAGCTGATATTGACATTTTGAAAAGTCCAGCCAGTATTTATTGAGTACCAGCAGGAAGCAGAGAACCTGAGTGGGTGTTGGGGTGCCTTAGTCAAGAAGGAGAGGATTCTTGTACTAATAGAAAGCAAGTAAGACAGTCCATGTGAGACTACCACCAGAAGCAAGGGATTGCATTTGTTTAGGAGGCCGAGGAATACGGGATGGAAAGAGTATTTGGAGCCAGCTGGGACTGTTTGTGCATTGTGGAAGAGGGAGGGCACATGTGTTAGGGGAAGCTTTGAGGTGTGTCATGGGTCAAAAATAGGATTGCCTGGCTGGGACAGAGAACATGTCTGATGAAGGGAGGTAGGGAGCATGTAGTTAGTGGAAGACTTGAACCACAAGTCAGTGGTGTTAATTATTTGCTTCAAGAAGTGTGGTTCTCAACAGGGGGTTACTTTGCCTCCCAGCAGACATTTGGGAAATCCGGACACAGTTGTAGTTTTGCTTGTCCTAGCTAGGAGGCAGGCATTACTGACACCTAGTGAGCAGAGACCCTGAATCTTGCTAAACATCCTGCGGTGTGCAGGATGTTCCCCACTACAAAGAACAATCCCGTCCAATATGTCAGTAGTGCCAAAGTTGAAACACTCTGCCTAGATAGGGAAGGTAGAAGCCACTGTGAAGTTACATCTGAGAACAGGCCTCGGAGGAGGTGGTTTTGAAAAGTGAGGAAGGATCGTGAGTTGGGAAGCCAATCGAGGGGACTTCTGTAACACTCAGGCCTGAAGGGATTAGAATCTGGGTGAATTCTAATCAGAGAAAAAGGCAGTTTTGAGAGATCCTGGCAGATGGGGAAGTCACAGAATTAGACTAGGCATTTTAGAGAAGTCTTGGTCTAACTTCTTTAGTAAACTCATACTTGTGAGGCAGCATCTGTTTAAACACCCCCAGATACAGGGACCTCTCTACTTACAAAGAGGTGCCATGCTACCTTTGGACTGTGCGTATGATCATTAGCTGATGACTGCCTCCCTGAAACTTTGTTCTGTTGATTCCATTCCTCTGGAATGACCTACCTCCTCAGATAGTCCTGCGAAGGCGCAAAGACAGAATAAACTTTCCTTCTTGCCACTCCAGCCGATTAACTTTTCTCAAAGCAAAATAGTCCTAATTCTTTTCACAGTTCTACATGGGACATGGTTTCTGCCTCCTGAGTTTGTCAGCATCTTTTATGGAGAGTTATGGTGACTGAAATTGAATATGGTAATGGAGACCTGACCTGGTCCGCAAAGAGTACAGTAGGACAGCTGTTTCCTGAGATCAAGGCACAAACATCTACTTTTTGCAGCTTAAGCTTACAAAACGCCCCAGCACAGACTCATGTTTAGGGTCTGGACAGTCAGAACTCCCAGGTATTTGTCGTATTAGCTGTTGGATCCTGTGTTCATTGTGCAAGTGTGTGTGTGTGTGTGTGTGTGTGTGTGTGTGTGTGTGTGTGTGTGTGAGAAGCTGAGTGGGTGTTTTTTGTTTTGTCCCTGTTCAGTACTGTCCTATTTATTTTGGTCCAGTCTTCAAGTCTTGAGATTTCAAAGTCTTAATTCTGCTTTCTAATCATATGAGAGAGGAGTGGAGGATGACTCTGCCAAAAGCTTTGTAGTCACTTAATATTAATACTTCATGAAATGCAGTACTTTGGCGCTGCTTGTCCTATTTGAAAGCCGGGAGTTCTGGGTGATTGAGGGGAATTCCAGGGGTTGATGAACCCCGAGCTTAGGGCAGCTGAGAAATTTGTGTTTGTGGCCAAGCTACAGTGAGTTCAGTTGTTGCTAATGTTTGCACCTGAAGTGCCCTTTTGATATTATTTGAGTCTGTTGCAAGCTTCTGAAATCCGTACTCCATCCTCTGGGGTCTTTGTAATTCTATTTAGACATCTGGAAGAGAATTGCCAATGTTCTTTGCAAATCTGAAGCTTGCCAAATCAGAGTTGCTTTTGAAATTTGTGAAGAAGTAAATAGGGTAATAACTGGTATTGGCAGAAACCATGTATGAGGTTTGTTCCCACTCAAGCTTTTTTTTTTTTTTTTTTGCTAGAATGCCTGAAATACTTAATTAGTGACAGATTTACTTTTGGGGAAGGAGAGAGAGGTGGGGTCTTAGAGACAGGCCTTTCTGCTAGAACTGAGCTTTAGTATGTCCTTGGTGTAGTGTCACACTTACCAGATTTCACATATCTTCAACGAGAAGACATTAGGAAATCACCATTCTTGGATGTCTTTTGAAGCAGATAGGAAGAAATCCTAGGTAACTTAATGCCAGGTTATCCAAATGTTCTAGATCTGCCCAGCACACTAGATTTAAATAAATTACTTGATTCAGGTGGTCCCCATCCAATAGCGTTGAGAGTGCTAGAACAAGATTGCAGATCTCATAGCCAACACCCGTAACCTCTTTTGTTGGGAACGTCCATTGCGCCCAGTCCACTGCAGGTGTGTCGCCTGCCCAGGTGGTGCCGTCTGCTCGCTCTCACTTCTGTGCGTGGCCCACATGGGCAACCTGTCTGTATTCTCTGGAGATGAAACTGTTTCTATAAGAACTAGTGTTTTCTGAATTTAAGAGATTTCTTGAGTGGGGACATATTTGAAAATCCTTAGAAATTATCCTTTTACACTTTCAAAATCAAAGTTGAAGTCACCTTGGAATTAAGTGTGCAGTGTATCATTTTTGAGTAGAAGGAGAGAATTTTTAATAGATGGGAATGATCAGTGCTTGAATTTGGTAGAAGAGGAAATTGAGGCCTAAGGAGGTGATGTGGTTAGTGGCAGGTTACACACACAGTCATGGAGCAGGCATTAGATCGACCTGCATGAAAGACCACAGATGCAGGCTAAGGATAAAGATTACTCTGCTTGGAGGTGAGTAAACAGTGGGGTCCCTTAGGACTTATTTACATAATTGATCCAAAAGAAGGAATACACAGTGGAGTTTCTAGGTTTACAGATGACAGTGCGCTCTTCTGAATTATGAAATAGCTAACCAACGGGGATTTATTCCAGGGAAACTGCACCAGGATATGTTAGTCATCAGAAGATTTGCAGGTGTGTTTCTTTGTGGGCAAATATGAGGTCAGGTATTAAGGGGGGAATTACAGAGTTGTCATAAGATGGTTTTTGGTGGGAAGATCCAGGAAAGGGCTTCAAAAATATTTTTACAGTGTTTTCCCAACTTGTTGCAGATTAAAAAGGACGCGAAATGCTAAGCTTCATCAAAAAGATTTTGGCAACAAAACAGAGAACATAGTCATAATTGAGTTTCTACTGTGCTTTGTTCAAAGCATGGGCATCTGACTTTAGGTGAGACACCAGAGCTGGAATGACCAATGTAATGTACCTAGAAATAGTAGACAGTCCTGCCAGAATGTAAGCTCCATGAGGACAGAGCCTTGCCCATCTGTTTTTCTGATAAAAATATAGCTTCTAGTATCTGGAAAGAAGACAGAAGACAGCCAGGAGGAGATGATTCTGACGCCCATGAAACCGCTAGGAGAGGGCCAGAGGAAACTTGGATTGTTCCCCCTCGTCCCATGTACTATTTCAGTCGGCAGCTTCCTTGTCTCCCTGCTCCGGTGCTGTCAGTGTGGTGAAGGCAGAGATGTATCTGTCTTGAGCGCCACTGATTTCCTGGTGCCCCCCCTCCACAGCAGGCCCTGCATTGATATTTGATACCTGAAGGAGTACATGAAGAGGTGCATTCCTTAAAGCTTTATAAGACATAAATTCAGGAAATAATGTAAAAAGTTTTGCTTAGTCCTGGCTGGCATCAGAATCAGTCTGGGAAATGTTTTAAAGTTACATGAGCCCAGACCTTTCCCCACATCTTTTGGGTTAGAGTCTCTGGGAGTGAAGTTTCAATTGCATAACCTGGCATTAAGTTACCTAGGATTTCTGTCCTGTCTGCTTCAGAAGACATCCAAGAATGGTAATTTCCTAATGTCTTCTCATTGAAGATATGTGAAATCTGGTAAGTGTGACACTATACCAATGACATACTCCAAATCACTCCAAAGTGATTCTAGTGTGTAGCCAAGACTGAGAGCCAGTGTCTTGCATAGTTGTACAGAAAGGGTGGGTATTGACACCTTAGAGAAGCTTTGAAACATTAGTGGCTGACAAGCACACACTTGGTAGTTAAGATAAACAAGAGCTTTAAGGATACATTTGTGTCCTTGGAAGATGATGACCAAGACAGCAGATGGTCCACTGTGTGGCCCTTGGTGCTGCATGAGATACTGCATCCTGGACTGGATGGTGTGAGGGGACCATCCTGTGGTCCATTCTGAATGCATAGTGACAGTTATACCAGCCTGTGGAAAAATAAGAATAAAGACAATGCAGCAGGCTTTTCAGTTTTAATTTTAGTGCTAAGTTTATTTAGTTGAAAGGATTTAAAAAAAAATCTTAGTTGGGATATCTTGCTTACTTTGATAGGTTATGAAAGACTGGTGATGATTTGTCTTTGGTATTATTTCTTCTAAAATCTGGCAATTTTATGACAGTCTTCTTTTGAAATTTTACTAGTCTGTGATATCAAAAGTCTGGGAATTACTGCCTTCCCGAGATGTTTGAGATGTCCGTTTCCTCCTCTTGATACCTGCTATTGGGAAAAGAGCACATATATTGATGTTCAGTTCTATCGTAAACATTTCTTAAAAAGCTTTTTTACTTTCCTTCTCTGCTTGCTGGTAATAGTTAGGAACTTTGCCAGAAAAGACTTCACTTCCACAGCAACCCATAAATCCCATTGCTAAATCTCAGCATCAACAGATCACCAAGACTGCAGTGAAGTCTACAAATCTGGGAGGAGAAAGAAGTGTAAGACAGCCCTTCCCTCAAGGGTGTCAGCCTCCAGGAAGCTGCCTCTGCCGAGCTCACTCAACGGAGACCAGACAGATTCATGCTCTTCACATTGGGTGTGAAGTACCATCAATCACATTCTCTTTACAGGTTGTTCCCAATCCAGTTCTAAGAAATGTTTAAATATTCAAATTCTTTAGAAAATAACCCCTGTGATTCTTGCAATAATACCCTACTTCATAAGCTTTTAAGATCAGTTTATTATCATCTATAACTAGTTTTTTAAACTTAGGTCAAGAAGTAATTGGACAGTTTATGGAATACTCATAGGTAATAACAACCATCATTTATTAGGCATTTACTGATAATTCCAAACCCGTGCCCTGGAATTTACATGCATTCTCATTTAATCTGCAAAACAGTCCTGAGTGGAAGATGGACTTGTTTCCACTTTAGGGATGAGGTAACTGAGGCGTGAGAGGTTATGTGATTTTCCAAAAAAAAAAAAAAAAAAAAATCACAAGAAGTGGGGGAAGTGGAATTTGAAACTAGTCTTTATTTCAAAGCTCATTCTCTTATATATGGCGTTCCTCTCATTTCTCTTAGGTTTTTCTTCATTTTATAATACTATTAATGTTTCTGTTAAAAAAGAGAATCCGATTTTGAGTCGTAAAGAGACCTTGCAGCTCGTCTGGTTCCTGCTCCTTGTTTATGGACCATATCTGAAGCATGGGCTCACAGCTGAGAAGAGGGGAGCTGTGAGCTACCCTGCTCTGTAGGCCAGAGCGCTCATCAACACAGTGGTTTTAGAAATACCAGCCTGTCAGTAAAATCACTGGAATGAAAGTTGATCCTGGAATTGAGAGGGTAATTTAAAATCACTTGTTTTGGTGCTTTCTCTAGCCCTGTTCTCTTTTATCATCAATATTGGTACTAGAATGCCACTGTACCAGCACACACTAAGTGCCCTCCTCCTAATTAGATCTGACCCTACAGCACGACTGTACATAAACGTAAAAGGGTGTAGCTACTGTTTGGAAGGTGTTTTGTGCAAAGGTTTGCTGAATAAATGCTATCACAAGTATATGCAATTAAAGACAATCATACCCATATCCTCTGAGTTAATAATGAATCAATAAATATCCATATATTTATGTGATATATATAGTCTGTTTCATTCATAGATTTATTATGTTCAAGTATAGTCATTTCAGTGGAGTGAATTCACTCTGAGTTTCTACTTTAATGGTTTTATTTTTCATATTAATGTTTAGCTAATAATAAAGTACAGATTGTAAAATGGTCTGCAGTGTTACGCAGCTTGCGCAACAAATCCTCTTCCTACATGCACACACCACACATACAGCCTTTCTCTTTAACTTAGTGCTTATCAAGTATTTCTTTACTATGGGACATTTTCCTTTTCACTTAGTTGTAAGTTCTTTTCCTTATGAATTATACCTGGAAAATTCTGTACCAAGGAGAAACTTTCTGATTACCCCTGTAAGTTCTGCGCTAACCAGAGAGAGAGTTGGAGTTGGATATTAGCTATGGTCTTAGGCATTTACCAAACACTGCCTGAAGTGGGCCTCACGTGAGGTGACTTATGGCACTTGGTATTCACCTCATGGTAGAGTGATGGGGGTTGGGGAGTGGGGGCAGGCCTGGACTGAACCAGAAAATGCAGGTCCTGTAAAGGGGGTCCTGTTCAGCCAGTCTGTTCAGCAGCCAACTGTTGCCATATGGGAATGTGGGCCAGTCTTGACAGATCTTCACTGTAAGCCAGAAATCTGGATTACTTAAAAATCTCCTGATTTTGAAAGATTGGCTAAGCTCAACATTTGAAAAAGAACTTCCTGCAGACCCAATAAAATAGCTTTGTGGGTTGGATAGAGCCTGTGATCTTAGGCCCTTAGAGATAGATAGCTCTTGAGTGGCCAGGTAAATGGAAGCAGAGGATTCAACAAAAAGCATAATACACTTTTAAAAAGTTGAAACAAATGGAAACTTTATGTCATTGTTTTGTGTAACCCCCCGCCCCCACCTTCCCCTGCCACATACACACAGAAAGCAGAACAAAGCAAACCAAAATCCCCATACTTGTCAATGTAATAATTTCTGCTCTTTAAACTTGATTTATTATATCCAGAGTAGATGTATTTGATGGGGTTTTCCTTCTAAGGAGTAATGATTGAGGGAGAAATATGTAGAGTATGGGAGCGAAGCAGGTAGAAGATACAGCTGTGGGAGGCAAGTGGCCCCAGAAATACCGAACACAGGGTAAGAGCCGCTGGAGGTGAAGAAAGATCATCTATCCCAGAAGAGAAGAGGAAGATTTCTTTATATCTTAGAATTGATTTGGGGGGTACTAGGAGAGAAAAGAAAAAGAGGAGTCCTTACCTGAGAAGGGAAAATTGTGATCTGATACACATTTAGAAGTAGTGCGGAACCTAGTGTGGGTAGGTGGGGGCTATTGTCTTGCCATCCCTTGTGTGCATGTCAACTCGTGGCTTCTGCAGAAGGAGAATTGGAGTGTAAATGAAAGGAGAATATAGAGTGAGGAAAGGAAGGGGGATAGAACAGCTGGCATCATAAAGTAAACCAGGAAAATTGAAAATGTTTCTGTTGTACAAACCAAGACTCTTCCCGCCCTTCTCTAGAGCACAGCATTGTTTTGAGGGGGTGTGCACGATGGCCTCCAGCTCCGAGATGGCTCTGGACATCAGCTTGCTTTGCTTGTGGGGAGTTGGTGTGCTTGGCACCGCTTGACACTGCCCCCACAACCCTTCGTGTGAAGTTGGTGGCAGCGGGGGCCACATCTGCTCCACCAGGCACGCTGCTTGGAGACCAGTGTGGGCTGAGTTTTAGCCTTTCTTTCCCTGGGCAGGACACAACCCCAGACCAGTGTTGTGACCCTTCCTTCTAGTGCTGCTGTCTTTAGTTTTATCTGCTCTTTTGGGGAAAAATCCTTCCATTGTTTAATCTGTTGTACATACGCCCTCTCTGAAAGAGAAGAGAGGTGATTTTTAGCAGAGCTCTGTGTCTAGCTGAGTCTAGACTTTTAGCCTGAAAGGGGATTTTTAAAATCATTTTTTCTCTCAATCATCCCAGGGATAGCCCATTGTTCCTGGAATTCCAGCATTTTATGGGGAAGATAATCTTTTGATTCATCAGGTTTTATCCCAGTCCTTAGGACTGTCATCCCAACGTGATCTGGACCATGTCTTTCTCAACTGGTATAACTTTAAATTTTTAACACTTCGGTTGCTTTCAGATATAAAGTGAATTTAAAAATTTTCCCCTGTGTTAGTTAGCTTAATGCTATAAGTGTCTTGTTTTTTTCCTCAGTGTGGAAGCCCGTTTGTAGTGTTGAGAAAATGGGTGCAGATTTACTTGCACTGTTGCTGGGAAGAAGGAAAATTCTTTAGATTCCACTGTTTGTTCTTCCAGGGACTCTAGTCCACAGATGGAAATCCTGGAGGATCCTGTCAGGAAGTGAAACTTGTGAATAAATCTTTGTGCTGTTTTGGGGCATTATGGATTAACAACTTGTCTAAGAAATCTTCTTTAACCTTCTAAAACACACTTAAAAAAAGAATACAATCATGGAGACTAATCTATTCTGGAAATAATAATAGGAAGCACTTGCTTGTACTTAACACGTGCCTGGCACTGTTGGAGCACTTTATGTGTTTTTAGCTCACGAACTGCTCACAACAGCCCATATTGTAGCAGAGGACGTCAAGGCCTAGTTCCCCGTCTGGCTGCGCTTTCCCATCTCTGGGAGCAGCCAAGGGCCTCAAGACCTCAGAGCTGGAGGTGGCAGAGCTGTGATCGAACCCAGGCATTCATGGCCTGAGGACTGCATTACAGCCTCTTGTACTCTTCTCGTGGGCTTCCCTGGTAGCTCAGCTGGTAAAGAATCTGCCTGCAATGCAGGAGACCCCGGTTCGATCCCTGGGTCATGAAGATCTGCTGGAGAAGGGATAGGCTACCCACTCCAGTATTCTTGGGCTTCCCTGGTGGCTCAGATGGTAAAGAATCCACCTGCAATGTGGGAGACCTGGGTTCAATCCCTGAGTGGGGAAGATCCTCTGGAGAAGGGAAAGGCTACCCACTCCAGTACTCTTCTCTCGTTAAGGATCTCAAATAGATCTTAGAATCTTCTTTTGCTTTCCCCCTCATTTCACCATTATCAAGATCAGGGTTTGATTAAAACAAAAGGAAAAAAAATTATACTCCTTCCCTAACACTTCATCCCCAAACCAAATGAGCAAACAGCATGGTCAGTAGATATTTTCTATCTTGGCACAGAAACTAAAGGGTCTTCCTGGAGCCCTGTCCTGAGACACCGGATTGATCCCTCTAAGGGCTGCAGGTGGGGCCTCCTTTCTTTGCACCAGAATTGTTGTTAAGAGGACAAAAACTACCTTACCTTTACAACTTAGGGATTTGGTGAGCTTCTGAGAATGTTTTGAAATTGTTTTTCACACTTCGTAAAGGACAGTGGGAAGGGCCAGGGGTTTGGAGCTTAGAGGACTTGAGTATTGGTCCTGTCACGCTTCTCTACTGACTGGACTTCTCGGGACTTGGGTTTCATCCCCTGTAATTGGTGGAGAGGTTGATAACAGCAACAGGATTGATTGTGTGGGATAAGCTGCATACTACACGTGATGATATTTTACTGACAACAGTGGCCATGTGTATTGGGCATTTGGGAACCAGCATGTTCTTTGTGAGTCTCGGAGTCTCTCTCATGGGTGGGTGGTGATGAGCTGGATGCCTGGGAGTTATTGGGAAGGTTGGCATTGATCTGAGCTTCTCTCCTTTCCTGTTCCCTCCTTACCTGTGTTCCAGAGTGACGATAGTGTGGGTGTCGACTCAGTTTCTGGCCCAACTCCTTTTCCTTGGTTTTCCCCCCTCCTACTTTGGGCTCGCCTCCAGTTTGCCTACAAAGTGCTGTTTGTTGTGAGGGTGAAGCAGGCATTTCTCTGGGCAGCGACACTGTGGCTGCAGGCAGTTACTGTAGTTCAAAGCAGAAAGCCAAGCTGGAGTAGGAGGGACAGACAGGGCTTGTTCGTTAGAATTTTGTACATTGATTTTTGAAGGAAAGAAAGGGGATTAAGAGATGACTTCTCAATAGAAATGTTATGAAATGCCCTTCATAACAAAATTGGGCAAGGAGAAAGGGCTTTAAGAAATTTTAAGAAATCACTGTTTATCACTTTGAAAGCAAATGCTTTTTATTTATTTATTTTTGAGTGGAAGCACATGCTTTTGGAGCTCTTCTGTGATGTGTCTGTGATGTATTCTAGTAGGGAGGGAAACAAAAGTTGATCGAGAATACTAACAGCTATCATCTTGGCACATTTTATGTGGTCTGCATTGGGCCAAACACATTTCTTGTTTTATGCTCAAATCAGTCCTGAAGGTAGGGCTCCTTCTTTGTGGCTCCCATTTCAAAGATCATAAGATTGAGGCTTATAGTGTTTAAATAACCTACCAGTGGTTAGAGTGCTTGTGAGTAACTGAGAAAGTAAACTTTGAAGCTGTCTCACTCTCATCCATGGTATGAAAAGTGAGTGAGCTCCATGGCCCTGCTCTCTGGGGAGACCAGTCCACAAGCAGTTCGGTGTCATTCAGTGCAGCACGCAGTATATGCTGTCATTTGTGCACGAGCTCACTTTTTGGACATTTGCTCAGAGGAAGGGGAGACTGATTTTGGCTGGAAAGATCAGAAAAGGTTTCACAGAGAAAAATAACTTGAGCAGCCCGGACTTGAATGATGAGAAAGATGGTGACTGGTAGGGAAAGGGTGGGTAAGCTGAGGGAACATTAGGGCAGTGAGTGCCAAAGATGTAAAAGAAGCATGTGATGTGTTTGGGGAATGGTGCAGTGACAGAGTGAGGGATGTGGGCGCCAAGGAGGGCAGAAAAGTAGTTTGGGACACATCACAGAGGGCCTCAAGTGTCCTGCTAAGGAATTTGGACTTCATTCCTTTGCCTTTGAAGGTTATTCCATTAAAGGTTCTTGAGAAAGGAAATCATTTAGTCTCTATCATGGCTGGTTCTGGTGGCAGAGTCTAGAAGGGAGTAGAATGTCTGCAGCAAAAGTTCCCCAACCAGACTGCAACATAGGGTCGCCTGCGAGTTTCTTAAATGTATAGATAATGGGCACATCCCATGCTACTGGCAATCCCTCCTGCCCTAGACATAGTATTTAAAAGCCTGCAGATGATTCTGAGTGCAGTCAGATAAGGGACCTCTAGCCTTTAGCTCGGAGAAGGCAATGGCACCCCACTCCAGTACTCTTGCCTAGAAAATCCCATGGACGGAGGACCCTGGTAGGCTGCAGTCCATGGGATCGCTAAGAGTTGGACACGACTGAGCATCTTCACTTTCACTTTTCACTTTCATGCATTGGAGAAGGAAATGGCAACCCACTCCAGTGTTCTTGCCTGGAGAATCCCAGGGATGGGGGAGCTTGGTGGGCTGCCGTCTGTGGGGTCGCACAGAGTCAGACACGACTGAAGCGACTTAGCAGCAGCAGCAGCAGCTGCCTTTAGCTATTCTGAGGCCAATTGTGAGTTTGTCATCATATCATCAATCTCATTTTTAAACCTTAGGAGGGGGCCAGCAATCAAACCTTGGAGAAGATCTATTTAGGTTTTATCACTTGCTTGTTATTCTGTATATATATTAAATAATCTCAGAATATCATCATTTTCACATAAATTTCCCACCCATATTGAGAATGCAGTATGGCTTTAATCTTCATGCCTTTGTGTTAAGTCCCCTACCCCACCCCTTTCTTTAATTTCAAATGAAATGGATCAAGTAGCATTTCCTTGGTGACTGTCCCTTCATCGACAGTCTCTCATGAGCTATGGAGTCCACTGTGTGGGGCATGGTTTCTACAGAGCTAATAGTTCAGTTCTTCAGTCTCTTAGGAGTTGAATGAAATGATGCTCACTTGTGCATTTCCTGGGACCTAGTGTGAATTAGGCCTTTTTTTTTTCCCCCAAATGTCTTGGACCTCTCCTACTTCCGTTTCTTGATTTCTAAATCTACCGGGAAGGCAAACAGTTCTACCAAGGGAAAAGCAATTTCTCAACATTAAAAAAATTAGAAATGATAATTTATGCTTAAAAAAATAATGTTAGTCCAAGTTTTTTGCTCTCTTCCCTCTTCTTTCTCTGCTGTTCTTTATCCTGCCATGTGTTTGCAAACCATTCTCATGACCTTCTGCCGGAGCGGCATATTTGTAGCAGGGCCAGATTATACATACGCTACTGACTTTTTCATCTGACCTCTAAATTCAGCCTCTGAGCCCCTTCATTTCTTTGAGTTTTGCTAACAAAGTCTTCTTGTTGAAAGGAATATCATTTCCCATGGAACCTTACTGATGGTCTGTGCAATAATAGGATCATGCTTTTTGAAGTTCAGATGGAAGGTCCTAAAATCTTAAACATATCCAATTTACTGTTGCTTACTTTACTTAGTTCAGTCTTGGCATTTCAGGTCCAGAGGCGGTTACTACCCAATGGGCACTCTCAGCCCCTCCCTGAAAATTAAAGGGAGCACAAAAATAAAACCAAACTTCTTGTTTTTCTTCACCTCTCTGTTAATTTAACTGAGTCAGTTGGCTTGCCCTCATTTGCTCTTTTCACAGCTCCCAAATTAATGGTATGTGCAAATTTGATTATAACAGGGTGGACAATTCTAAGTTACTTTTGAATACAAACTGAATACTGTTCCTTGTTCTTTTCTTCATCACACTGGTAGATATAGCCGGTGTTTTTCTTTCCAGCCTGCTTAACTCCTGTGTGGATCTTGTAGCCACTTAAGTTTCAGTTGATTTGGCGATCCTGATTGTATGGGACACTGTATCAAACGCTTCATCAAGATCAAAGCAGGGGGCGTGCACTGCATTCCCTCCCCTTGCTCATTCAGTTGTGTTGGAGGCAGGCAGTCCTGGAGCCTTAAAATCCAGGATTCTGATCAGAGTAAGGAAGCAGCCCTTCTTCCCAACTTTACTGTTCTGCAAATATCGTTTCCTTTCTTTCCATAATTCATTTATTCAGCAACATGTAGCAGGTGCTATATCCCTGACCCTGCATAACCAGTGGTTACATTCTTGCTGCAGAAAAGGAAACCTCTGAGCCTTTCACTTCTCTCCTGCCTTATCATGGGAGTATTCCTCATGAACTTTAATGCTGGAGAAGGCAAGTCCAAGCCAATTGTGTCTCCTTGGATGTAAAATGTGTTGGTTAAAGGTAGATTCTCTGGCTGGCTAGGCTGCCCATGGTCTGGTATTTGCTAGGTAGTATTACTTTAGGCAAATTATTTAATAGCTCTGTGTCTGTTTCCTGGTTTGTAATATGGAGGTAATGGTAGTTCTTGCCTCAAAGTGTTGTCAGGAATAATTGAGTCAGTACGTGTAAAGTGGTTGGAATTTGTTTAGCTAGGTTTAGTTTAATACTTGATGAATAATCTTTCAAAAGTTTATAATAACATTTCTGGATTTTCCAGGCACTTTGTTTCTCTTTCCTGCTGTTGGCCTTAGTCACGCCACTACAGGCAAAGGAAGGGAAATGAAGATGAAACTGTCTAACTTTGCCACCTTGTAAGGCTCCATTTTAATAGATAGTTGAGAATTGATATATCAGTAGACAGTGATGTGTGTGACTTCTTCCCTATCAACTCACCTAGTGCTAGTTCCCAATGTGTAATTGTGCAGATATTTAGGTATTTTTAAAATCCTTTTAAGAACGTTATTGTCTTAGTAATAAGTACTATATTCATTTGACCTGTTAAGACAAATTATTTTAAGTTGTTGGATTCTTTAATATATTATTTTTAAAGGATGCCCAAAGAGAATTTTTTAAATATTTTTTTAATAAGGAGGCAGAAATACCCACTACAAAAGATGAATAGACAAAACATGCCTTCCAAAGAAAAATATCTTACAGGACACTGTTTAGTCTACACAATACACATCATGATCAACAGTCAGTAAATAACTCAAGGCTGTTCATGCTCAGTCTGTGCCAGGAGCAGTTTGAATACTTTAACTTATGTACAAGTATTTGCATCTAAGCTAAGCCTTCATGGTTCCTTGCTAATCTTTCATATTTATACTCACTAAATCACAGTACATAAGTCATTGTGACCCACTTTACATATATATTTGCATTCTAAGTTGGAAAAAATGAATGAAGATTTTGTCCATTACAGTTTGACCAGTGGATCTGTTTTATTATTTTATTAAACACTTGTCAGCTGCAACCTAAGATCAGATTGAACCTAATTTATATTGACATATTGCTGAAAATCAGTTGCCCATTGCAGAATACATTTATAGTTTACACTCTCAAAAAACTTGGCAAGGGGATGAAGTCACAGGATGTAGTTGAGAGAGAACATTCCACGTTGTGTTTTAAAAGTGAGAGTCTTCTGAGGAAAGGATGTGTAGCACAGAATAATAAATCCACAGCCAAAATGCACCTACTCATGTCTCCTCAAGAGGAAGAACAGACCCAGGGTGAATTTTGGCTCCATTACCTACTGCTTTGAGAAAATGACTTAACACCTATGAGCTCTGCTGCTTCTAACGCGGTGGTAATGAGTCCTCCCTGCAAAGGCAGTTCTGAGACTCCAGTGAGGCAGTGCACCTGTGGGTCCTACGTAAATAGTACTAATTCTGCTCAAAATGTGTGTGTTGAAGTACACATAGCAGCTCAGGCCTGTAGCCATCCTGGCCTGTGTTTCTGAATTGCAGCTGGGTCTCCCAAGTCAGGCTGCAGGTGTTCTAGGTAATGCTTTCCTTCTCAGCTTCCTTAAAGCCAGGGAACTCTGTGCCCAAAAGGGAGCCTAAACCATCTTGCAGGCAGACTTTTTTTTTTTTTTTTTTTGCTGCATGTTTGCCATGGGAAATGATACTCTGGCTCCTTGAAAATGGCTAATAACCCTCTGTGGGTAAATGCCAATCAAGCCAGCCAGTTGGCTCTGAAGACATCTTTCTTGAAAACCAAGGTCCTGGTCTTGCAGAGGCCGGGAAGTGAGTGTGAGTGCCAAAGAACTCCTTCCCAGAAGAGCCTGTTGCATGTGCTACCCTGGAAGTGGAGACAGAGACAGGGATGCCACTGTGAAGGCTGCTGGTACAGACAGGCAATCTCTTAGGTAACCAGATGGCTTGTCATGTTTCTTTTTTTGTTTGCAGAAAATCCTGTAATAATGGCCAGGAATCCTCACACAGAGAAATCGCATAGCAGACATTTTTAATCGTCAAAGTAAGGACTTTCTCTTTGAAGATGAAGAAATATAAGGAACATCATTTTTGGATATGAGTTTATCATCTCCCCCTCCACACCCGTTAGTCCTGAGGAAAGCGGTCTCTTGTCACTTAATTTGGAGCTTCAAAAATGGCTTTCACACCCTTGCTGTATTCATCCATGGATTGTGGTACTTAGGGAGTGGAGACTTGAAAAATTAACCTCCAGTATTCTTCCAGAATCAGTTTTATTTTTTGTGGTGTCATTTGTGCCTACCCAGGAGCATTTTTTTCCTCTTTTTATGAGGTTGTTGTTTTAATATTTTTTTCCCTACTTAACAGTGGCAAGCAAGAAACAACTTCCATGAAATACAGAAGGAGCAGGAGAATAGCTGAGCCATGGGAATGTGCAATATGTTGCTTAGGCCTTGTGATGGTTAGGATACATATATGTGGGGAACAGATGCAATCTTAGGAGTCTTGCATTATCCAGACTATGAACTTTGGGATCCATACAGCTTGACTTGAGCATGTTTCCTTTGCTTTGTCTCAAGAATTTAATTTTTCTTTAGAGGTTTTTCCTTCAAGGCTCTTGGATTAATAAGTAATAGCAATGAAGGCAGGGATACCAAAAAGTATTTCAAAATAGAATTGTATCCAAAACATAGTAATTATCATTTTTTATTTTTTTTAAATGAGAGAGAATTGAGAGAAATTTGAGTTAACTGCTCTCTGTCCCTACTTTGTAGGAAAGAAATGGCAGGGCTTTGGGACGAAAGATTAAGTTTGTGAAAAGAAATGAAAAGTGGACAGGTCAGGAAAAACAAGGGACTTCAAGAAGGAAAATGACAGCAGCAGAGGCAGAGCTGGACCCTAAAAGGATGCTAAGAGCCCTCAGGAGGTTTTTTAGTATTAGCCCTCATGGCACTGTGCGGACCTGAAGGATGGG
This sequence comes from Bubalus bubalis, assembly GCF_019923935.1. Classification (NCBI taxonomy): domain Eukaryota; kingdom Metazoa; phylum Chordata; class Mammalia; order Artiodactyla; family Bovidae; genus Bubalus; species Bubalus bubalis. The sequence goes on along the minus strand of NC_059162.1, from coordinate 53,523,627 downwards.
AATGCATCTGCTTCTGCTCAACCCCTCCTGGCACACTTGAACTGCCCTTGGTCTTGACTTACCCGCTCTGGAGTTCCCAGAGGCTGTGCTGCTGAGTAAGGTGGCAGGGAAGGGCAAGTGGGACACAGTTCACGGGAGACAAGACAAGAGCACTCACTTTCTCCCTCACTCTCGCCCTCAAATGTCTGGGGTCTCACTGTTGCCACGATTCTTAATCTCCTTTTAATACATACTCTTTCTTGGCTTGTCAAGAGGCTAATAGCAGCATGCTATTGACAGGTGAGTGTGAACTCAGTGCTAAAACAGAAGGAAATGAAAAGTGAGAGAATTTCAAATTTCATCAAGAGTGGAGTTCATGCGTGTTTCGTTCATTTTGTGTGGGTGTGGTTTTTGTTTGTGTGTTTGTTTGCCTTCTTAGAAGAGCCCAGTTAGAGTAAAAGAATTCAGGGAACAAATATTAGTCAGCAGATTAGGTTCTGAACTGAGCAGACTTTGTACCTTGGCATATAAGTGGCTGCTGTCCCATAACCTTCTGAACTTTTGCCAGTGAATGGTTCTGAAAAGGCTGACAGAGCCAGTGGTAGATAATGGTAAAGAGCACGGTGTCCTCTGCTTGAGTCATCAAGGTACATATAATTCAGGTGGGTAAGGAGCCCAGCTAGTGTGATGGAGTGATAGTATGGACTTGCAGGCTCAGTGGGAGACAAAGGGATGGATCACGGATAGTCACTGGGCTTGATTTTTCCCTGAGAATTCATGATTGTTTTGAGAATTAGAGTGTAGAGGAAGTGGTGCAGACTTTATACTTAGAAAAGACCTCTCCACTTGACTACTTTTTAGCTAAGACATCGGGATAGATACTTAACTTTTCTGACCCAGTTTCCTCAATTGGGAATGTGAGAATAGGACTTTTGCAGATCTATTGGGAAATATTAAGATTTAAGGGAGTTTAAAATGAGATGCTAACACTGAGCAGGAGCTTAATGTCCATCAGTTTCTTTCTACTTCAGTCAAAATTGAACTTTTCATATAGAATAATCATTCATTATATACTATTTTCCATGTTGAGTTTTGAAGCGAGAATAACTTAAGCCATCACCTTGATGATAAAAGAAGCTGATCAGAGACAGTACTTTAAGTGCTTGGCAACCTGATAGATTCTTGGGCAAGGGCAAGCACGGTAAGGATGAAATTGTTCTCACTTGCAAGCCCAGAAGCTGGGCACTGAACGCTCCTAGAGCTGGCATACTCTGCTTATGGCAGATTCCTAAACCATTTGTTAGCAGGACCCTGAGGTCTGAGTGAACTCCGGGAGTTTGTGATGGACAAGGAGGCCTGGCCTGCTGCGATCCGTGGGGTCGCAGAGAGTCAGACATGACTGAGCCACTGAACTGAGGTTCACCTAAGTCGGAGGGTAACAAAATGGACATAAACCCACAATTTGGGAACTGCTTAGTGATTTGTATGCCCAGAGAAATACTTGTTTTTTGGAAGCATGCACTATATGCATTCTTCACTATATGCTGATCTTTCATGTGGAATTGGTATACATAAATATTAGGGCACTATGCAGCTAAGGGTCTCAGTAGAGAGGGAGCCTAGGAACACAGAATACTGCCCCCCCCCCCCCCTTCTTTTTCTGGCAGTTCGTGTCTGCTGCGGGCACGTTCTCCCGTTTGAGTCAGCCAGGCGCAAGACAAGTCTTTTCCCATCCTGAAGCTCTTTAGCCTGCTGAGCTGGAATGGATATACGGGGATGTGACTCTTAAACTTTAAAATCCAGCTTCCTTTCCCCTGGTAAGGATTGTCTGGTCTTTATACCGTCCCCTCGTCGGATTTCCACCTCCCACCCCCACCCCCGCCCCGGGGGCGGGAAGGAGAGGAGAGGAAAGGAGGAACCCCTAGGCAGGCAGGCAGGCGGACGGCGTGGAGTTGACTTAGGTAGCGCGGGGAGGGGAACCCAGGCGGGGGCTGGAAACGGAAGGGCTGCCAGCGCGCCGCGGGCGAGGCGGCCGGCAGGGGGAGGCCGGGCCGAGGGGCGGCCACCTCGCGGGCCGCCGGGGTGGCGGGTCGCCCGCCGAGGAGAGTGCTGGGGGCCGCCGACCGTGCGAGGCGGGCGGCGGCGGTTATGCAACCCGCAGCCCCCTCGGCCGCCCTCCCCGCCGGCCTGCCTCCCTCCCTGCCTCCGCTCGGCCAGCGCTCGGATCTCTCCCGTTCTTTCTCTCCCCTGTGTGTTTCAGACAGGAAGTGCACGGCCGTCTGTAACGTGCTGCCGGGTCCCAGGATGGAGGAGTGAAGCCCCCGCCGCATCGCGCCGGTCCCAGCTCGCGGAGCCCGCCAGCAGCCAGTCCCCGGAGAGGAGAGCGCCCTGAGGGTGCAGGGTGGCCGGCTGGTCCAGGTGCGAGGCCGGGTCGTGAGCCCGCGGGATGGGCGCTGGGCTGTCACTCAGCCGATCTGCAGCTCCGCGCTGCAGCCTCACTCGCGTGCATTTTCTACATTGTGCGCCCCTGGCTGCTTGCTTTTTCGGAGGGTCTCTCCAAACTCTGTGGCTGTGCTGCCTGCGGGGTGCAATGGACACGGGCGCAAACGCACGCGCGGCAGCACGCGGAGCCCGGGGACCTGCCCCGCTTCCTCACCCACTCACTCGAGGCGGGAGCTTTCCAGGCAGGACTGACTGTGCTTGGGAGGCTTCCTGAGTCCTCAGCTGCCCTCTCCACTCTTGCCTGTCTTCCTCCTGCCGCCTGAAGCAGCGGCTCTTTGTTCTTCACTTTGTTCCCTGGGCCAGAAGTTATTAACAGTATTGTGAGTGGGTGGGGTGGGGACCTAGGGGAGAAAGAGGATGAGTTGAGGGTGGTGTGTAAGGTGGAGAGGGAAGCAAGAGTCCTGGTGTCCAGACTCAGAAATCCTGCTTCTTCAGCCAGTGCAACAGAGGAGTCCAGGCTCTTTGCTTTCCATTCCGGGAGAGCCAGACTGTCAGGACCTAAGGGAATTGGTGATGCACACACACACACCGGAAAGGTAGTGACCAGGAATGAGGGGCAGCTAGTTGTGAGATGTTTAGTCTGGTGTCTGGTTTGTTAACTCCAGTCGTGGTTTCTTAGCCAGGCTCCCTTACTGACACAGAGGTACTTTTAAAGGTAGGAGCCTGACATCTTTATTCATTAAATGCCATTTTTCATCAGAGTAAAACTGAGAATGAGTTTTCTCAAATTCACTAGGTAGATTACAATTCACATGCTTGTCTTGCTCCGTCTCAGAAGTGCAGAGGTGAAGAACAAAATGCTAGAGCAAAAGTTGGTTTTCAGCACAGACTTTCTGCTTCTTCATTTCTCTGGCAGCTCCTCTCTCCAGGGACTAAATCAGATGGACTTCTCCCCACCTTCCCTCCCCCAGTGAAAGCCCAGCCTTGTTTTCCTGCCTTTATTTATCTGTCTGGTTGAATTCCAGCCTTGCAGAGGGACACCAGGGGAGGTGTGATGGTTGAGGAGAGTCAGTTTGGTAGGTAGGAAGATTGTAGCCTTAAGTTAAATGTTTGAATGATGTTAAGCCAGTGACATCGTCTTTTACTTGCTTTTGGAAGAAGGGATCCAAGCAAATGACTGGAGGGAGAAAAAGGAGATTCTGCAAAGAGGGGTCTCTTTTTGTAGCAGGGAGGGAAAATGCACAATCGCAGTACTGTGTACACTTAGCCCCTTCATCATATTGGGTACTTGAGCTTCCTCAGGAAGCAAAGCCTAAATTCATGATGTTCTATGTTCATCATACCCACTCCCCCCATGCTGAATTTTTTATAGTAAAACATATTTATTACATAATTGATTTTGCTTTGAAAGGAAAATCTTTGGTAGTTTCTCAGCCTGGTAAATTTGTACTTTCCCCTCCCTTCCCCTTTGTTTTTCTTTTTAGCAGCATGGAGGTAATTTGAATTATAAGATCCCATTATTCCAATAATCCTTCAGAACTTTAATCTCTTAAAATGCAGCTGCTTTGAGCATTGTGATATTATCAGTAATTGGTATAACTGTGTGAGCATTAAGTAACCAAGATACACTATGAGCACTGAGCAATTAATTTTATCTTTTTTTAGATAGATGTAGACTTCTTAAATTTGATTTTCATATGTCTGTGTTTGTGCCTCTTCTTGCCAAATGCATCATGAGATTAAAAGTGAAAACAAGTCATTAAGAGAGATTCTTGAAAGGAAAGACCTGTTCAACCATTTGTCTCTATTTTTTATACCCAGGTATACTCTTGGCCCTCTGGTTCATTAATTTACTTGAGGACTTTCCTCAGCATCTGTCATTCTGTTTCAGGTAAAATAGAACAGCCTTTGTGACCTCTCAAACTTATCCCCTACTTAGGAACAGGATTTATTCCCACTCTAGTGGAATTTAATAATAACTAAATAATAACCCAGAATTAATAATATGTGGCCTTTAGATCCTCATTTTCTGTTTGTTGTTGTTTAGTCAATAAGTTGTGTCCGATTCTTGTGACCCTGTGGACTCCTCTGTCCATGGGATTTTCCAGGCAAGAATACTGGAGTAGGTTGCCATTTCCTTCTCCAGAGGATCTTCCTGACCCAGGAATCAAACCCAGGTCTCTTGTATTAGCAGGTGGATTCTTAACCGCTGAGTCACCAGGGAATCCCCCTATTTTCTGTTTGCTGCTGCTGCTAAGTCACTTCAGTCGTGTCCGACTCTGTGTGACCCCGTAGACAGCAGCCCACCGGGCTCCCCCGTCCCTGGGATTCTCCAGGCAAGAACACTGGAGTGGGTTGCCATTTCCTTCTCCAATGCAGGAAAGTGAAAAGTGAAAGTGAAGTCAGTCATGTCTGACTCTTAGCGACCCCATGGACTGTGGCCTACCAGGCTCCTCCGTCCATGGGATTTTCCAGGCAAGAGTACTGGAGTGGGGTGCCATTGCCTTCTCCGTATTTTCTGTTTACAGAGAGCATTTTTCTCCATTTCATTTGTAATGTATTTTTTCTTTTGACAGTCTGAAACAGGATTCATTTATTCCATTTGATGGAGAGAAGAAACTGAGGCTGATAAAATGTGACTTGTCAGTGGTCATAGTAGTAAATGGACATGCTGGGACTTGAACAGGGATCTTAACGATTTATAATGCTCGGCTCCCTTGAAATCTGGAAAGTTGCTGCCTAAGGCAGAGATGGCAGTGATGATTCAGATGATCTTTCACCTTTCTAAAGGAGAGCTGATAAACACTGACTTGAGATTAACTTTACCTAAATCTTTAGGTCTTTTCCCATTGCTCTCTACCCAGAGTTTAAGGGGTTTTATTGTGTTGTTTTTTTCCATCTTTTACATTTACACTTCCTCTGTGTTGGTGACTAGATTTAGCTGTGTTTGCATCATTGTGACTTGCTTTCTGCTGCCAAAATTCTAATGGCAGGTTTTAATTTACAGATATCTTGTCAGGTCCTAGTTTGAAAGGTCAGATTAGCATATTTTAACTTCTTAGAATAAAAAAACACTTCTGGTTTACCCTTAGGACACAGTTTACATCCCAGAAAAGAAATGATAAATTAATAAACGATGTATATAACTCTCTCTACACCCCATTACCCTACATACATTATGACTACCTTACATAGCCCCCAGTTCAGGATAAGTTACTGAAAAGCTTATATTATAGAAAGACGTGGCCAAATCCATATATACTTTATGTATTAAATATTTTTGTAATACTCCCTAGACAGAAATGTTTATTTTTCTTATTTTTGCAGTGTTTAACATTGAGGTTGTCTTCAGCTAGGATTTTTATGTTACACTGAGAAGAAGATAAATTAAAATTTGGAGTACGTTTTCGCTGGGAAATGCTGGATAAAATATGTATTTTTTTTCTCTTGAACATTTTGAGTATCTGTAGTGATCTATATCTTCCCCTTTGTAGAATTGTGTCAGAGTATCAGGAGAAGGAAGAGAAGGTGGAAGAGGGGGGAGAAGAAATAAACTGAGTGATCTTTTCTGTTTTAAGGGAGGGATAGAATGATACATGTATATTTTCTTAATACACAATGCACTGCCATTTCTATCTTTGAACAGTTGCGATGGCTTGTGAACTAAGAATGAAAGGGTAACTACCTTTGATGTTAAATGCCAAGGGAAAGTTTATGGTCAGGAGAGGACGGGGAATGGAGATAAATGTACATTAGGATTTTCAATTTTTTGAAACCCTCTCTCTTTTTCCTTCATGTCTATTATAAATACAAACTGTCTTCAGTTAGAAATCGTGAACTTTAAAGCAGTGGTTCTCAACCCTTATAAAAATTGAGACACTTTTATTAATACTAAAAGGTTTTAAAAATTTTTGCTTCTTTAGAGTTTTCTTCTCGTTTCTGATGATTGCTAATTTTTAGTGACAAAGTTACTATTTAGTATTACTTAACTGGATATGTATTATAAAGAACGACCACAGCATCTTCCGTATTTGTAAAATAGTGGTCCATGTATGACTGAGACAAGGGTTCAGTATACAGACCTCTGCCAGGATCCTAGAGCCCATAGGTTGGAAACCGAGGACCAAAGTGAAACAACTGCTCCGGGCTGAAAATGCCAAAATGGTGACGTATACAGCATGTTAGCCATCAGGTTATAAAGATTCCCAAGCAGAATTTTTGTTCTTTGTTGAACGTTCAGTAGCTGATGTGTAAAATCCTGCTTTCGATCTGATCTTGTTTCCAGGTTAATTGTTTTCATGGTCAAGCTTTGAAGTCCTGCAGTTACTCAGTCATGGATAGCTAGAGTTCTAAGCGTTCTCCCGACATTGTCCGACATGTGCGTGCGTGCGTGCGTACCAAGTTGCTTCCTCACTTTTGACTTTGCAACTCCATGGACTGTAGCCCGCCAGGCTCCTTTGTCCATGGGATGCTCCAAGCAGGAATATTGGAGTGGACTTCCTTGTGTTTGTGGAGTCAGGACTCTGACACCAGTCCCAGGGTCATCACTGTCAGAGCTGCCATCAGAAGCAGCCTTATATTCATTTCCCAGGAGCTAAAAGAGACTTCCTAACCTTAACCTTTGGACTGCAAGGAGGTCCAACCAGTCCATCCTGAAGGAGATCAGTCCTGGGTGTTCACTGGAAGGACTGATGTTGACGCTGAAACTCTAATACTTTGGCCACCTCATGTGAAGAGTTGACTCATTGGAAAAGATCCTGATGCTGGGAAGGATTGGGGGCAGGAGGAGAAGGGGACGACAGAGGATGAGATGATGGCTGGATGGCATCACCAACTCGATGAACATGAGTTTGGGTAAACTCCAGGAGTTGGTGATGGACAGGGAGGCCTGGCATGCTGCGGTTCATGGGGTCGCAAAGAGTCAGATATGACTGAGCAACTGAACTGAACCTTAACATTTACAGTTTTCAATAAGTATATGGAAGAAGAGAGATAATTTACCCTGTTCTGTACTGGGAAAAGCTGACATCTAAGTTTATATTGAATCTGTCTCTCTGGTTTTCATGTCTGTTGCTGAGGTTTTGGTGTTCTAAGATGGATTAGGCAGGACACCACAATCTGTTAGGGTTAGTGCATGATGCACTTTTTTCTGATTAAAAAAAAATCACTTTCTATTTATGAATGCTTTACATGGATTATCTCTAATCATCCTAGTGTGGTGCAGTTTGGGTATTATTGATGTTTTTTATGTAAAGAAACTGAGGCAAGTGGAGACTGTAACTTACCCAGGTCTCATGGACAAGCTTAGGCCAGGCCTTGGATCCAGGTTTGTCCATGGGGTCGCAAAGAGTTGGATATGACTGAGCAAGTCACACACATACACATACACACGCTAAAACATCTGTGGCATTAGATCTGCTTCTCTCTCTGTCCTTAACCTTATCTGTGAAGAGAAATGAGAACATTTTATTTAGTCTTACCTACCGTTTTAGCTATAAAGAAAGCTGAGTGCTGAAGAATTGATGCTTTTGAACTCTGGTGTTGGAGAAGACTCTTGACAGTCCGTTGGACTGCAAGGAGATCCAACCAGTCCATCCTAAAGGAAATCAGTCCTGAATGTTCATTGGAAGGATGTTGAGGCTGAAACTCCAGTACTTTGGCCACCTGATGTGAAGAGCTGACTCATTTGAAAAGACCCTGATGCTGGGAAAGATTGAAGGCGAGAGCAGAAGGGGACGACAGAGGATTAGATTGTTGGATGGCATCACTGACTCAATGGACATGAGTTTGAGTAAATTCCAGGAGTTGGTGATGGACAGGGAGGCCTGGCGTGCTGCAGTCCATGGAGTCTCAAAGAGTCGGATACAACTGAGCGACTGAACTGACTGACCTTTTTAGCAAAGATTCCATTAAAATCCTACCACATATGCAAACTGTAGAAATAGGGACATGAAAGGGTCAACATTTTATAAATGTTTTTGACTTCCATGCAGTATGTATGTGCTATTTTCCCCCCAAGGAACATTAGATCAGATCAGTCTCTCAGTCGTGTCCAACTCTTTGCAACCCCATGAATCGCAGCACGCCAGGCCTCCCTGTCCATCACCAACTCCCAGAGTTCACTCAGACTCACGTCCATCGAGTCAGTGATGCCATCCAGCCATCTCATCCTCTGTCGTCCCCTTTTCCTCTTGCCCCCAGTCCCTCCCAGCATCAGAGTCTTTTCCAATGAGTCAACTCTTCGCATGAGGTGGCCAAAGTACTGGAGTTTCAGCTTTAGCATCATTCCTTCCAAAGAAATCCCAGGACTGATGTCCTTCAGAATGAACTGGTTGGATCTCCTTGCAGTCCAAGGGACTCTCAAGACCACAGTTCAAAAGCATCAGTTCTTCGGCACTCAGCCTTCTTCACAGTCCAACTCTCACATCCATACATGACCACAGGAGAAACCATTGCCTTGACTAGACGGACCTTTGTTGGCAAAGTAATGTCTCTGCTTTTGAATATGCTATCTAGGTTGGTCATAACTTTCCTTCCAAGGAGTGAGCGTCTTTTAATTTCATGGCTGCAGTCACCATCTGCAGTGATTTTGGAGCCCAGAAAAGTAAAGTCTGACACTGTTTCCACTGTTACCCCATCTATTTCCCATGAAGTGATGGGACCGGATGCCATGATCTTCGTTTTCTGAATGTTGAGCTTTAAGCCAACTTTTTCACTCTCCACTTTCACTTTCATCAAGAGGCTTTTGAGTTCCTCTTCACTTTCTGCCATAAGGGTGGTGTCCTCTGCATATCTGAGGTTATTGATATTTCTCCTGGCAATCTTGTTTCCAGCTTGTGCTTCTTCCAGCCCAGCATTTCTCATGATGTACTCTGCATAGAAGTTAAATAAGCTGGGTGACAATATACAGCCTTGACGTACTCCTTTTCCTATTTGGAACCAGTCTGTTGTTCCATGTCCAGTTCTAACTGTTGCTTCCTGACCTGCATACAGATTTCTCAAGAGGCAGATCAGGTGGTCTGGTATTCCCATCTCTTTCAGAATTTTCCACTGTTTATTGTGATCCACACAGTCAAAGGCTTTGGCATAGTCAATAAAGCAGAAATAGATGCTTTTCTGGAACTCTCTTGCTTTTTCCATGATCCAGCAGATGTTGGCAACATAAGTATATTGAATCTATTTGTGAGTGTTTCTTGAGGCAGTATTGTCCACAAGGAGTATTAGGACATAAATATACTAATTTTACAACGAACTGCACAGAATATTGTCAGTTTTATATCTCCACCAGTACTACATGTGATTCCTTTTTTTATTAACTGATTTCCTGAATTTGCTATCCATTAGCTGTTCATTGTGGCTCATGGATCATTTCTGCCTTGTTTTGATTATAAGTGAGGTTGAGTGTCTCTTCATTTACTTAATTTAATTTCCCTTTTCTGTGAATTGGGTCTCTTGCCCTTTTCTTGTAAGAAGTTCCTTGAAAGAATTCTTATGGAGTTCCTTGTAGATTCTAGAAATGAATCCCTTGTTAGCTGTGGATATTGTGAATACTTCTATTCTGGTAAGTCACTTGTCTGATAACTTTGTGGTGCCCTTTATTAACATCAACTACAGAATCTTTAATTATAATGTAGTTGAACTCACAATTTTTAGTATTAGTTGTGATTATACATTTTGAGTCATTTAAGAAACCCTTCTGTATTCTGGGCTCACATGGCATCTCTTCACTTGTTTAGCTTTATAGGTTTACTCTTGGGTTTTTTTTAATGATTTGGAGCTTAAGATATGAGGTGTATATTCATTTTTTAAAAAATGTTCATATTGTGGGCTAGCCAGTTTCCTCAACACTGCTTACCAAATAATCCACTCTTTCTTCACATTTTTTGTGCCACCTCTAGCATGAACATGTACATTTATACAGATCACTTTCTGAGATCTATATCTTGTTCAGGTGGCTTATTTGTGTATTCCTGGGTCATTGATTTTTAAATTACGAGGGCTTTGAAATATGCCTTATCTTGTTATATGTACATTTATGACTTGGCCTTATTAGCATAATTGATATAACTTTAAAAGTTCAAAAGTAGTTGAGATTATTTTAGGTATCTTTCTTGCCTGTATTTGCATGTGTGTTACCCAGTGGCTCAGAAGGTAAAGAATCTGCCTGTAGTGCAGGAGACCTGGGTTTGATCCCTGGATCCAAAGGATCCCCTGGAGAAGGGAAAGGCTTCCCATTCCAGTATTCTTGCCTGGAGAATCCCATGGACAGAGGAGCCTGGTGGGCTACAGACCACGTGGTTGCAAAGACTTGGTACAAGACTGAGCGACTAGCAATTTCACTGTAACCCTTTACATCTACAAACATTTTCTAGAAATATGTTTACTCTTTGGGAACATTATTTATTTAGTAACAATTTAATTTAATCCTAACGTTCCCAACATTCCAATTTCTTTTCAGTTTTATTATTGTTGTTGTTTAGCACTGATGGCAGCCTTTCATGCTTGGTCATCTTTGTAGGGCAGTGGGCGTCTCACTTCCAAGTCCCCTCTTTCTTCTTCAGTGCCCTGCACATGCTCATGGAGCTGGGGTGTGCCTTCCCGATATGGCTTTTGAATGAATGTTTTATGAGGTGTGATGCCGTAATACATGGCTGAACACTCTTGAAAGCCCATTAATTATAGATGTCCCTTTATTAATGGGAAGACACTGCCAGTTGCAGCTCAGGTTTTCTCCAAGTTTACTTTGCTTCACTCTGTTCCCAGTTCATGGGGTCTCATTCCTCCTTCAGTTTCCTATATATGTCACACCAAATGCTAGGTTGCTTTGTTTGATAAGCAGGCATTTACATGCCTTTGAAGAGTAAGTGTACTTTTTCCTTAGTATACATGGGATGAAACCATGTTGTGGATAACATGGCTTATTGGAAATTATTGTAGGGGACAAGCTGTGGCCTCAAAATAGATAGTATATGACATGGTTCATCTAGGCCTTCTGGTCCACGAATGGGTGATAGGTGTATTTTATTTTTCTTTTGTCTGATCTTCTTAAGTTGCTTTGTGTATATAGGAGAGGGATACAGTTTAACAACTGACATGTACTAGGCTTGCACAAAGTCTGATAAAATGATAATGTAGAGTGTTCTAGAGTCCAAAAGCTGCTTATAAGATCAGTGTCCTTGGATTGTTGTACTTGTTCTTCTATTGTGCTTTAAACAGGCTCTATTCACCTGAATTTGATGATAACAGCCCTAGCCACTGACGTGACTGACCTTACATCCTCAGGAGAGGACTTCATCTAAGTGGACCTTTTCCATTTCTCATTCAGGCTCCTCTGTGCTCACCTCACCAGCTGTCAGACCCACCTATCTTCCTAGCCTCCTCTCTATTCAATTATTCTGATATACTTGACAGCCATGCTGCTTCATTTGTTTAACAGACATTTGCTGAGCTCCAAACTATTACCTTAGTTCCTTTATCTCTTTTCCTCCTTTCTGCTGTATACCAGTCATCATGATAAATTCTTTTTTTTTTTTTTTTAACTTTTCAGTGTTTTAATTGGAGCATGATTGCTTTACAGTGTTGTGTTGCGTTCTGCTGTGCAACAGTGTGAATCAGCCATAAGTATACATATCTTCTCCCTCTTGAGTCTCCTCTCCACCCCCATCCCAGCCCTCTGGGTCATCACAGAGCCCTGAGCTGAGCTCCCTGCGCTGCACAGCAGCTTCTCGCTAGCGATCCTTTTCATATGTGTCAGTGCTACTCTGAGTTTGTCCCACCCTCTCCTTACCCTCCCTGTGTCCACAGGTCTGTTCTGTGTATCTGTGTCTCTATTTCTGCTCTGCAAATAGGTTACAATGTGAGTATGACACAGTTCCTGACCTCAGAAAGATACACAAATCATTAATCAGAACTTAGAATATGAAACGCTTTACAGCAGTCCATTGTGATAAATAATAGTGGAGAGTGGGGAACCAAGGAGGGAGTAATTTGTTCTTTCTTCTTTCTCTCTTTTTTTTTTTTTTTTTGTTCTTTCTTGTTTGGGAGGAAAGAATTCATGCAGGAGGTGATTTTGGTGCTAAATATTGGAGGGACAGGATTATTTACCAGGCTCAACAGGAGGATAAAAAAAAAAAAACAGAAGAAAGCCCAGGTTCAGAACCCAGAAGAGCTCAGTTTGTGAGGAACACCAAGTCTGTGGGACTGAAACAGAGAGGTCATGGTGCAGAGGGGAGGAGAGCAGAAACTGTATCGTGGTTCGGATCCTTGGTCCAGCCCATCTAGGATCATACATACTAGCATTGTGGAATCATCAAAAGTGAAGTAAATGCTTAAATCAATGTCCTAAGGTATGTGAAAAGAAAGCAGAGAGAAGTCCCATGGCTGTTGAAATAGTCCAGGTAGAAATAATGAGGACCAGAACTAAGGTGATGATGGTGGGAAAGGAAAGGAGAGGATGGATTTGAGAATCATTTAGGAGAAAGAATTGGTTGCCAAATTGATGAAAAATGGGAGAAGAGTAAGAGAAAAGAAGAAGAAAATAACTCAGTGTTTCTGGTTGGGAAAATTCACTGGCTCAAGATGTCATTCATCTGGATGGAAAACAGAAAGGAAGCAAATTTGGAGAGAGAATAGTGAGTTCAGTTTGAAGTAAAGTTGGGGTGTCTCTGGGGCATTCACCTGACCTTGACAAGCTTAGACCCCCAGAGAGAAGTCAGGGCTGGAGATGTGTATTGGGGAGTGACTGGAACTGATGGTTCTAGCCACGCATACAGTTGAGATCCCCATGCAAGGACCAAAGACTGAACAGACAAAAGAAGGGGAGAGAGGAAAATCCACAAATACAGATGATAATAATATTAAGCACCAGGGTTTTTTGGTGTTGTTTCCATATGTTATGTCAGAGAATCCTTACAGTACCCCCTGAAATAATTGTTGTTATTATCCTTTACAGATAAACTATCTTGAAAGCTTGGGTGAGCAGCTTGCCAAATCACCCATGTATTAAATAGGGAAAATGGTCAGGTGTGACCAAGGCCACAGGAAGGTCAGGTAAAGATTGAAAATGGGAGATTGGGTTTGGTGATCAGGTATTTCGTAGGTAGAGGTTCTAAAGTCTAAATCTAGATTGTCATGGATGAAGAAAGAGTAGGAGTTGAGAAGTGGGGGCACTGAATGGAGTGCGTGTGTGCATGTGTGTCTGTGTGTACACATTTGTCCATGAGGAATATTTTTTGTGTGGCATGGTAGCTAGAGCTTGTATTTTTGTTGAGAAGAGTGGAGAAGTGACTGAGCTAGAAGAGAGAGGTAGAAGTGACTGAGGTAGAATGGAGTAAAGTTCCAGAAAAGATAGGGTGGCCAGGGTCTGGAGCGCAAGCTTGTCTCAGGAGGGAATAAGGGCATTCATACCTTGGAGACAGAAGAGGAGGTGGGAAAGATACGTGCCACTGTGGTTGAGTGGGCACATGGAGGCAGGGAGGAAGTTGAGAAAGTTCCTTCCTGATGACTTAGGTTTTCACAGAGAAGTAGGAGCAAATGAAATCTGCCGAGAGTGAGGAGGCCTTGAGAAAACAGTTGAAAGTTAGTAACAGTTAACTTGGAAAAAGGAGCTCATTGATTTAGAACAAGTATAATAATAGCCCTGTATCACTGAGGGCCCTGTTGGGATTTTGTTAGTGGGGATTAAATGCCGGTAGTGAATTTTGTTTTATTTTTTCTTTTCTGGTTGATACCCTAAAATGAATATGATGAATGACCTTCAAAAATAAAACACACAGGCCTTGCCTGAAATGTTAAGTCTAGGTGATTTTAAAAAGCTTAAGGATGTTGTAGGGGGAAGGAAAAATAAGAGAGGGAACAAAAATTGAGTTTAGGGAACTTGTGTTCTAGTCTTAGTTCTTCCATTAACAGAGGATGGGCTTAGGGAAGTCCACTAATCCCTCTGAGCCTCAGTTTCCTCATCTTTCATTGGAGGAAGTTACTCTTCATGTCCCCCAAGTCTCTTGTAACTCTCAGAACTTCTGTGAGACTTGTACATCATTGGACAAAATCAGAGTAGTTATCATTCATGAGTCCTTCTGATAACGGCTCTGATGCCTGTGCCTTTGGAGTACTGACAGCAGGAGACCAGGACAGCTGCCAGGTGACCGTGCCCAGGCCTCTGACTCTGGGCTGCATTTGACAGTGGGAGAGAGGTAGCAAGTCAGGAAAGGGGGAACAGAGCCTGGGGGGAGCTGGGCAGGGGCTGGACAGGAAGTGGGTTTGCTGTCCAGCTTCCCGAAACATGACAGGTCATTTCATTCATAGTCTTTGCATTCATCTATGTTGTTTCTTTGCCTATATGTCTATGCCTATGTTTCTTTGCCTCTTTGCATTTTATTTTCACTGCGTTTGTTTCTCCTTCTTCCTTGAAAATGCTCTACGTAGGGGAGAATTCAACCATTTCAGAAGGTTTAGCATTATTTGCAGAATCTTAGCTTATACAGCCTGTCTCCTTTCCATCTCCTTCACTATACCTTGCTTGTCTTTGCCCGTAGGGAAGTCAGAAACAATTGGAAGCATTTCACCATTCTTCTCGGTTAGCTGTGTTAATCCCCTGAAAGATTTATTCTTCAAAGCCATTAACTGTTTCTGTACCCTATTAAGAGCAGTGATGGCCTCTGAAAACCCAGGAGGGTATGGCTAGCATGAAAAGGTGAGTCCAGATGAGTTGAGTGACTCAGAGATTATTGTAGTGATTTCACAAGCCTAAGCAGGTGATAGGGCACTTTAAAATTAAGCCTCTAATTTCTCTATGCTATTACATATTTGAGAGAAACTTGGGCATTTCCTTTTTTCTTCGTTAAGCTATTGCACAACTTAAGGCTTGGAAAATTCTTCACAGGAAGAAACAGGGTGTAACAGTTTGTGTGAGACATTTTTTGAAAAGTCACTCTTTTAGCTTGTTTCTGAGAATACTCTTCTCTCCACCACCCACCCTCCCCCCACCCCGCTTTAGCTTCTTTTTGAAAGTGTTAATATCTCCACATAATTAAATATTCTTCAAAGTGAGACATAGTTAAAAAACTAAAACCATTGAAACATAAAATTAAAACATAGTCTATAAATGTGTTCTTCCATTTCCTGAGAAACAGCAGGAAGGATTTGCTCTCTCAAAATAAACTAAGTAGCCTGACTGTGAACTCAGAGTAGTAGAGATCAGAGATTCCAGCATCATACAGTGGGAAATTTTCAGTCATTTTTTCTAACCTCAGAAAATCAAGTCTAATACTTTTTGTTGAAACACAAGGAACCAAGATGTGTATGTACCACTTAGGAATATACCTTTGGCATACATGAAGTTGTGGTAATCTAAAGTGACTATCTAATATGTCTAGGAGAGTCTATTTCCAAGATGTATTTGATCAGTATGGGCATGTTAGACCTGCAACAACAGAAAGGGTCCTTCAGCATTAAGCTTAGAATAGACAACAACCAACTGAGTTTCTATATATCCATATAGCATTTAAACTTGAACTTAAAACTTGCTCGGTCAGTGAATTATTTCATAGCTTTGCTAGTAAGAAGAGTTTAGCAGCTCATGTTGAACATGGAACTACACTGAAGAAGGAATCTGCTAGTAATCTGAATTCTCAGGCAGCAATAGGGGCATTTATTAGTATTTCTCTACTTCCAGAAACAAGTGGTGGGAGCACATTATAAAGAGAGGAAATGAGTTGTGTTATGTTGCCAAATTTTTCTTTCTGAGCTATAAGCAAGATTAGGGAGAAATACATGTGTTAAGTATTCATCTGCCATTCATTTCTGAGCTGAAAGAATTTTATACTTCTCAAATAGTATAAAATAGGTTAACATTTTGAAATACTGAACAGTTTTTATATATATTGGAGAAATTATGTTTACTTAAGAACTTTATAGAATTTCTTAATAGACCAGTTTTTTTTTCCTTTGTCTTTCAAGAAAAAGTAGAAATCTACTCAGTACTCTGTAGCCTCTATGAGAAAATAACCTAATAGAGTGGACATATGTATTTTTGTAACTGCGTGACTTGTTGACTGTTGTACACTTGAAACTAACACAGCATTGTAAGTCAACTATACTCCAAAAAAAAATGCTAAAAAGGTAAATCTCAAAGTAGTAGACAGCCCATGATCTCAGTTTCTGTTTCTTTATTTTTAACCTAAGTCTTTAGATTTACAGTGGATCTCTTGTAGATAACAAATATGGGGTCTTTTTAAAAAATCTCTGACAATCTTTTAGTTGGTATGTTTAGATGATTTACATGTGATTATTGATAAAGTTGGACTAATGTCTGAAGAAGGAATCTGCTACTAATGTCCAGCTGTTTTCTGTTCATTGCATTTCTTCTTTGTATTTTATCCTTCTTTTGCTTTCTGTGGTTTTAAGTAAACATTTTATATAGTTCTGTTTTATCTCCTCTTTAAGCATATATTTCCTTTACAACATTTTTTTAGTCCTGACCCTGGAGCTTACAATTGATCTCACTTTCTTAAAAACAAAACCAAAACACAATAGCAACAACAACAAAATCCCCGTTTTTGTGTGTATAGATAGGAAACAATTTGGAAGTATCTATACCCAGACATTAAGAGTAGTTATCTCTGAGTGGTAGGCTTCCCCGGTGGTTCAGTGATAAAAAAAAATCCACCTGCAGGAGACACAGGTTTGATCCCTGGGTTGTGAAGATCCCCTGGAGGAGGAAATGGCTAACCACTCCTGTATTCTTGTCTGGCAAATCCCATGGACATAGGAGCCTGGTGGGTTACAGTCCACAGGGTAGCAAAAAGTCAGACACAACTTAGCGGCTAAACAAGAACAATCTCTGAGTGGTAGGATTAAAGATGATTTCCTTCTTTCTTTTTTATAGTTTTATGTATTGTCTGATTTTCTTTTAAGTAACAAGCAGGTATTGTTATAATCAGAAACAACAGTGCTCTTTTCATTTTGAAGAAAAGGAAAAGGCAAATCACAGCAAAACAAGCTGAAAAATCTCCCATGGTTCAGAAATTTATACCCTTTCTCTGCTTCTGACTTGAGGCAAGCACACTGTCCCACTCCACCAGCACTCCTTGGGTAGGAAATGGGAAAGACCTTGCCCTGGGAAGGTCGTCGATTCCTGGTCTGAACCTTCTGTGCTTATAGGGTGAGATCAAAGCCTCTGAAGTCCTTAGCATCAGTTCCCCCTGTAGTGTGGCATAAGACAGGTTTCCATTTAATACACAGTGAACCAAAAACTTCTATTTCTACATAATTAAGTTTTCTTCTACTTGGAATGTCTTTATGCCTCTTAACTGTCTTTCAAAAAATAATGAGGAGAGTAAGAGCACTCAAAAACTAGTTTAAAGTATAGCTTTCCATGTAAAACTTGTAATAGTTCTTTGGTTCTGGTATCTGTAGTAATAGGTGAAGGTAGTGTAACTAATGTGAGGCTGTTGTTCTGTCTGGATTGGGGGGGGCTCAGTCCCACTTGTGACGTTTTAGAGAAAATTATCATTACTGTTTTAGAAATGTTAATTATATCCTCTGAATTTACCTGTGCATGTGAACCAAACCCAATTAAGGTTTCATGGCTCAGTGCAAACAGAAGAAATGTAGATTTTTTTTTTTTAATGGTTTTAGTACCAAGCTGGATGGCATCACCGACTCGATGGACACGAGTTTGGGTAAACTCCGGGAGTTGATGATGGACAGGGAGGCCTGGCGTGCTGCGGTTCATGGGGTCGCAAAGAGTCGGACAGGACTGAGCGACTGAACTGAACTGAACTGAACCTGCTGGGTGTTTTCAAGAAAGTCATAAATTTTGTAAATACTGCAGTTTGTTAGTCTGTGTAATTGGGACTATTATCTTTTGCTGCTTAACTGCTGCATTCAAGTAAACAAAAGACAAGTGAAGCTTTTCATGTCTTCTGAAAGAGGAGGGCCTAAAAAAACAAACACTTTTTTGTTCTTTTTCCAAAAAAAGCGTAATTCTCCATTTTTATGTATTTTATTACTAGAGTCAGGAAATTTTAAGGTTAGAAATGAAGTAGTAGTCATATTCTGTTTAAAGCTAATAGAATTATACATTTAGATATATACAGAAAATTAGAAATGTTATGAAATAAGTGTAAAAAAGAATTCATTCACAGTACATTTATTATTGCAACTGTTAAAATATATACACATTTTAAAGGAAATGTAAAGATTAAATATTGCTATTTAAGGAATTATGAGTAAAATTTAAAAAACTTTCTTTGTAATATTCTTATGTTAGATATTTTACAGGAAGTAGAGAAGTCAGAAGTTTCTGGGGTGCTTACTAAGATTAGTTGGAAACGTTACTGAGTTTTTATGTTTGTAGTATAAAGTATATTAGCAGACTATTTAATAGATGTGTGGAGTAGAGAAGTAATTTGCCTCTTTTTAAAACTCATTTCTGAATGAAAGACTTGATACATGGAAATATTAATGGAGAAACAACAATGACAAATCCAGGGCTTGTTACTAGGTTAGCCCATTTATCTAAGCATTTGGGCTTGGTGCCTCTGATCTGCTGCTGCTGGTCCCTTCATTCTGGTTTTAATTTGTCAAAGTCTGTGCTGTAACACTTTCTCTGCCTTTTTGTTCCTCTTGTACAGCTGTGAAAATTACTTAAGTGAGAAATGGTTTGGGGGTAAGAACTGTGAATGGAGAAAAGAAATAATCCACTCATTATTTAAATACAAGGAAAGAGGATTATCTGCAATCCTGAGCTTTTACCCCCGAAGAACTGATAGTATAAATAGGTCGTCTTAGCTTTTATAAATGTAAACCGTAATGCCTTAATAACGACTCTTAGGAAAAAGTCAAGAGGCACTAATTTTGAGGTACCTTTTTATCCTTTTACTTTATGATGATTCCTCTATATGATTCCTAAATTATTTGCTCTTTGAAAGAAGTATGAGCTTGTAATCAGCCCTGCCACAGATGCCCAGTATGGGATCTAGACACTAGAGCAGTGCCTTGACAGAGGCCGACTCCCGTTTTGTGCTTTCAGGAGGTGGTTGTAAACAGCGAAGTGAAAATGTAAAAATGGCAAAAATGACTGTGGCTGTAACCTGCAAAAATACTGAGCATTAAAATAATCCTTATATAATTGCCAGATTGATACACATTTTATAAATACATATAATGAATAAAATATATGAAAATATTTTACATATTTGCTAAAATGAAGTTCCCGGCCTTTTTTAGTGTTTAATTCTAGATGAGTGATTCTTACATTTTAGGACACAGTAACAAAGCAACATTTTTACAACAGTCTTAAAATATGATTTACCAAGTAGTATTCTCACTTTCCAGATGGAACCTAAAAACCAAGCAGTAAGTTGAAGTTGAAGGCCACACAGTAGATGAGCTGTTCATTCCTAAGTAAGCTTTCATCAGTGCTAGGAAAGAGAGCTTATAAATCTCCAACTTAAGGAGTAAGTAGATTTATCTGAACCATTACAAAATTAAGGGAATGTACATTTTCAGCTTTTCTGGAAGAAATGAACACCTCTGTACTCTGATCTCTTTCAAATTCATCATATTTTGAGCTAAATATTATGCTAAAACATAAGGCAACTGATTTCTTTCCTAACAAAAATAAATTTACATCTTCCTCTGTGAATGTGAAGATAACTAACCAAAGATAAGCCCACCTTCAACTGTCATAAGCTTACTTCTCTGTAATAAGTTTACTAATCCCAGAGCTTGTTGCCCTTACCTTAAAAGTGCTATTTTTAGGGAAAAAAAAAAATTACAGAATTTTTTGAGATTAAAAAAATTATATAGTTTTTTGAGATTTTCCTTGAAAGTTTTCTAATGTTTTCCCTCCCTCCATTTAGTTATGGATGGGGGCTTTGACAGGAAGCCTCATGTTTGTTGCAGATATGATCATCTCCTGGGAAAAAGACAGGTGGAAATTGGTGGGAGACAGATTTCAGCTTAATATAGAGGACAGATCTCCTTTAAAGCCATGCAGAGCCAGACTCAACTGCCTGGCACTGTCGAGGGCCCAGCCCTGAGGGCGCCTTGTAGGGGCTGTCCATCCTTGGCCGAAGCTGTAGAGAGACCCAAAACCTCCCATGGGAGGAGGGGGATCAGAGATGTCCTCCGAGGTCACACAGTGCATCTTCAGTCATAAGCTTTGTGCTGGAAGAACTTCGTTCAGGTACCAGCTCTGCTGTGTACTAGCTGTGCAACTCTAGGAAAGTAATCTAGATTACTTTCTCTAAGCCTCAGTTTGCCCTTAAAATGAGAACAAAATGATGTGAGGCTTACATGAATGTAATGAATGTAAAGCACTTGGTGTAGTCATTCCTTCTGATTCTGTAGCTTTTCACTCTCTGCCCCTTTTCTGTTATTTTTCTGTCCTCACATTCATTCTTTTGCAGTCTCTGTTTTCTCTCCAGTTCTCTACCTGTGTCCTAGGGCCTGCCCATGGTGCCAGGGATGCCCTGAGCTCCTTCAGCAACCTTACCATCAGTGTCCGATTCCTAGGCAACTCAGTGAACAACTGGTGATCCTCTGTGTCCTTTAGATTTGGCATGAGGGATGGCACTGAAGATCTTAATAAAGCCAAGACACATTGCTGCATTAGCTTTCACTGTGGCACTTGCAGCTTCACAGTTGATGGCCATGAAAGCACTGAATGGAGTTGGATATGGACAGAGAAAAAATTTTTTATACAAAGCATTATGAAAGTAAAAATGTGCTGGCAGCATTTAATTTTTCTTTTATTTAAGTCTCTCTTAGGGAGTCAGGCTCCTAATTGTGAGTATTATATTTTAGAGAGAAGAAGAATATCAGGACCACAGAGCCAGAAGCATTCTTTTTAACAGGAACATTTAACATAACCTTAGGGAATTGCTGTGGGTAGTAAAGGGGCAGTATAAAAATTTTGTTTATTACGTACTATTTGAAGACCACTTGCTTGACAGAGTGATAGCCCTTAGAAGTGTGGTGGAAACTCTTTAGTACATCTTGACTAAAAGAGATGTGGCTATACCCTTAAAAAATACAGGTTGCTAGGGCTGGAAAGCAACTTTGTGGACACTCAGTTCAGTGATTTTCTCTTATAAATAATGAAGTGGAGAATCAGAGACATGAGGTAACCTGTTCCTTGAAATGTAACTCTTTGTATTAAACAAAGGCCCACTGGAAGACATGGCCTCTGCCACTGCAGTTATTTTCTTATATTCCACTGCAGTACTATAACTCTGGCCTCTGGATCTGGAAGCCGTATCTCTGTGGCTCAAAGATGGTCTCTACTCTGTTAGCCCTGGTTGCTAAGTAATGATATGATAAGAAACTTCCCATGTTCTTACTCAGATTCTTTCTTTTGTTCATGTTTGATGACTTTATGAAATCTTTGATTTATTTGGGGATTCCCTGGTAGCTCAGCTGGTAAAGAATCCACTTGCAATGCAGGAGAACCTACTTCAATCCCTGGGTCTGGAACCCTGGAGAAGGGAAAGGCTACCCACTCCAGTATTCTGGCCTTGAGAATTCCATGAACTGTATAGTCCATGGTGTTGCAAAGAGTCAGACACAACTGAGCGACTTTCACTTTATTTGGTTTATTTGATTGCTCTGGCCCAGGAATCATTTACATAGGCAAATATCTGGACAGCTTAGTTTTCCTGTATTTGACAATTTTTTGATCTCTTACTCCATGCCAGGCACATTTATATTTTTAAGTAGTTTACATGAGCTAACTCTGGCAGACAGGCATAGTTATCTATACTCAGTTATCAGAAAACTGAAGTTTACAGGGCTTAAGCATTTATTCCAGATTCTATAGTTTGCAAACTGGAACTAGATCTCAAATCAGTTTTCCAGACCATGTGTTCATAATTTCTGCCTTGTCTACATTTTCTGCAGCCCTTACTGCCTGTGTAATGGAAAACAGGGCATAGAATTGAAATCTTGTGGCAGATAATCCAAAGAGGATCATCTGACCTAACCTCTTAGCTTCTGACAGATGAGGTGTGATTTCATACATGAGATATTCAAAGCCTTGTTTTTATTTATTTTTTTGGTTTGATACTTCAAAGTAAAAATGATATTTTAGTTTTTTATTAGTATAAAAGTAGTAAATCCTCATTACAGGAAAATGTGAAAATATAAGAAATAAAGAAGAAAATTACAATAATCTTTATAGCTTTTTGTAGCTCAGATGATTAAAAGTGGGTTCAGATTTCAGCTTTATCACTTACTAGTGCTGTTTGACTTCGAGCAAATTTTATAGCTGACATTTCCATGCCTCAGTTTCCTGTGTGTAAAGCAAGAAAACTCAGTGTGCCTAACTTGTGCAGTAGTTATGATTAAGTGGGTTCTTATTTGTGAGACATTGAGAATAGTGCCTGACACATAATAAGTGTGATACAAGTGTTGATGAAATAAATGATCATCCATGTCAATAGTCTTCCCATCTTTGGCCCCTGGAGAAAGAACTAGAGGCAGACACAGAATGTAGATCGTGCATTGCAGTGAATGGGTAATGGACTGAGATGTGTGGAGATGGAGGCAGGGGACCCTCTGCCTCTGTTTGCCTCCTTAATAATCCTAGAAATCCTTGAAAGTTTCACCTTCAAGACTGAAATGATTCTCCTCTTTCTGCTCCTTGCTCCCAGGGAGCCCACAGAAACCAAGCCTGTTTATTGCGTATCTTCTTTTGTAGGCTAGGCCAGACGTGAATTTCCTTTCATGTGATATTTTCTGTGGTCTGTGTTAGTTTAGTTTTTCCTTTGTTTTCTTGTGCTTTGGTGTGAAGAAGATGCCCTGTTTATAGAGCCTTGGTGTCTTTCATGTATAATGCATTCTTCAGCTAATTCTAGTTGCTCTGACCCTTTGAGAGTTTTAAATTGCTTTGTTCCAGTTTCTAAGCATTTTTGAAATATTAAAAATGTTCATGAGGGAGTGGGTCATGGGAAAACTTTTCCCAGAGTTGTTTGTCCTTAGCAAATTGTGAATTTGCATGGAGCGGTTTAATGCTGGGTTAAATTCTGCCAGGTGCAGTGGTCACTTGAACTTGAATTCCGAGTTCTTTTGATATTTAAATCCATGTTTCTCAGCCATGAAGTGGAGAGTGGGAGCCTCTTAAACCTAAGTGCCTATGTGGAGCTGTTGCTCTTTGTCCCATCAAAGGAAGGTCTTAAGTAGTTCGGGTTTGCATTGAAGCACCGTGTCAATAGTAAGGATCAAAAGATTTGTCTGTTTTCAGATTTTGTCTTTGAACCAAGACTTTCCCAAAAGAACACAGGCTTGTTTTGAATATTGCCGCCTCTGGGTGTGAGTGATTATGCAAGTCAGTAGTATTTTTAAAAAATATTCTTAATGGATGCAGAGGTATGAAATTGCAAGAAAAACAGAAGTATTTTTTTCCAACAACTCGTACAAAGCAGCCTTTGAATGCAGGTGGTCCTCAACTTACAAGGATTTGCAATTCTTCCTCCATCTGGTGAAAGATACCATCTACCAGTTACCACTTGGCCATTTTCCATAATATTGGGTTGGCCAGAAAGTTCATTCAGGTTTTTCTTTAACAGCTTACTGAAAAACTGGAATGAACTTTTTGGTCAACCCAATATATCCTTCTCATTTAACTCCCACCTGCAATGAGTTGTCAAGCTGTCTCAATTCTGTCTTAAACTTAAGTTCCTAGATTTTATCCGATATGTCTTAAAACTCTCCCATATGCTGCTCTAGTGCAGGATTCCCAGGTGGCCACCTTCCTGTCTTGCCCAGCCTGCTGAAGCTGCCTCTAGCCGTCCTTTCTGACCTTGACCTCCAGTGCTCTGTACACCTGAAGTCTGAGGGGTTTTTACAAAATAAAACTCAATGTGTGTGACCTGTATAAAACCCTCCAGTGATTTCTCATCACCCTCAGAAGTCCTCCCTAAGGAATTAAAAGTCAGACCCTTTAAGAAGTCTTCAGGGCCTTGCAAGAGGAAGTCCCTGCCTCTATCTAGAATCAACAGCTCTTACCCTACCCCCACCATGGCCAGCCCCCCACCCCAACCAGCATACATCAGACTCACACTCCACTTACAGCCTTGCAGGACTTCTTTCTGTTCCTCTAATCTTCTGTGCTTTCCTGACAAGTCTGAAGGGTGTGTCTGATGCTGAGATTACTCTCCCCCTCTGTTGCTTCACTTTTCTCTGAAGTTGTGTTAGTCACTCATTCGTGTCCGACCCCATGGACTGTAGCCCACCAGGTTCCTCTGTCCATAGGATTCTCCAGACAAGAATACTGGAGTGGGTTGCCATCCCCCTTTCCAGGGAGGCTTCCCAACCCAGGGATTGAACCTGGGTCTCCTGTGTTACAGGCAGATTCTTTACTGTCTCAGCTACTTCTAGCTCCTATTTCTTCTTTTTTTCTTAGCTTAAATGTAATTTCCTCTCAGGGAGTCCTCTTCACCCCATAAACTAAATAAAGTCCCCTTGCTATTTTTTTCTGTAATACTTCCTATCTCTTTGGCATTTCACTTGTTACATTCGCATGCCTTTTTCAATAAATTCTAAGCCCCATGAAGGCATAGATGTGTCTGTCTTGTTCTACACTGTATTGTAATTACCAGGTCCACAGTAGGATCTTGAATGTTTTTTGAGTGAATGAACATGTTCAAATCAACCCCATATTAGTGTTTGCCAGCCACACATGCATTTCAGCCATCCCCTTTTGTTGACTTAAATTAGCTTTGCTTAATTGTACTAACTGTATATAAACATGAAATAAAATATGTACTCCTTATGCTTATAGCTTTTATATAGCTGTTAAACCATTTTTAAAAATCACCAATAAATGCAAAAATTATTAAACAATTACAATTTAAATTAATGAATGCTTTTTTTGCTAAGTCTTAATCACTTATTTTTATTTATTTTAAATAATATAAAGTTGTTGCCTTGGGTCCTAATAAATACTTAATGCATAACAGCCTTTTGATTTTGATAATAGTAATTCAGAAAATACCTGTTGGCAATAAATATATTATTCAAAATCACATTATGGACTTGAAGGCCTTGCTTGCTATCTCAGGACCATCAGACTGCAGCTGTGTCAATGAGCAGTCCTTGAATTGCAGTTTTAATGATTTTAATGTTTTCCAATTTCTTGGCTGGTATAGTTAGTGTCTTGTACATTCAAAGACTAGTATTCACAGGTGCTGAACTTGACATCAAACATACATTCAATTCAATGATCACTAGAGTCAGGAAAAGGAGCACAATGTTTGTGGAATTTAGTTCTTACAGATTTTTAGTTTCAGCATACAGCCAAGTGTCAGACTGTTGAAGGAAGTCAGTAGATAGTGGAAATGACTCATTTACACTGTTTTGAAAACAACTTGAACATAATAATTCTCTTTCTTATTATTGCTTTCTCTTTGTAAATTTTTGAACCACCAAAACATAACCTTTGTTCTACAATACCTTCATGCCATTATGAAGATGTTGTTATGAATGCCTCAATGCCATTTGACCTTCATTTGGTGTGACTCCATTGACTATGTATCCAGTCTGCCTCTGTCCTTTCCTTATTAGGCTGTAGCAGTGAATGTAGCACAGAACTCCAGTGCCTGTCATTCTGGTGTCATGAAATCAAAGTCTTGGTGATCAATAAGTGTCTTAAAATTGGCCTTTGTCACTGTCGTGTGTGTGCCTGCCTGCACACTGTGTTTTTGTGATGAGGATCACTCAGCACCAATGTAATAATAAATGTACACCTGGGCACTGTGTTGGTAAAGGGGTGGTTAAAATGATCTCGTCTAGATTTATACCACTTTCTTTCGGATGAATGCTAGGATGAAAATACAGAATTGAAAGATTATTTTGGAGAAGTCACAGATTCTTGAGTGTATCTGTGGGTCTCTAGAGATCCTGAGACCCCCAGTTGAGGATATTTGCTGAGAGCATTTGCAGCAGACCATGTACAAACCATAGCCAGATCACTGTGTTTATGAAAATGTTCGGGTTCATGGGGGTCATTCCCTTGGTTCTCTACATCTGTCTAGCCTGTTAGCCTGTCCCTGCATCTTAACCAAGCCCCTTCTTGTTGAACGATGGAGAAGCCTTATTTTCTGGTCTCTCCAAGGCCTCAGAGGCTCTCTGTTGGAGTCTCTCTCTGGCTCTTTGTGGTTCCCTAGGTCACTCTGCCAGAGAAGGCGATGGCACCCCACTCCAGTACTCTTGCCTAGAAAATCCCATGGATGGAGGAGCCTGGTAGGCTGCAGTCCATGGGGTCGCGAAGAGTCAGACACGACTGAGCGACTTCACTTTCACTTTTCACTTTCATGCATTGGAGAAGGAAATGGCAACCCACTCCAGTGTTCTTGCCTGGGAGAATCCCAGGGACGGGGGAGCCTGGTGGGCTGCCGT
Source organism: Bubalus bubalis (assembly GCF_019923935.1). Classification (NCBI taxonomy): domain Eukaryota; kingdom Metazoa; phylum Chordata; class Mammalia; order Artiodactyla; family Bovidae; genus Bubalus; species Bubalus bubalis. Next base: position 53,496,807 of record NC_059162.1, on the reverse strand, counting down.
CTATGGGGTGGCACAGAGTCGGACACGACTGAAGCGACTTAGCAGCAGCAGCAGGTAACTCTGCAGGCCTATCACTCAGAAGCACGGGGCACTTGTTGAGGAGAGAGCATAGAAGAACATAGCAGAGCAGGTAGGGAAGGCAATGAGGATTTCAAGTAAATCAGATTCTTACTCTTAATATGAAAAGGAAAAATTGATGCAGATACAGACCCCAAAGTCGAAGGCACTTTATTACATTATGGCTTTAGCCTAAGGACCTAGAAGTAACTTTTTTGCATATATAATTTTAATAGCATTATTGAGATAACATTCATATACATACAGTTGGCCCAATAAAAGTGTACTATTCACTGGTGTTAAATACATTCACGGATTTGTGCAAACCATCATCACAGACAATTTTAGAGTATTTCATCACCCCAAGAGAAACCCTGTATCCATTATAAGTCATTCCCATTCTTCCCAACTTCCCTAGCCCCTAGCAACCGCCGGTCTACTTTCTGTCTCTGTAGATTTGCCTATTCTGGACATTTAATATAAATAGTATCATATATTATGAGGTCCTTTGTTTCTGGCTTCTTTCGTGGAGTATAATGTTTTCAAGGTCAGCCATATTATAGCATGTGTCAGTATTTCATTTCTTTTTATCGCCAAATATTTCATTATATAGATTTGCCAGCAAAATTTCAAGTGTATTGCTTGGTAGTGTTATATTCACATTGTTGTGAAACAGATATCCAGAACTTTTTCATCTTGCAAAACTGAAACTAGGTATACGTCATCGTTTTATTTATCCATTCTCATTTGTTGATGGACATTTGCATTATTTTCCATTTTGCCTATTTGTGTACAAGTTTTTGTGTGGACATATGTTTCATTTTTCTTGGTGTATCCCTAGGAGCAGAATTGATGTCATATTGTAATTCTGTATTTAACATTTTGAGGAAATGCCCAACTGTTCTCCAAAGTGGCTGCACCATCTTACATTTCCATTAGCAACATATGAAGATTCAAGTCCTGCACATTCTGGCTAACACTTGCTATTTTCTGTCTTTTGATTAGAACCATTTTAGTAGGTGTGAAATAGTATCCCATTGTGATCTTTGTTTGTATTTCTCCTGTGATTAATGATGTAGAACATCTTTTCATGTGAAGTTTAAAAAATTTAGTTAAAGCATTTTTTTCTTAAAGTTTCCCTCTACTCCTGGGGTTACAATTTAAGAAGCAAGTACACCTTTGGGGATTGGAAGATTGAGAGAAAATAACTGTTCTTAGTGTTAAGGACTGACTATTCAGAACTTAAGTAGAAGCAATTGAACCGTCACATTGTCAGGGACCTCCATATGGAATCCTTGTCCATAACAAGCAAAGGAAGGAGAAGTTGTAAAATGGGCCCAAGTGTGGGAGAGTCCCTTTCAAGCTCCTAAGTTACCAACACAACGGAGCCAAAGAATGGCCTTCAAATTGTGGGAAAATACAAAAGTCATCTTTATATTCTCCAGTTTCTTGTTTGGTGTTTGGCACAAAAATATTTATTCTTGGCATTGGAGAAGATTTATCCTTAAGTATAGCAGACAGACCAAGAGTTTAGAATTATAAAACATGAGAAATAGAAGTTTTATACTGTGTAAAGTGGGGTTTTGACATGAAGTAACCATAAAGTAAATTCTACCAGGTCTCCTCAGATTATACAAATTCCTTCAAAAATACCTGCCTAATATCTTCCATGACTATTACCACACACACTTGAAAGTATTTATGGAGTCCATGATACCAGTGAGATTTATATATATCTCTGTGTCTCTCTTTATTTCCTCCCCCCTCACATAAGGCAGATCAATTCTTGCAGAAATAAAGAGCTAATAATAACCATGGTGTGTTCTCTTGGCAAAATATTAGCCTTTGCCCTGCTTCATTCTGTACTCAAAGGCCAAATTTGCCTGTTACTCCAGGTGTTTCTTGACTTCCTACTTTTGCATTCCAGTCCCCTATAATGAAAAGGACATCTTTTTTGGGGTGTTAGTTCTAGAAGGTCTTGTAGGTCTTCATAGAACCATTCAGCTTCAGCTTCTTCAGCATTACTGGTTGGGGCATGGACTTGGATTACCCTGATATTGAATGGTTTGCCTTGGAAATGAACAGAGGTCATTCTGTCGTTTTTGAGATTGCATCCAAGAACTTCATTTTGGACTCTTTTGTTGCCTATGATGCCTACTCCATTTCTTCTAAGGGATTCTTGCCCACAGTAGTAGATATAATGGTCATCTGAGTTAAATTCACCCATTTCAGTCCATTTTAGTTCACTGATTCCTAGAATGTCGACGTTCACTCTTGCCATCCCCTGTTTGACCACTTCCGATTTGCCTTGATTCATGGACCTAACATTCCAGGTTCCTATGCAATAGTGCTCTTTACAGCATTGGACCTTGCTTTTATCACCAGTCACATCCACACCTAGGTGTTGTTTTTGCTTTGGCTCCATCTCTTCATTCTTTCTGGAGTTATTTCTCCACTGATCTCCAGTAGCATATTGGGTACCTATCGACCTGGGGAGTTCCTCTTTCAGTATCCTATCATTTTGCCTTTTCAAACTGTTCATGGGGTTCTCAAGGCAAGAATACTGAAGTGGTTTGCCATTCCCTTCTCCAGTGGACCACATTCTGTCAGAACTCTCCACCATGACCCGTTCGTCTTGGGTGGCCCCACACAGCATGGCTCATAGTTTCATTGACTTAGACAAGTCTGTGGTCCATGTGATTAGATTTGATAGTTTTCTGTGATTGTGTTTTTCATTCTGTTGCCCTCTGATGGAGAAGGATAAGAGGCTCATGGAAGCTTCCTGATGGGAGAGACTGACTAAAGGGAAAACTGGGTCTTGTTCTGATGGGCGGGGCCGGGCTCAGTAAATCTTTAATCGAATTTTCTATTGATGGTTGGACCTGTGTTTCCTCCCTGCTGTTTACCCGGGGTCAAACTATGGTGGAGGTAATGAAGATAATGGCAACCTCTTTCAAAAGGTCCCATGCATGTACTGCTACACTCAGTGCCCCCAACCCTGCAGCAGGCCACCACCGACCCACGCCTGTGCTGGAGACTCGTGGACCCTCGCAGGCAAGTCTGGTATGTTCACAAGTCACAGAATGTTGCTGCTGCTGCTGCTAAGTCACTTCAGTCGTGTCCGACTCTGTGCGACCCCATAGACGGCAGCTCAACAGACTCCTCCGTCCCTGGGATTCTCCAGGCAAGAGTACTGGAGTGGGTTGCCATTTCCTTCTCCAATGCATGAAAATGAAAAGTGAAAGTGAAGTCGCTCAGTCGTGTCCGACTCTTAGCGACCCCATGGACTGCAGCCCACCAGGCTCCTCCGTCCATGGGATTTTCCAGACAAGAGTACTGGAGTGGGTTTCCATTGCCTTCTCCAGAAAAACAGCTGCTGCTGCTAAGTCACTTCAGTCGTTTCTGACTCTGTGTGACCTCATAGACAGCAGCCCACCAGGCTCTCGCGTCCCTGGGATTCTCCAGGCAAGAACACTGGAGTGGTTTGCCATTTCCTTCTCCAATGCGTGAAAGTGAAAAGTGAAAGTGAAGTCGCTCAGTCGCGTCCGACCCTCAGCGACCCGGCGGACTGCAGCCTTTCAGGCTCCTCCGTCCATGGGAGAATGTTGAACTCCATACAAAAGTCTTCCTTACCCCGCTGAGTCTTTGCAGCAGGAATTGGAAGATGTAGAATGAGAATTTTATGTACATACCTACGCCATGTTTTTGGAAGGAGATTTGTCATTGCTTCACTGGCCTGCTCACTGCAGGTGCAGTTGAGTGTGGCAGGAACCTTGCAGAGTGTGCTGCCATGGCTGCACCTGAAGCAGATATTGCAGCTTCGTGCACACTTAAGAAGTTTGGATTTGATTGTTGAGCCAGCAGGGAATTTTTAACTTGGGAGAGTAATGATTAGGTTTCTCTTTTCTTTTCTAAGGAAATGTAACTGGTGGCATTGTGGAGGATAGGCTGAAGAAGGTGGAGATGAGTGGCGGGGACTTTGGGTTAAAGCTTAAATGTAGGCCGTGAGGAAGAGAGGACCAGTGTGAAAGTCTTCTAAGGTGAACCCATTAGTACCTGGTAACCTTGTGGATGTGAGAGTTGAGAGATAGAGGACTTGAGGATGCTTCAAGAATTCTAGCTTAGAAAACCTGGGCAAGGTACCATATTGACGCAGAATTGTAGGATTAGGTGATCGATGAGGTCAGGAATATCAAAGCCAGTGGTAGACTTAGTTCAAGGCTCCACTCTTGATGGTCTGAGAACCTTTGTGGTTCTCTTGATCTTGGGTACTTTAGTCAACTTAATTAGAAGATAGAAGTTCAATTGTGTTTGTTTGCCTTTTAGTTTATCTAGAAAATTGATCAACATTAGCATTTCTCCTGGTATCAAGTAGTTCTTTAAGGCAAGAAAAGCATTTAGTTAAACTATTAGTGCTCCTACTAAAGTTTTTCCCAGGTTTTTGCAAAATTTTCTTTTAAGTAGACATATTTAGAAGGAAACTCAAGAAACAACATTTTGTTACTAAGCTGGTAAAAGACATTTTAAACTCTGCTCCGCCCCAAAGGAATTCTAATTGATAATGCTGGTGTTTTCCCAGTTGTAGGTCTTACATCCATCCCATCTTTAGCTACAAGATTCCTCAGATAAATCTTGAGTTTATGGGAAATAGACCCTGTATGGAGTAGGGACAAGGTGAAACCAGGTACCCTTTCCAAATCAGCCTTATGAATATTTGATCATTTTTAAGTGAACCAGTAGTAATTGCAGTGTTTTATTCTTAGTACAATTAAATTCAGACTTGTGCCTTCAGTTAAAGCATAGGAATTGAACCTCAATAGTTTACTTCAAAATCTGTTTCTGAGATGAGATACTTGGTATTATTGCATTGTCGTGATAGATGATGAAGTTGCTTCTGGTGTTTAGGGCCTCAAGGTTGCAAAGTTATGTAAGTTGTTTACAGATAAAATGCTAGTAAAGAAAAGTTCATTTTCCTGCCAGAAGTACAAACCCCAAGAATTTAGTATGGTGAATGTCTGGTCTTCTCTTGCAGCTGTCCTGTGTTTACAGAGTTAAATTATCTTACGTGTCTAGGGTTAAGTGTCACAGTTTCATGGGTTATACAGTAAAACAAAGTTTCTGTTTTGTATTTTGTTTAAGAAAGTGAGTAGATGATTGCCTGAGGTTGAATTGGTATTTAGAGCCTCATTAATGATTAATTAAAAATACACAGAAAGTGTTAGTCACTCAGTCGTGTCTGACCCTTGCGACCCCATGGACTGTATAGCCCACCAGGCTCCTCTGTTCATGGGGTTCTCCAGGTAAGAATATTGGAGTGGGTTGCAGTTTCCTTCTCCAGGGGATCTTCTCAACCCAGGAATCAAACCCAAGTCTCCTGCACTACAGCCAGGTTCCTTAGCGTCTGAGCCATCAGGGAAGCCATAAAAACACACAGAAGCACTTTTTTTCTGAGTGCCTATACATAATGGTCTTTAGGGGCTGAGATATTCAGAAGAGATCCTCTTACCACTCCTAAAAAATATATTGCTTTTAGACTTAAAGTATATTTGAACAGAGTTTAAAACTTAGAGTTAGGCTCTTTGCATTAATTTACATAGGGCATAATTACCTTTAGTAATTTAAGTTTCTGATAGCACTGGAATTCTAGTTTTCATTAACACTCTTGCTTCTTTCTACTACTTACAGGAATACTAACAAGATACCTTAACTATCATCTTGAGAGTTAATGGTTTATGTCAGTTGGCTTCACTTTAAAGTTTTCTGGTGACTTGCATTTGGAACATGTCAGTGATTCATAATATCTGGTTACCTGTGGCTTGGTACAGTTGGTGGGCAGATTTATTTCAGTACCCTCAGTGGCTCTTTTCTGTAGTAAAAATCCATTGAAAACTATTATGAGGTTGTTGTTTTTTTAATAGTTTCATATATTTATTTACTTTTGCCTATTTGCTTTGGATGCTATCTCATATTTTCCAGTTTTGCTCTTGGGCATCTATAGCTTTTACATTCATTTGGCTTGGGGAACATTATACCTCTGTTTACCTAGTATAGCTCAGTTCCTTGAGTGATCTCTTCCTCAGTATGTGACAATCTCTTGTAGAGTTTCAAATTTATATTTTATAAATTAGAAGGTGGCTTAGGTAATCATAAACATAAGGTATACACAATCATTTTTCTAGAGTATATTTTCTCCAGTTTAAATGATAGTTGTTTAGTGACAAGGACTCTAATTGAAATATAGATTACCACTGACAGCAACCAGTATGTTGCTGACCATATGGTACTTTCCTGGTAATATCTGGTTGAATGGAGTTGCCCTGGGTGCACAGTGGATGGCTTATTACCTGGAAGCAGAACATAGAATATTCTGCTAGCTGCTTTCAGAGATGTTGCATATCCTTACCCGGCCAAATGACTCATCACTAAGACATGAGGTCTGAAACTGCCCAGAGGCAGTCAGTCTCCTTTCTCTATTCTTTATGGGGGTCCTTCTACGATAGTGATCAGAACTTTGTTCAGTTGTTTGTTATAGAAGAGGCAAGACATGAGTCAACCCAAACATATTCTGTACCAAACACGTTCACAGTCTGTTCTCCTTTCCCCAGCTGTAATTTCTTCATTCCACATTTTCAAGATAATTTCTGTAAGGATGGCCTTATTGTTAGAAATTGATGTTGAAAGACCTCTCTGCTCGCCTTTGGAGAAACTGGACAGTGTCTGTATTTAACTGTTTAACTTTTCTCTGGGTTCTGTCTGCCTATTTAATACAACTGGGTTTCCCTGAAGTGAATATTGGTATGTTTTGTCATCTTCCCCAACTTTGTGCCTCCCCTTTCAGGTGAATGTAAATAACTAAAGGCCCCCATCACTCTACCTTCTGCACTATGCCGGGTATACAATAAGTGCTTATGATGCCTACTCAAAGCTTGCATGAATGAAAACTTCAAGTGGCTTAACTCTTAAGTAACAATATTTTGCTTGTTAATTTCTACAGGTTGGGAGAGGATCAGTGTAGAGTTAAAATTGGGGTCAAATCATGGAAATTTTAGGTGGAAATAGTTTGTGACCTTAGATAAATAAAGATGTTTTTAAGCCATATTAAAACGAGGCTCCTAGTGCAGAAGATTTGCTTATTCTTTCCAGACCGTGAACAGTTGTCTTGTTCTCACCAAAGGCAATTTTGTTGAAATGTTCTTAGAAACAGTGTGTACAGGCTTCTGTAATTGCAGAGATCATAGAGATGTAGGGAACATCAAGATACTGATTCAACCTGTCCTCTTTGGGGGATGTTTGACCCCTTCCCTCTAACTCAACACCCCTGAAAGCTGTCAACACAAAGTTGCCAAATAAGGAAATAGAATCAGTTTGTGTATTACAGCCTTCTGGAAGATGATGGGGGGGGGAGGGGGCAAAAGTATAATTACACATATATCCTTTTTAGGTTCCTCTTGTATTTTTAATGACCTAATACCTGGAACATTTTTGATAAGTTTAGTTCTTGCAGAACTACCCCTCATAATAGGCAGCTGAAGGCAGTGAATTGAACCTCATGGTTCCTTTCCATGGCTTCTCCTTTGAACATCACCCCATGTTTACATCCAGGATGGACTGACCACATTGTTATGTTCTAAATATGCTAGATATAGCAGAAGAAGGATGTCACCACTATGTAAAATAGAACCCTCTATAAAGCTGAAACTGATGGTTGAACCACTAAAATATGAGATACGTCTTTGTCATTGTATAGGATTGAAAACTATTGAATTTATGGTGTGATTCTTATAGTCCTAAATTTTATAATCCCGTCTGCTAAGTTTGCTAATAAAGGCCAAATGTTTACCCTTACATTCTTAAAACTAATTTATGAGGGCAGAGTATCAGCTATATCATAACAGATTTAGAACACCTTTCAATGTCAGATGACCTAATCAGTTATTAATCTTTTCTATGGGGAACGTTTTTCCTTCATCAGCTGTCTGAAATATTTGGGAAACTCTATCATGTGGGAGTTGCCATTCATCAGGAAATGCTTGTTCATAGATGCAAGACAGACCACATGGAGCAGTAAATATTACTTATCACTGTGGAAACCAAAAATCACAAATGGGTATAGCCTTTAAATCACAAACATTCTGCATCTTATGAGGATAAGTCATATCCAGATTGGGTTCAGTTCACTCAAATATTTATAAGGGATTTAATGATCAGAAAGTCTGGGGGACTTTGTTTCATGACTAATTTTCCTCTGCACAAAATCTAAAAGATCATTCAAGGGGGAAATAAGAGGAAAAAGTCCAGTTTGTATGGATTATCTAGCTTGTAAATGTAAAACTCTGGATTGGGAGTTAGGAGGCTAGGGTTTTAGCTATGGCTCTTTCAAAAAGTAGCTATGTGGGTTCAGACAACTCTTTTAACTTATTTGGATCTCCGTTTTCTTATCTGTAACAAGATGAAATTGGGCCATACGCCCCTCAGTGATAAATCTGTTTTCTTTTGTTGTTCCTGTAGAAGTACAAAACTTTTTTTTATTGAGAAGAGGTGTTCGGCTTGGATATGCCTCACTATATCAAGAGTACTGAGGGTTATTGTTCTACAGCAGTGACTTTATTACCTGAAAAACACTTTGTTCAGTCAGCATTGGGGCCACATGTCTACATGTTACCATTTGTTTATGGATCCTGCCTCCCTCTCCTTTCAGTATGTACTGACATGGAATGTCAGTATCGTCTAGTAGTGTGATGAAGTATGCAGCAATCTGAATGTGGAAGTTTAATTTGTCTTACAGCCAAAAGGTGGCAAAAGAGTATCTATGATGTCCACAGATAAACATAAGGATAATGCCTTAAGAAATGGGCTGAAGATGTTAACAGGTTGGTAGAAGAGGAGGCTGGCTGAATTAGTTAATGAGAGTGTTTATTCACATATCCATTTAATTCCTGGTTCTGCTAAGACTTTGCCATGACCGTCATTTCAGTAGTTTCTGTGAAACTACTGGGTTATCTCATAAGTGGAATTTGAATCATTTGCTCCTAATGACTCAGCAGAGTCTGTAAGGAGGAAAAGTTATCTTTATTTCCAGCTCTGTTGCTGATCTGGGTGTATGTGACAAGGCAACTTCTCTTGGCTATTTTCCCATTATTAAGTGATGGAAATATCTATCCCATCTTTATCCCTTCAGAACATTATAAAGATAAACGAAATAACTAAATAAAGCTATAAACCAGTGTTCGTTTGTGTGTTAATAATCAGGTAGAATCTTTGGGACTTGATTCAGAATTCAAATGTCCTTTTGAGTGGTGGTGGTGGTGGTGGTGGTGGTTTGGTCGCTAAGTCGTGTCCGACTCTTGGGACCCCATGGACTGTGGCCTGCCAGGCTCCTCTGTTCATGGGATTCTCCAGGCAAGAATACTGAAGTGGGTTGCCATTTCCTTCTCCATTTGAGTGTTAGATATTGCTATTTGATTTCTTTTATATGAGGAGTTTGCTAGATTATAATTTTTAAAATATGCTAGTGATTAAAAGTGAGAGACTCCAAAACATTTGAGTACCTGGCTTTTACAAAAAATACCATAATGTAAGGGTCCGTTAAGTGTTTCTCATATTCTTATTATTTCATGTCATAAATAGTTTTTGATCATCTGCTGAACACCACACACTGTTTTGGGGCGCTGAAGAAATGTAGTGAGTATAACAAAGTCCTGATCCAGAGACCATAGAGTGTGGAAACCTGTTAGGTCTCCTCTAGTAAATGCTAACAAGAAAAATTAGGTGTGATAAGGAGACAGAGAAGGGGGAGAAGTGGGTGCTGGTGGTCATGAAGGGCCCTTCTGTTTAGATGACACTTGAGCAGACACCTGGAGGAAGTGAAGGTACAAGCCAGGTGGGATATCGGGAACATTCTGGTTAGAGGAAGCACAGGTGTAGAAGCTGTGCAGCGGCTGTGTGGTTGGAGAAGGGCACCCTGGTGGAGCCGAGTCAACTAGGGGGTGGAGAGAGGATGCAGTTCAGAGGAGGGTGCAGGCCGGCGTGCGGGTGGCCTGAGGCCTTCTGGGCCACTGACTACACTCTTGACATTTAGGTGGTGGTGGTTTGTTTGTTAGAATAGTGATGAGATTTTTATTTTTCCATAAGATGACAAATTCTCACTTCTAGGGAGATACTACCACATATCCCAAAATATACCAGTCATATAAATCTATAGTGAAAATCATTACTAAAAAGTGTTTCTGTGAAATCATTTTATCCTGGAAACAAAATGGGAAGGCCAAACATTCAATTTCCTTTTAAGAAAAAAAAAAAGGCACCGACTTTCTGATTGATAGTATTTTTATATTGAGATATAATTGACATGATATTAGTTTCATGGGTAAAACATAATGATTTGATATTTGTATATATTCAAAATTGTCACCTCAATCAGTTTAGTTAACATTCCTCACCACACATAGTTATATTTGTTTTCCTTGTGATGAGAACTTTGAAATATACAATAGTGTGTTATTAACTATATATAAAGAAGGCTAAGTGTCAAAGAACTGATGCTTTCAAATTGTGCTGGAGATGACTGTTAAGAATCCCTTGGATTGCAAGGAGATCAAACCAGTCAATCTGAAAGAAAATCAACCCTGAATATTCATTGGAAGGACTGATGCTGAAGTTCTAATACTTTGGCCACCGAATTTGAAGAGCCAACTCATTGGAAAAGACCCTGATGCTGGGAAAGTTTGAAGGCAAGAGGAGAAGGGGGCAGCAGAAGATGAGATGATTAGATAGCATCACCAACTCAATGGACATGAATTTAAACAAACTCCAGGTGATGGTGCAGGACAGGGAAGCCTGACTTGTTGCAATCCTTGGGATCGCAGAGTCAGACACAACTTAATGACTAAACAAAAGCAAGTAGTTTTTTACATATATATATATATACACACTCTATCTCCGGAGAAGGCAATGGCAACCCACTCCAGTTGCCTGGAAAATCCCATGGACGGAGGGGCCTGGTGGGCTGCAGTCCATGGGGTCGCTAGGAGTCAGACACGACTGAGCGACTTCACTTTATTTTTTCACTTTCATGCATTGGAGAAGGAAATGGCAACCCACTCCAGTGTTCTTGCCTGGAGAATCCCAGGGACGGGGGAGCCTGGTGGGCTGCCGTCTATGGGGTCGCACAGAGTCGTACACGACTGAAGCGACTTGGCAGCAGCAGCAGCATATACACCATCTCAGATCACTAGCCCAACTCCTAGTCACATCTCTGGGCTCCTCCTCAGTGCATGAAATTCAGTCTTCTGCTTAGAAACTGGGTCTTCTACTCCACCCCCAGTGCATCCTCCTGCTTCTGTGCATCCCCTAAACTCCCCCAGTCGGCTTCCTTTCCCCTGTCTCCTCACATTCTCTCCTTAATTTTCATTTGTGATGTTTTTACTACTGTGGTAAAAAACACATGATGTGAATTTTCCATTTGAATCCAGTGTGCGGTGCGTGAGTGCTCAGTCCTGTGTCCAGTTCTCTGTGACACCATGGACTGTAGCCTGCCAGGCTCCTCTGTTCGTGTGATTTTCCAGGCAAGAATATTGGAGTGGGTTGCCATTGCCTCCTCCAGGGGATCTTTCTGACCCAGGGATCAAACCCACATCTTGTGCAGGTCCTGCGCTGGCAGGCAGATTCTATACCACTACACCACCTGGGAAGCCCCTAAACTATATGTACAGTGTGCAGCAGAGCTCTACAACTCTATCTTTTGAGTTCTCACAGCACTGTGTGCTTTATAAACACCGTGTCAGACAATGTTTCCACTTCCATCTTCTCCGAGGTACTCTTTATTTTTCTATCTCTACATCTAACCCTATACCTGACACACAGGACGTGATAATTAAATGTTAAATGGCATTTGTATTTCTTTAATGAACACTTATAAAGCCACTTAACTCTGTGCCAAACCGTGTTCTGAGTGCTTTGCAAGTGTTGGTTCGTTTGATTTTCACAAGAACCCTTTGTATGCTTTGTTTCATTTTATAAGAAAACTGAGGCACCAAGATGTTGAGAAACTTGCACATGGTTACAGCTAATAGTGAATGAATCCATTTATAAAGGAAGAAAAAATAAAGATAGGTTCTTGAAGATTACTTGTGCTGCCTCAGGGCTCCAGGAACAGCAGACAGGGTGGGTCCTCAGTGGCTGGGAGCATGGTGGCATGGAGCCTGTCGGTGCCTGAGGTCCTTTTGAAAAGCTTCTTTGTCCCCTGCCTTCCAAGCCAGGCAGACACCTGTCTTCCGAAGGCCTTCTCCTACCCCAAGCTCTTTCCTGCCAGAGATACTTGAGGCCTCCTTTGTCCTCTAATCTGCTCAAGTGACTTTAGGACACTTCTGGAACTGCTGGGGTTAAGTGATAGATTTCTCTCTGTGATTGGCGGTTACACGTCCTGGAGGGGAATTTAACAGCTAACTCCGCATCCCTTCTCCTACCAAGTGTTTGAAAAACCAGCAGAGTTTTAAATATTGTGGTCCATAAACCACCAAGGTTAAAACCATCATGGGATCTCATTTAACATACCACTCTCTGGGCTCCACCTTCAGTTCATTTCAGTTTAATTGCTCAGTTGTGTCTGACTCTTTGCAACCCCATGGACTGCAAGTACTCCAGGCCTCCCTGTCCATCGCCAACTCCTGGAGTCCACACAAACTCATGTCCCTTGAGTCAGTAATGCCATCCAACCATCTCATCCTCTGTTGTCCCCTTCTCTGCCTGTCCTCAATCTTTCCCAGCATCAGTGTCTTTTCAAATGAGTCAGTTCTTCTCATCAGGTGGCCGAAGTATTGGAGTTTCAGCTTCAACATCAGTCCTTCCAATGAACACTCAGGACTGAGCTCGTTTAGGATGGACTGGTTGGATCTCCTTGCTGTCCAAGGGACTCTCAAGAGTCTTCTCCAGCACCACAGTTCAAAAGCATCAGTTCTTCAGTGCTCAGCTTTCTTCACAGTCCAACTCTCACATCCATACATGACTACTGGAAAAACCATAGCCTTGACTAAGGGGACCTTTGTTGGCAAAGTAATGTCTCTGCTTTTTAATATGCTGTCTAGGTTGGTCATAACTTTCCTTCCAAGGAGTAAGCATCTTTTCATTTCATGGCTGCAATCACCATCTGCAGTGATTTTGGAGCCCGAAAAAAATAAAGTCAGCCACTGTTTCCACTGTTGCCCCATATATTTGCCATGAAGTGATGGGACCGGATGCCATGATCTTAGTTTTCTGAATGTTGAGCTTTAAGCTAATGTTTTCACTCTCCTCTTTCATCAAGAGGCTCTTTAGTTCTTCTTCACTTTCTGCCATAAGGGTGGTATCATCTGCATATCTGAGGTTATTGATATTTCTCCCAGCAGTCTTGATTCCAGCTTGTGCTTCATCTAGCCCAGCCTTTCTCATGATGTCCTCTGCATGCAAGTTAAATAAGCACAGTGACAATATACGGCCTTGACATATTCCTATTTGGAACCAGTCTGTTGTTCCATGTCCAGTTCTAACTGTTGTTTCCTGACGTGCATACAGATTTCTCAAGGCTCAGGTCAGGTGATCTGGTATTCCCATTTCTTTTAGAATTTTCCACAGTTTATTGTGATCCACACAGTCAAAGGCTTTAGCATAGTCAATAAAGCAGAAGTAGATGTTTTTCTGGAACTCTCTTGCTTTTTCAATGATCCAGTGGATGTTGGCAATTTGATCTCTGGTTCCTCTGCCTTTTCTAAAACCAGCCTGAACATCTGAAAGTTCACAGTTCACGTATTGGAGAATTTTGAGCATTACTTTGCTAGCATGTGAGATGAGTGCAATTGTGCAGTAGTTTGAGCATTCTTTGGCATTGCCTGTCTTTGGGATTGGAATGAAAACTGACCTTTCCCAGTCCTGTGGCCACTGCTGAGTTTTCCAAATTTGCTGGCATATTGAGTGCAGCACTTTCACAGCATCATCTTTTAGGATTTGAAATCACTCCACTGGAATTCCATCACCTCCACTAGCTTTGTTCATAGCGATGCTTCCTAAGGCCCACTTGACTTCACATTCCAGGATGTCTGGCTCTAGTGAGTGATCACACCATCATGATTATCTGGGTCGTGAAGATCTTTTTTGTACAGTTCTTCTGTGTATTGTTGCCGTCTCTTCTTAATATCTTCTGCTTCTGTTAGGTCCATCCCATTTCTGTCTTTTATTGAGCCCATCTTTGCCTGAAATGTTCCCTTGGTATCTCTAATTTTCTTGAAGAAATCTCTAGTCTTTCCTATTCTGTTATTTCCCACTGATTACTAAGGAAGGCTTTCTTATCTCTCCTTGCTAAATGGGTAGATCTTTCCTTTTCTTCTTTGCTTTTCACTTCTCTTCTTTTCAGAGCTATTTGTAAGGTCTCCTCAGACAGCCATTTTCACCTTAAATCTGCTAAATCAACCTTCACAGATGGGGTCCCCAAATCTGATTTTCAGCTTCTTAAAAATAACTGGGCTGGAGAACATGCAGTTGTACCTTGTGAAGGGAAAGAGATGAGATTGACAAAAAGACAATGTGATGCATGCTTCTCTCCACAGAGAGAGAAGGCAAATCTATGATCCTACTACCATTCTTTTTTCCCTTGGTTAGGGAAGAAAAGTTGCAGATCATAAAGTAGGGTGGGGTGGGAGAGAGATCCAAGAGGGAGGGGACAAATGTATAAGTATAGCTTATTCAGTTCATTGTTCAGCAGAAACCAACACAGCATTGTAATACAATTACAGTCCAATTAAAAAAAAAAAAAAAACTAAGAGGAAATATATATGTATACTCCAGTTATCTAGAAGAAGGGTTGGTAAATTGTGACGCACGGGGCAGCTGTCTACTTTTGGGAAACAGCCACATTTATTTGTTTATGTTTTGTCTATGACGGTGCTATACTGGTGGAATTGAGTAATGGCTGCAAAGACTATACAGCCTGCAAAGCCTAAAATATTTACTATTTGGCCCTTTATGGAAAAAGTTTGTCAGGCAACTGAATACCCAATAGAACTTCCTGAAAAGATAGAAGCATTTTATCTCCTCTCCAGTAGGATCGCCACTAGAACTTGAAGAGTAGCTCATGTGATCAAGTAGTGGAGATTTTCATTTTATTTAGTTTTATTTTAGCTAATAGCTACTGTAACAGATTTTGCAGGATGAGTGCAAAGGTTTCAGACTGGAGTTGGCTGTGAGGTGTCTTAGATACTGTTTACTTCAAGCTCCTGGGAAGAGGGAGTCTGGAGAAAGGAACATGCCAAAAGAATGCATTTTAGAACTTTTCATTTTTTTTTTTTCCATTGTGAGTTATAAGTGTTACCTGTTGGGAGGATTCCCCTCTGCTGCTTATCAGCTTTTTGACCTTGGTCAAGTTTCTTAGCTTCTCTCTGCCTCAGTTTCTGCATTTGTAAATGGAGAGTGACAGTACCTACCTTGCAAGATTGTTGTGCAGTTTAAAGGCTTTAACAGTGCCTTGTATATAGTAAAAACATTGTATCTGCTTTTACCACTATTTCATACATTTTTACAGCTTAGTCCAGAAAAGTAATTTTTACTATTCCACGCATGCCCCCACCCTGCCCCACTGTCTTTTTTTTTGTTTAAGGAAAGTAGATTTTGAATTCCAGGATAACATGACACTAGCCTGGCTAGGGTAGTCTGTTCTAACTTGGAGACCAGCTCTGCTTCATATCCTTCCGTGCAGCAGTAGTTTGACTACAGTTAACCTGATGGGGTCCAGCATGTGGCATATGTGACATGCTATTGGCCAGAGTTTTACTGATGGTCCCTTCAAAAGTTGAAAGATGGCCACATTATTTTGTAGAAACTTTTCACAAGTAAATGAGGAATACTTAATTAGAAGCAGGATGTTTCATAGTGTTAGTGCTTGTTCCTAGGCTGAAGAAATCCTAGTACTATTTGAAAGGAAATATGTTTCCATTTTATCTTAAGACATGTGGGAGTCTCCTCACATGAGTAAGCTTGACATCACCCCTTTTATAGAAGTGTGAGCAGGGCTGGCAGGAACACACTGGGAGGTGGGAGTATCTTTTGTGTAAATGACGACAGCAGCAGGAATCCATAAGTGAAGAAAGTATTTAGAATGATAGCACTGTATGTTTTTAAATTGCGTGTTCATTTGTTAACTTTCTCATCTTCAGTGTCATCTACTGATAATCCAGCGCTATGTACTTGCCATGACTAAACAGTGTCACTTTGTAAAACTTCTCAGAGACCAATGAATGTGGCCTCTTGAAAATCAACTTTTAGGTTTTCTGAGACAGTAATGATGCAACAGTCCTTAGATCTGTTCTCCAAGGATGGAACAACAGAGTGTTCAGCAGATTTTATGTGCTCAGCAGTTGCTCCCCAAGGCTGCCTTTTTGATCTGTAAGATCATGTTGCAATACCCCTCGATAAGCAAATAATATGAGAAGAAAGCTAGATCCAGACGGCAGGGGCTGTTTCATTATGCACAGAGTATTAGGCCATAATATTCTGCTTGTTTTCTATTTTCAAATTCTAGGTTGTGTTTGCATGTGTCTGAGATGCACTGAACCTGCTGAGAGTTTTCCTGGGCTCACTGGACAGAGCAGAAAAGAATGAGAAAATGCTTCTCTCTTAATATCCTCTAGCTTGTACAGCTTCAAACTGTGGTCACTGTAGGATGGGAGGATTGGAAGCATTGAAGGCTGATGGGATGTGGCCCGTAATGGGTTAGGTAGTCCAGTAAGCAATGAAAAGTTTTCTTCTGCTGCCCTAAGTTCAATAGTTTTTCTTCTTTTGTTTGAACTGTAGAAAAAGGGTACAGCTTGCAATTTAAAAGGCTGTGGTTCCAATTATAGATTTCCTCGGGGTAGAAACCTTATTAATATAAATTGCAGAGCTAGAATTAATGAGTAGAAGTTATGAGAAGACTGACTTAAGCTCAGTATAAGGGAACGTTTGTTAAGCTAGAGCTGACCAGCAGTCTGCTAGGATTCTGTTAGGATGTGCACAGGAATAAGAAACTGGATGAGATGGTATTGTATGCCATGATGTCATATATTTCAAAGATATTTTAATGAAAACAAATTGCATTAAACCCTTGATGTTATTAATACTTTATTTATAATGTTATGTTCAAAGAATTATTTCTTTTTTCCAAAGTTGTAGGTGAATGAGCCTAGCTTACTGAATGTGGCACTAATAGATATATTTGTTCTAATTATGTGTGTTGTATAACCGTCTTCTGTGCAGATTTATTTTAAAATGAATTAGCCATCCACTAATGAGAGTATACATGAATAAATTCAGCAGTTACTTATTTGGGACCGACTCTACCCATCACACTGTGCTAGCCTCACTGAGGTTAAAAATATAAATGAGACACTGCCTTTGCATTCTAATTGGAGAAATAGGCATGTGCACTTGAGTCAAAACATAAATTTCAAAACTGAGACTGTGAAGAATATTTGAATCACCAAAGTTGAAGAGAAAGCCATTAACTCTTCTGGAGTAATCCAGGGAGTTGAGGTGGACTGAACTTTAAAAGACAAATAAGATTGGAAGGGGTGGGTACAATTAATTAACATTTATTTGTTGTCTGCTGTGAGACATTATTCTATATGCTTTTCTTGTCTCTATATTGTTTTCTGCTATTAATCTTCATTCTATAGATGGAGAAATTGCTTAGGGGCAAGGAGAGAGTTATTTAGGGTCTGTGAAGGAGGAGGTGTTGAGTAGCTGAAAGTAGTGTGTGTGGGGACAGAGAACTGGGTAAGAGAGGAAGTGAAAGTGAATGTCACTCAGTCGTGTCCAACTCTTTGTGACCCCATGGAATATATAGTCCATGGAATTCTCCAGGCCAGAATACTGGAGTGGGTAGCCTTTCCCTTCTCCAGGGGATCTTCTCAGCCTAGGGATTGAACCCAGGTCTCCGGCATTGCAGGTGGATTCTTTACCAGCTGAACCCAAGAATACTGGAGTGGGTAGCCTATCCCTTCCCTTGTGGATCTTCCTGACCCAGGAATCAAACCAAGGCCTCTGCATTGCAGGCAAATTCTTTACCAACTGAGCTATCAGGCAAGCCCAGATAAGAGAGGGGAAAGGTAATATTGGGTCAAATTAACTAATCCTAATGAAAAGCTGACTAACTCTCCAGAGTCATGTCTAGGGCCATAAGAGGCAAAGTCTTCCAGGCTGACGTATTGGCTTTGGAGTGAAGAGCGTTAGATTCCAATTCCAGATTGTATAATGCACAGAAATCTCATTAGGTTGAACATTCATCATAAACCAAGAACACTGTAGTTAAGAGAGCTGGGTTTGATTTTTTTTTTTTTTCCTCCCACCACTTATTTGCTGAGTATCTTGTAGAGACTTTGTCTCTTCATCCGTAATATGGAGTGCAAAAGTACTGTTCCTTGAGTATATGACAGTTCTAGCCTGGGTGTCATATGTGTATGTGTGCGTGCTAAGTCAGTTCAGTCGTGTCTGACTCTGTATGACCCCATGGACTGTAGCCTGCCAGGCTCC
The DNA here is from genome assembly GCF_019923935.1 of Bubalus bubalis. Lineage (NCBI taxonomy): Eukaryota > Metazoa > Chordata > Mammalia > Artiodactyla > Bovidae > Bubalus > Bubalus bubalis. The sequence goes on along the minus strand of NC_059162.1, from coordinate 53,478,219 downwards.
TTTGTCCATGGGATTCTCCAGGCAAGAATACTAATGGAGTGGGTTGCCATTCCCTTCTCTAGGGGATCTTCCTGATCCAGAATCAAACCTATGTCTCTTAGGTTTGCTGCATTGGCAGGCAGGTTCTTTACCACTAGGGCCACCTGGGAAGCCTGTCATTTGTGTACAGGAGGAACTTAGTATTAGCTGAATCTAAATATAAAATGGTATTTAAAGCAACAGCTCTTGCCCGGTTAGCCACATACCCTGCACCTATTTCCTTTCTATCCTCCTCAACCTCCTGAGCTTAGCACCTTATTTTTTCTTGCATGGACTGTTGCAGTAGCCAGCAATAGCCTCTGAACCAAGTTCCATACTTGCTATCCTAAATATAGAAGGTCAGATTCACTTTTTCAAGTATTGTATATATCATGTGACTTTCCTGTTTAAAGGTCCTCAATCACACTCCGCATCACATAGCATGAAAAGCAGGTTCTTACCTACTGGCTCCAACTGTTCCAACATTAATCTCACCTTCTCACCTGCCTATCTTAGGCCTCTTCTCATTTCTGCCTCCAGTTCTATCCCTAGTTCTGCTGGTTCCATGGATTTCTTCTTCCTTTATTGCTCTTTATAGTTTTTGTTATATTTTCATTCAGTCGTCAATTCAGCCAGCATTTATTGAGCACCTGATAATGATGACACACTTTGGGTTTTCATCACCTGGTGGATAAAGAAGGTGGAGTTACATCCCAATTTAATCACCTAGTGATGGTATCAAGTGTGCATATCACTTTCCAGACCACAAGCACCCTGAGAACTTGAACTACATATGTTTACATTCCTATATAGCACTAGGCACCTAATATTAGAGACATCCAAATATTGGTTGCATAAATTATTAAATATTAGTGTGACAAAATTATTCCAACTTCTTGTATAAAATTCTCAAGGCACTGTGGAGTTTTTAATGGGACAATAACTGCTTACTTTGTTTCTTCTTCTTAGCATTTATAAAATGAGTATATCATTCCTTCATAATTAAAAATATGGGTAATAAAGGAAATAGTTATTTCAAAAAAGGATATTGATAGGTACTTGTATATTATATAACAGTCTGTTAAAAGAGATAACAGTTTAAGGTATCTGTTACTTTCTGTATACATTTTTCTGTTCTATATTTTTTAAGTTGCAACTTTTATAGAGGTCTAAACTACTTAGAAATTAAAACAGCACTATCAAGTAGAGAAAATTGTCTGAAACTATTTAACAAGGAAGTTAGGAATGAGTGGGGACTTGAAACAGGATGTGAACTCAAGTCTCAAGACCCAGTAGTCAGAAAATAACATGTGCAATTGAGCTTTTTCAGGTTAATACATGTGTGTCAAAAATGCCTATATTTTCTTAATTTTAAAATTTAGTTACATTTTTAAATTTAAAAAGTAATATGATTAGACTGGGGGACATAAGAGAAAAGAAAAAAGGAACCTTCACACAATCACTCTTAATATCTCCCTGTCTTTCCTGTCAGCGTTTCTAAAAACAAAGTCGTGGTATACAGAGCATTTGAGATACCTTTTTTCATATTAATATAGAGTCATTGCTATTCTATGACTGTATGTCACTATGGTCCAAAATCAGGTTGTTTGCAGTGTTTTACTGTAATGCCAAATGCTACTAATCTATATTGCTGATTATTGTGTGCCTGTAGTTTTTCCTAGATTTTAGCATATTTCCTTAGGTGAGATTTCCAAAATGGCTCTTCTTGTCTTTCTAATACTAACAGTAACAGCAGAACCATTTGATGGAATAGTTTTTCAAAGTACAGTGTGTCCATGTTTTACTTGTCCTGTCCCTGGACATGAAGAAATCATGGCATCTTTTTAACCAAACATTAGTTTGAACATATTACACTGACCCCGGCTTTGAGTGATTTGGACAAAAGAAATTTTACACCTATAAAAATTTTATGCTGAGTGACTTTAGCCTCTGAAGGATTATGGAATAATCTCGAAAACACTGTTGACAGGCATATGATTGAATAGAGTTTTACACTCAGTACATACTTGTATGTGATTTAGTAAGTGGCAAGTTTATGCGTAACCCATCCCATAAGGGTGTCTAAAGACTCACGGTGAGTTATGGCTGTTTACCGTTGGATGACGCACCTTAAGTGTTTCCTAGCAGTCTTCCCAGGCGCCCATCCGAGAGGTGCAGACATGTTTCCCTGAGGAAGGGACATTGCTAAAGAGGGTACATTATGTGCTTTGAATTATCAGACTCCAGATAACCCAAGGAGTATTCTGTGATCTCAGAATATCCGCAGGTCGTATAGAATAAAAGCCTGCAAACGTTGTCATATTGAAAACTTAATAGCAAGAAAGCCAGTGAGAGGGGAGAGAGATGGGGAACAAATTTAGGATATGTCATGTGGCAGTAAGGGCTGTGGAGAAAAAGAAAACCCAGGAAGGGGGTGGGGGTGTTGCTAAACAGTGTCAAGATGTGTGTGTGAGAGGGCAGCAGTCAAGAAAGCCTGGAGGAAGTGAATGCAGGAGCCATGTGGCTACATCTGGAGCAGGAGTGAGCCAAGCAGGCCAACCTGGGCCGAGCCTCTAGTGCAGAAGAATGTTTGGGGACTGGGGAGCTGGCCTGATGTTTCTGATGAAATGGAAGAGATGAAACCTGATGAGATGGCTTTTACAGAGAGTAAGAATGAGTGGACAAACCTAGACAGCATATTGAAAAGCAGAGATACTACTTTGGCGACAAAGGTCCATATAATCAAAGCTATGGTTTTCTCAGTAGTCATGCACAGATATGAGAGTTTGACTGTAAAGAAGGCTGAGCGCTGAAGAACTGATGCCTTCAAACTGTGGTACTGGAGAAGACTCTGAAAGTAACTTGGACTGAAAGGAGATCAAGGCAGTCAATCCTAAAGGAAATCAACCCTGAATATTCATTGGAAGGACTGATGCTGAAGCTGAAGCTCCAATACTTTGGCTGCCTAATGCAAAGAGCCGACTCATTGGAAAAAACCCTGATGCTGGGAAAGATTAAGGGCAGGAGGAGAAAGGGACGACAGAGGATAAGATGGTTGGATGGCATCATGGACTCAATGAATATGAGTTTAAGCGAACTCCAGGGGATAGTGAAGGACAAGGAAGCCTGGCGTGCTGCAGTTCATGGGGTCGCAAAGAGTCAGACACGACTGAGCAACTGAACAACAACAAAGGAATGAGTGCGGACATCTCTTTTGGGAGTTTTCCTGCAAAGGGGATCAGAGGAGAAAAATAGAACCCAGAGGAGGATGTGGGGTGAAGGAAGGTTTGTTTTGTTTTTTTTTAATATGAGTAAACTCCAGTGTGCCATTTGCTGACAGGTAGTACCCAGTGTTGAGGGGAAGCTGGGTGATGAAGGAGAGGAAGAGACAGCTGCTGGTGGGATGGTGGTGCAGAGGTTAGACAAAGTGGGGTCTAGGAGACAGATGTAGGAGTTGCTGTAAATAGGGGCAGATAGTTCCTCCACAGAAAGACTGAGAGTTGGGGCATCATTGCAGGGAGGTTGGGGAAAGTGGAAGTGTGTGGAAATTCTCCTGTCACTTCTGTTTCTCAGTGAAACACAAAGCACGTGGTTTTTCAGCTGCGGGTGGGAGGAGGCTACTAAAGAGAGGGCAGCATATGTGTGGAATAGTCACCTAGGATGGGGAAGCGGGATGGACTGATATATCTAGTCAGATTGCCAAGGCTAACCCAAGGATCCACCTGGGATAAATGGGCATGAGTATAAAATAGATCGTGTTGGTCTCTGTGAGTATCTTTTTCTTCAGCCACATTTAGCAGCCTGGGTACAGGTGCAAAATGAGCGGAGATTAAGATTTGTAACAAGAGCTGTGGTTTTTCAGATGGGCAGGATGAAGAAAGAGGGGTGAGGGGAGCAGAGGTGGAAATGAGGAAGGAAGTGTTTATAAATAGCAGGTGTGTGGAAAAAGAGGCTATGAGTGGCTGAGTGACTGTGAGAAAGTGTAGGAGCCATGGAATTTAGTCCCAGTGGGATTAACAGATTATTAGAGTGAAATCAAAGGGAATGATTTGGAAAATTCAGAGTTTCAGAAGTGTTTAAAAAGCTGAGTAGAACCTTGTGATTGATACAATGTGGGGAGTGAGGGAAAGAGTGAAGTCAGAGATGATGCTCAGGGCTTAGCTTGGGTTGACTTGATAAATGTGGTTTCCAAGCTCAGGTGTTCACAAGGCCAGGCAGATAAGAATATCAAAAAATAAGGAGTGGGTGGAGACTGTGGGCACCCGGCAGGCACGTGGTCCTTCTGAAGGGGGGCAGCTCAGCTGTAGTTATTACCCTGGGTGTGTGGATCTCAGACTACTAGACCTTTCAGTTTCGAAATGGTAGAGTCAGTATTTTGCTCTGCCATTTCCCAATTTATAAATGCTGACTACTGTTTGTTGTTGTTGTTAATTAAACAACAGTGGCAAATTGTAGTTAGACCTTCAGACCGCCACTTTTTCCCTTGAGGTTATTCTTGTCAGGGAAATAAAGTTTTTTACACATGGAATTGCATCTGTACTTCACCTTATTCAAGAAAGAATTTGAAGCCACAGTGGGTGGAGGCAAATGAAGCAGTGAGTTTTGCCCTGCAGGCCCCGGCCGCTAGTGCAGTTCCGAGAAGGGGCCTGGAGAGGTTGCAGGGGGCCGACCAGCCTCTTGCTGATTGTGTGCTATCGCCCCAGGCCACAGGCCTTGCCCTCAGGCATGAATTCTTTGTGGTTTCCATCCCATTAACCTTGAACAGTTCCTCTAAACATTATATTTAGCTTCTGCTTTTCATTTCCAAACTGATAACTGAGCAAAGTGGTCATTGGCCTTAATGAGCCTTAGCTGAGAGAGGCAAGGCCCCAGCTGTGAACTGTCTCTGGTCACTTCAAGCCTCTCTATGAGCTGTTGCCCTGCTTAGGTGGTAGAGTGATGTCTTGGGAGGGTTGGGTGCTAAGTTCTGCCCAACAGAGCAGCTGCCAGGGCGGGCAAAGCGAGGCTAAGTTCTCGCTCCCGTTGGAGCTGGGACCAGGACTTTTCTTTCTTGTCCTAAGCCTGTCCATAGTGTTTTCTCTGATGGTGCAGTGGGAGAGAATAGAAACCCAACAGTTGGTTGAGAGACAGGTTCCTCAAGGATAGTGGCTCTGGTCATTTGCTCAGTGTGTGTTATATTCCATGATGTGCCAAGCTCGGTCCTGAGCCCCAGGGACACAAAGGTGAACAGGGCGGACATCCCTGCTGTCATGGTGGTTTGTCTCTTGCTTCTTTCTTTCTCTTCATTCATTCATCCTCAGAATTACTGAGTGACTGCTGCGTGCCAGGCACTGAGTTGGCTATTGGGAATGTAAAAATACTAATGTCAGTCTGCTCAAGGGTAAGCAGACAAATGATAGTACATTTACATTTACTCTGTGATTGAGATGCTTGAGAGTGCTGTGCATCCACACTTGGTGTACACTTGAGGAAGGTGCTGAAGGGAAGGGCATACCCCCTGCCCTCAGGCAGTATACAGTCAACTCAGGAGAAGAGAAGCCACTGCATTTTACTTCCAGAAGCACATACCGCTGTTTAAGTTTTTCAGTATTTGATCATTTGTATCTCAGACTCCAGGTATCTTTGTATTCCCAGCAGAATACCTGGTGCTCAAGTGCTGAATAAATGTTGGTTGAATTAACAAACAACGAAGTGTGTTGCAAGACAGAAATTAATGTCACTTTAGCAGAGAGCAAATTCATCTGAACCAGACCTGGGACTGTAGGTGGCAGTTCCACAGAAGAAGAAAGGAGATGGTCAAAGGCATTCCAAGCACCAGAAATGGCCCGAGCCACTCACTAAACCCGGGAAACCACAGGGAATTCTGTTTGGTGATGAGCACCAGGCTTGTGGGGAAATGTGGGGTTGTGAGAAAATGTGGAGGGGCTATGTCAGGTAAATTTAGACTTCAGTTAGTAAGCAACAGAGTGCTTAAAGAGAACTCTCTTTAAGATGTTCCACTGGGTACTTTCACAAATTACGTTTGATGGCAGTGGGATGGGTGTATTTGGGGGACGGAGGGGGCGGTTACAGGACTTCCCTGGTGGCTCAAATGGTAAAGCGTCTGCATACAATGCGAGAGACCCGGGTTCAATCCCTAGGTCAGGAAGATCTCCTGGAGAAGGAAATGGCACCCCACTCCAGTATTCTTGCCTGGAAAATCCCATGGACGGAGGAGCCTGGTAGGCTACAGTCTATGGGGTCACAAAGAGTCGGACACAACTGAGCGACTTCACTTTCACTTTCACAGGATCAAAATAGGGATTTTTTTTTCCAGGCGTCACTGAGATATGAGTTTGTTGTTGTTGTTGTTGTTGTTGTTGTTATTTTAATAATTGAGAGACCTAACCATAAGTGAAGGTTAGGGAAAAGGGACAGATAGGAGAAGGGGAAGGTTTTCTGAGGTGCACGGTCACTCTGAGATGGTGAGATGAGTAGCATGCCTTTTGGAAACGTCGTCATTGCAGGGATGGGACACCCTCAGCAAAGCCCCTGCTGGAGAGATGCTCCTGGAGGAGCTGGCCAAGGCAGCAGATTCTGGGCCTTCAGGGCCACTGTTAAAATGGCTCACCTTGGGGTTTCAGCTGGGCACGGGGACAAGAGAGGAAAACCAGAAGAGCTCATGCTACCTTAACCTCCGTCCCCACCACCCCCCGCCCTTGTATGTTTCACAGTGTCTTAACTTGTTGCACAAATAGTGTAACTGGAATACTGACAACTGAGCAGAAAATGTGGGACACTGAGCATTCGTCTCTTAGGGCTTTAATTACCTCCTTTGTCAAATTAACCCATCAGATCCGTCAGCACTAGCAGTCTGTGAATCCATCATTGGAGACATCAGGGACTCTAGAAGACCTGGGTGCTTTTTGAAAGCCGGGCCAGCCACCCTCCGCCAGCATCCAGCTCAGAGAGGACATCTGGGCCTCGCAGAGTGTGGCTACTTTGATCTATTGCTTGCTTACTTGTTGTTACTAATACCTTGTAGGTAAAGTTTATAAGGAAACACATCAGCTAGTGTAGAGTGTGTTTCATGCTAACCCTTTTCCCCTGTCAGTGTTGAGGAAAGTAGGGCATGCTGTCTGAACAGCAGCTGGTTGTGCTGCAGCTTGTACCTAAAATTGCAGGTGGACCTTTCTGCAAGACTCCCAAACCCGTGAATGCATATTCTTGTGTGTTCTATATATCTTGCTATAAAGGAAAATGATCTCACAGTAAGCCTTAATAAGTTAGTCTTCAGGGTGGGCTGTAGATGAGGTAGACTCTGTGTACTGGAGCCCTTTCTATTTCCTGCCATTAGTCACTGAAGGAAAACACCCACATAATAATAAAAATAATACCTAACATCTGTTCAGCACTTGAGAGCTCCCTGACGCTGTGTATATTCACATCCAAATATCAGAAATCATATACGTGATGTTCTACTGTAAACTGAAGAAAGAAAAGAGAGGAACTGGATATATAGGGGACTGTGTTAATTGAGGTAAGAATTTTGGTGGAGGGCAGGCTGCTTCTGTTTTCTTTTTTTTTTTTCAAACCTTGACAGGGGAAGCAGTAGTGTGGATAAGAATCATGGAATTAGACAAACAAGGGTTCAAATCCCAAGCTACTGAGTGTCTCTAAATCCCAACTTCCTCTTGGTAAACTAGAATGAGAATTCCTCTCAAAATTGGTATCACAGTGGAAAGGAATTGGGTTTATAAAGCTTGCAAACACAGCCTGAACCAGAGAGGTGCAGAGACAGATAATAAATACTAAGAACCTCTTACTTAGATTGTATACTGTTAGAGCTGGGCATCACTGAACATCCCTCACCTTTGTCCTCTCTATTCAAACGGTCACAGTTCCCACCTATGTCCCTCGTCTCTCTCACCTGTGTGCCCTTTCTGCCTGGGTCCCCTTGGTACTATATTTGACCTCATCTCCAGCCGAGTGATGGCAGCAACCTCCCAGCCTATCTATCTCTAGTGCCTTTCGTTCTCCCCATTCCCCACCACCACGATGTCCTCACCACGTATCTCACGTACCATGGTGTCACTGCTTCCTAAAGCTCTGTTTCATCTTACTGTGAATTTGTGTTCTCTCTCCACTGCCTGCTAAGTGAAACCAAATTCCCTTTGGAATTCAGCGTCCTTGGAAATCTAGCTCAACCATAATGTTTGACTTTATTTTGCATGACTATTGAGTACGAACTTTTTGCTACAGTCACTTCAGGCAGCCTAAGCTTAGACGTTCAGTGAACTCAGACCTACCATGGTGCCTTTGCTCAGGCCATTTCTCCTGCCTGAAAAGCCGCATACAGCATTGTCTGCATTTTAAAACACGTGTGTATATATGCATGTATCATTAGTCATGAAAGAAACCTGAGGGCTTAGAACTCATCTTTCATCTAAAACCTCATGAGGAACTTTGTATCTTGACACACTTCCCTCAGCTTTCCTTCGCCTTGATAATTTTCTGACAGCATTGGGATACATTAGCTTCATAATGGTATCACTACATCCTTGTAAGGTTAGTACCAGAGTATTAAACTGCAGAGGAAGATGTCTTTGAGTTAGGGCATTGGAAAGAGCAAAAAGACAGGAAGTTTCTGGTTTATGTGCACTAAAAAACATTTTTTCTAAACTCCTCAGAGAATCCTTATTTTGCTATTGTTAGTATTTACTGTCTCCCTTTTTTTGTTGTTTTTGTTTAGTCCCTAAGTTGTGTCTGATTCTTTTGCGACCCTGTGGACGGTAGCCCACCAGGATCCTCTGTCCATGGGATTCTCCAGGCAAGAATACTGGAGTGGGTTGCCATTTCCTTCTCCAGGGAATCTTCCCTGGAGACAAGTGCTATTTTGCTTGGTCTTTACGATTGAAATTATTCTGGTTTGTTGAGACACTTTACCTCACTTTATAAGGAGAAGCTGAGAGGGACATTAATGGGAGAATCTCTCCCATGTCACACCTCATCTGTGATGAATTCCATTAATCTTTGAAATTCTCTCTCCCATCTTCTAGAGTCTAGTGCCTCATCCATGGCCAGTGATAGGAAATTAATATATCCCAAGATTTTCTCCTTTTGCCAATTCATTTCATCTGTGAAGAGTGGAAGAGACGCCTTAAGATGGAAAACACTGTTCTTGAGAGGCACAGGCCAAGTAATAATTTGTAACTGCCTAAGAAATAGTAGTCGCAGTTAGAATTTTCTTTTTTTTGGTCCAAATTTCTTCTTAAAGGTATAAGAAATGGAGGTAGGATCTAGTAGCTCTCGTAGTGTAGCCCACTCAGTGAAATTGCCCCTTGTCCAGTTAGATAAGTGCCCTTAAGTCATAGTAACAATTAAGAGACTGTATTTATTTCTAAGGACATCTTTTTAGAAACCGTAAAGTTATCACTTGGTAATAAGTGATTTAAAATGGGGCGTAGGAGGAAACATTTTCTCTAGTTTTTATCTCAGAACATATGGTATATTCACAGCCCATAAATTCACAGTAACACAGCTCATTTAGTAAAAGGGAAAATGCTTATCAGATTAACCAGGTCAAATATAAATATGCATATACAGTATAGCTTCAGTGTAAAATGAAAACCATACATGTATTTATAACAAGCAGAGGGGAACACCACAGATGTATACAGTGGTCAGAAAATTATCTGATTTGTTTCATTTCTTTTACTTCTTTTTCTGTGTCTGTATTGTCCAGCTTCTCTTTGGTGAGTGTTATTAACTTTATAAAGTCACTTTTTAAAGGTTATGCCAAATAATGATAGCTATGTACCAATTTGGTGTTTAATTAAATTTAAAAAAAAAAAAAGAAAAATGAAGGGAAACGTGGCATAAAATGTGGGAGAATAAGGGGTTAAATACAACCTGTTGGATATAGTGATTGTTCACGGGGGCAGATTTAGAAGCCTCAGTTACCTGGACAAGTTACCAAGAAGCAAAGTCAGTCATCTGGGTAAATTAATTAATATATAAAAAGTGCTTAGAGCAATTCTTGGAATATGGTTATTTTCACTGTTATTATTTTCATCATGATCACCCCTGAACATTAGCACATCTTATAACATCTCGATTAAGTTGTTGTCATTGTTTAGTTGCTAAATCGTATCTGACTCTTTTGCGACTCCATGGACTGTAGGCTACCAGGCTCCTCTGTCCATGGGATTTCCCAAGCAAGAATATTGGTGTGGGTTGCCATTTCCGTCTCCAGGGGATCTTCCTGACCCAGGGATCAAACCCGCATCTTCTGCATTGCAGGTAGATTCTTTACCACTGAGCTACCAGGGAAGCCCTCGAATAAGTCACTGTTCCTGTGCTTAGTTGCTCAGTCATGTCTGACTCTTTGCAACCCCATGGACTGTAGCCCACCAGGCTCCTCTGTCCATGGGATTCTCCAGGCAAGAATACTGGAATGGGTTGCTATTCCCTTCTTTAGGGAATCTTGCTGACCCAGGGGTTGAACCCAGGTCTCCCGCATTGCAGGTGGATTCTTTACTGTCTGAGCCACCAGTACTCACTAAATGATTGTTGGGTTAATTTTCCAAGACCTTTCACAACCCTGGTTCATCTAATAGTTTTGCCAGTTTGGCAGAACATGGCGTGGCAGATGTGATCTGACAAGTGCAAAGATTAGAGGGACCGTCTCCTCCTCTGTCCTGATCATTGTCCTTCTGGTAATGTTTGGGGCCATGTCTCATCTTTGATCATATTGAGCCCATTTATGAAAACATCTCAGTGTTTCTTATGGATGCAGTAGCTATTAAGCCAGTTCTCTAACCCTAATCCATGCTCTTGAATTATTTGAATTAAATATTTAACTTGATCCCTTCTAAATCTAACCTATTTTGTTTTGACCCAGGGTTCAGACTGTTGATATGGTTTTGTTACTAATTCTTATTCTGTTCCATTCTCTATCCTCTTTAGCTTTGTGCAATAAAACTTTCTCTGTAACTATATTACTGATTTAAAATGTGGGACACGACAGGAACAGGACATAGAGCCCTGGGCACCAGCTCTCAAGACTTCCCTGTAGAAAAAGTGTAGGTTGGCATAGATGAACATCTAAGCCTCTGATTCTCTGCTGGCTTTTTCTTGTATTATTTTTGATGCTAACAAAGTTCATCTATTTAGTTTTTTGGCTAATGACAGATAAGGAGCCACAAGTTGAAGAGGGAGAGAGAGTTCTTAGAGATGAGAGAACTGACCATAGCCTGAAATAATGGTCTGATGCCTCCAGAGGAGACAGAAAGATGAGGCCTGAGGGATACATGACATATAGAGGGTTGGAGGATCTCAGGATGAAATTTAAACTATGACAAAAGGATCCAACTGTGTTACACATCATGCAATGAAGTCACTGAAGGGAGTAGATGAAGAGAGTACTGATCTACACTGATTTGGATCTGAGTGGAGACTGCAAGACTAAAGGCAAAGAAAATGCATGAAAGCACTTTATCAACTCAACTTGAAGAACATTTTCCATGAGGGTGAGGGTACAGGTTAATGAATCTGAAACCACTATATATATATTATATATATATATATATATATAATATATATATGTATAGGGGAGGGAAGTGTTAGGTGCTCAATCATGTCCAATGCTTTGTGACCCCATGGACTGTAACCCACCAGATTCCTCTGTCCGAGGGATTTTCCAAGCAAGAATGCTGGAGTGGGTAGATGTTCTCCAACCTCAAGGAGGTGGATCATCCTTGCCACTCCCCCAGTGTGGGATTTGCAGGGTAACTTCCACCAAAGAGTACAGTGTGGGAAAGAGGGAGAGAACTGACAAAACCATCTCAGCCAGCTGGTCACAGTTGATAACAACACAGTGACAAGTCACTGTAGTGTTTCTACTTGATATGACATGACAAAAATGGCACTTTACCTCTGGGGTGTTCCTCCCCCAAACCCACAATTCCAGTGTAACCCCGTAATCCTGAGAAAAAGGAGATAAATCCCAACTGAGGGATATTCTACAAATCTGTGACCAGCACTCCTCAGAACTATCAAGGTCACCAAAAATCAGGGAAGTCTGAGCAACAGTTACAACCAAGAGGAGCCTAAGGAGACAATGCTGCTATCCTGGGTCAGAGAAAGAACATTATGTAAAAAACAGGAAATCTGCAAAAAGCATAACCTTTAATGAATAATAATGTATTAATGTTGGTTCATTAGTTCTGACAAACATAATACTAATGTAAGATATTAATAATAGGGGAGACTAAGTGTGAGTTATATCTCACTCTTGGTAGCAGCCTCACAACATTTCTGTAAATCTGAAACTATTTTAAAATAAAGGGTTTATTTAAAGAAAGAAAAAGGTGGCAAGACTGCAGAAGCATTGCTAGAGTTCTTGCACGCCACACCCCATGAACCTTGGGGCCTTCTTGTTACAAAATCCGTGTGTTGATTGATGTTCTTTATGTTAGAGCTGAGTCACCAAGCACAGGTTCAACTGTTCTCCACATACCACTGTAACTCAGAGTGGTTCTCACTATATTTTCTTGGTCAGAGCCAACTTTTTGATATTTCTAGCCCTGGGCTCTGTATTCAGTCTGTCATCCATTCAATCTTCCTGTGATGTAGTTTGGCCTAGTAGTCCCAATAGTCAAAATTCAGGTCTGAGGGAGCCTTTTCTCACTTCTTTTATCTCCTGGAAGAATCTCTGGCTTATCCACTTTTTCTTAACATTTTATTGTGAGGTATTTTTAGAGTTAAGAAACTCAGAGGGACTTCCCTGGTGGTCCAATGATTAGGACTCTGAGCTTCCATTGCAGGGGGCGTGGGCTCCATCCCTGATTAGGGAACTAGGATCCCACATGCTGCACGGTACGGCCAAGAAAATTTTAAAAAAAAGGAAAGGTCACAAAAATAATACAGAAATTTCCCAAATACCTTGCACCCAGCTTCCCCTAATGTCAGTCTTATGGAATGCAGAACAATTGAAGAAGCCAGGAAATTAGCACTCATGCAATACGATTAATCTATAGACCTTATTTGAATGTTGCCAGTTTTTCTGTTGATGTTCTTTCTCTATTTCAGGATCTGACCCTGTATCCCACATGGCACTCCTTACCCTCCTTCTGTGATAGCTTCTCAGTTTTCCTTTGTCTTTCATGACCTTGACACTTTTGAAGCATATTGGCTATGTTATTTTGTATGTTATCCTTCAGTTGGGTTTTTAGCTCTTATGTGGATTGGGGTTATGCATTATTGGCCAGAAAATCACAGGAGTGTGTTCTTCCCAGCCTGTCATACCCAGGGGCTACGTGATATTGATACATCTCATCACTGCAAATGTTAACTTTGATCTCTTGGTCAGAATGGTGTCTACCAGGATTCTACACTGTAAAATTACTACTTTTCTCTTTGTAATAAGCATCTTATAGATACTTTGACAACATGCAGATATTCTGTTCCTCATCATGCTTTTGCATATTTGCCATCCAGTCCATGATCCTTGCCTGTAACTGTTCATTAGGTAGGGTTTAGTCATAGTGCCATCTTGTTGTTATGAATTGCTATATGCCTGGTGCTGTGCTAAGCTCTTAAGTTCACCTTTTCACAATACCCTCTGAATTAGATAGTTTGTCCCCAAGTGTTGTCTTTTCTGCAGAATCTTATCCAGCCTCTCTGTGTAGACTGAATAACTCTCCTTTTTCTATAACTTAACAGTTTGCCCATCTGCCACCATCCTTCCCCACCCTCTGTGCTAATTCTGGGCTTTCTCTCTCCTGCACTAGGCCTTTGGTCTCTTATCCTGTGTGTAATACCAATCACATCGTAAGTGCTCAGAAACTTGAATGAAATAATGTGGTTTTAGAGCCTTTATAACCCTGGTTCATCCTCCCTGGCATGTTACATTGTTCTGTTTCACATGCTTGTAGTGACTGTTCGGCAGCTAAGCCATATAAAGTTCACAATCCATTCAAAATTGGGCCTTTTCTTACAGGCACTGCTACTGTTAAGCCAGGTATACTGAACTCCATCGCTCTACTCTTAAATTTTTAAATTAAGTTCAAGGCTTTGGGCTGATCTCTATAAATACCATCTTGTTTGTTTAGCCTGTCTTTTCAACACTGGAGATCTTTCTAATACCCAATTCTCTTCTCTAGCCCATTTGCTATCTTTTCAGCTTTGTGCAATCTAAGCATTTTTCTCCTTCCGAATGATTGATAGCAGTGTGAGATAAGATAGGACCAAGTATACAGAGACATTGACATAGCACTCTTCAGGTACAGGGGAAGACTTCTCTGAAAATAAAGTAGACTGGTTTTCCTTACTACAGAAAGGTAAAATTTGATGAGACCAAGTTGATTTTAAGTACATGTCTTTTATGATCTTTCCATGATGTCTGTTTAATTTTTTTCTTTCATTCATTCATTAATGAAACATATACTTATTGAACATCTACTATATGACAGACACTGCTCTAACATAAAACTCTGATGTGAACAAAATATATGAGTTCCTGTTTATGGATAAAAAGCAAACAAAAATGTAAGCAAGAACACATTTCAAATAGTTACCAAAGCTATGAAGAGGATAAAGTAGACTGGGACCTAGTCAGGAAAGGCCTCAGTGAAGAGCTAATAGTTGAGCCAGGATCTAAATGGTGAGAAAGGAGCTGTGAGAAGATCTGGGGGAAGAATAGTTCTGTAGAGGGAAGAGCAAGTGCAGAAGTCCTGAGGCATGGATGATTTTGTCATACTCAAAGCACAGAAGGTCAGTCAGTAAGCTGGAACAATGTTGTAACTTCCAGTTACTTGAAAGATATACTTAACTCCTTTTTTCCCCTAGAAATAGTCTAATTTTGTGCTTAAGATTTGATCTTGTTTGCTCAGCTAGACTGGAAAAAAGTTCAAACAGAATTGCAAGAAGAGAATTAGTGCCTTTCCCTAGGAACAGAGTATCATCTGAAAATAAAAACACAACAAAATGTTGGAAATTATAGATGTTTGAGAGTTGGGAAGAATGCTCCTATCTTTCCAAGTGTACATTTCTCCCTAGGGTAAATACAATGACATTTCCTAAATAGAAAACCACTGGACTATAATGGGTTATTGTTTTGGATGTACTAATATCTGTTGTAAAATACTGCCTAGAAATATGCACTTGGCTTTTAGACTGTGGATGTTTTGATGATTGCAGACTTGATTAAATCAAGTAATATAAGTTGTTTTCTTAGTCTTTTCCGTAGAGCATAATGGGAAAAAAATAATTTTATTGGATATATATCTGGGTAATTTCTTGGTTTGGATTGTTGTGTTTTGATATTTGCAAATAATCGGTTTTTTGAGTTCTTGATAAATTCTTTCCAAATGAACTTCAGATTAATATGTACTTAATGTTCCTTCATAACTCTCAGCAGAGCAGTATATGCGGGGAGCAGAGGGTTCCGTATCTCCATGTCATCTCACCCCTTATCTGCTCTTTGTCCCAGAGTAAGCCAAGTATATAGCATTCTCAGCACTGACGGCACAAGAGCATGAGAGGAAACACTGAGACGATGAATGGAGTGTGGGGTCCAAAATGTCTGGGTCTTGTTTATCTCTGAGTGTTAGCTTTCAGAACATAGGAAATTCAGATGGTCCCTTATCTTGAACATTCTTTTAGATAGAAATTTAAAGAGCTGTAAGTTAAATGCTTTTAGTCAATTGGACAGAGTCAGATTCTTTGGGGTTCAGAGGTAGTTAGTATAATTAATGATGCTTCCCTGGTGGCTCAGATGGTAAAGAATCCACCTGCAGTGTGGGAGACCCGGGTTCGATCCCTGGGTTGGGAAGATCCACTGGAGAAGAAAATAGCAATTCACTCCAGTATTCTTGCCTGGAGAATCCCCATGGACAGAGGAGCCTGGCGGGCTATAGTCCGTGGGGGTCACAAAGAGTAGGACACAACTGAGTAAGCACATGGCATAGATGGGCTGAAAGTGAATTGAGAACAAGGTAAGCCAAGTCGAAAAAGTTCATGTACATCCTCAGTACAATATTAAGTAAGCTGAATGAGAGAAGCATGGTTTACACTTATTATTTGGATGCGAGTGACTTAAGTGTATTTTCACAAAGACAGTCACAAGTCACTGCTTAAATAGTTGTCTCTTACCTTTCTCCAGGACACAGGGTGTTCTGTGTATTGTATTATATTATAGCTGAGGAAGCTCTTTGGTTACATGTTAAGGAAGGTTCTGTTGAGCTCATAAAGAACCCTGCAAGGACTTCCCTGGTGGTTCAGTGGTTTAAGAGAGCATGCTTCCACTGCAGGGAACGTGGGTTTGATCTCTGGTCCATGAACTAAGATCCCACATGCTGTGTAGCACAACCAAAAAAAAAAGAACCCTGCAGTTGGCAAAAACAGCAGCCATATTCCCTGCTACAAGCTCATGTTCTTGCTCTGTGAGCCCCAGGACCCGAATACGCCCTCCTCACTGCCCACCCATCCTCAGTGAGCACAGGTGGGTGTTTCAGTGAACAGCATCAACTGACTCCTGCACCTGCTTTGTCTGAGGACAGATAAGCATGCTGCATAATTAATAGCTACATGTGTGATAGTATAGTGAAAATGTTTAAGAAACCAAATTATTACATATACCTAAAATGATAGCCAGATACTTTGGGAGCATATGTAGACTTTTTACATTCCTACTCCTGAAAGATAAGCCTGCTGCTGCTGCTAAGTCGCTTCAGTCGTGTCCGACTCTGTGCAACCCCAGAGACGGCAGCCCGCCAGGCTCCCCAGTCCCTGGGATTCTCCAGGCAAGAACACTGGAGTGGGTTGCCATTTCCTTCTCCAATGCAGGGAAGTGAAAAGTGAAAGGGAAGTCGCTCAGTCGTGTCCGACTCTTCGCAACCCCATGGACTGCAGCCCACCAGGCTTCTCCGTCCATGGGATTTTCCAGGCAAGAGTGCTGGAGTGGGGTGCCATTGCCTTCTCCGGAAAGATAAGCCTACTATAGCCATAAATTATGAAGTCTGTTAGATAATAATTACATTTTTTTAATTTTCTTATTTGACAAGAGTTTTAAATCACTGTGTATTTACCCACTTGACAGACTTGGTGTATTTTCTTCAAGTGATTATTATAGGCAGACAACTTAGAAAAAATTCATGGCCACATGGTTTTATCCCAGATATCTTTTAAATTTCCAAGGCAACTTAGTTTAGCCATGAGCAAGCTCAGAAGACTATATATAAATGTATGTATTATATAGAAAGTTTTTTTATGTAGTACATGTATCTTCTAAGAAGCATATCTGCTGACTTGAAATTTTTATATAAAGCTGATTCTCTTCATTGTTTCTTTGACTTATCTTGAGTTTCTGTCTTTTATTTTACTTTGATTTAAACAAGTTTGAACTGCATAATCTTAGATCAGGTTGTCTAATGCCATCATTAGAAGGGAAAGCAGAGATCCAAAAGATCTGTGTGACTATCCTGAGTCACATGGCTAGTGGCCTAGCAGGACCTAAAGTCCAGTATATATAGACTTTTTACATTCCCCCCTTGCTTCATGCAGGCTGATAGGAAAGTTATACCCTGGGGCTTGGAGAGAGGGAGCTATGAAGAAGGACACGGGGTTGGGGAAGCTCCTGTATGAGGATCAGGTTTTACCTCTCCAGGAGGCCAGAGATGGCAGGAACTAAGCAGAGTGGTCAGGACACTCACCAGGTATTAATAGAATAGCATATAGGACTGAGTCCAGTCTAAGAATGGAAAATTGCCATACCATGGTAGTGATGATAATAATTACTCTTTTACTTTCTGGGTATCTGTTATGCACTAGGGGTTGGGCTATGCATTTTATTGTAACATATTATTTAATTCATAGTAACTTCTGTAGAAAGGCACTATGTTCCCATTTTCACAGAGGAAGGTGCTGATACTCAGAGATAAAGGACATGTGCAAGGTCACATAACTCGTCTGAGAGAGAATGCCATGATTTGAACCTGTCTACCTTAGCCAAATCACTTGGATTTCTGCAGTTTAATTCTACTAAGCCAGAATCACAAATAAAAAAGGGCTGGATGGGGCTTCCCTGATGGCTCAGTGGTAAAGAATCCTCCTGCCCATGCAGGAGACATGGGTTCGATCCCTGATCTGGGAAGATCCCACATGCAGCAGAGCAGCCGAGCTCATGTGCCACAGCTATTGAGCCTGTGCTCCAGAGCCTGGGAGCCGCAACTGTTGAGCCTATGTGTTGCTACTGAAGCCCATGTGCCCTAGAGCCAATGCTCTGCAACAAGAGAAGCCACTGCAATGAGAAGCCTGCACACTGCAACTAAAAAGAGTAGCCCCCACTGGCCACAACTAGAGAAAAACCTGGCAGCAATGAAGACCCAGCAGAGCCAAAAATAAATAAATGAATGATTTTTTTAAAAAGGGTTTGGCAAATGTGACAGGTTAGACATGGGGTAAGTACAGCATGGTGTGTGCCCAGTCCTGATGGCTTACAGCAAAGGAACAGCTTTTCTGGGCTGTAAAAAATGAAGGTCACCTCTCCTTTCACAGTGGCTAACAGAAGGAATTCCTACCTAATTCTCACACTTACCCCTGAGGAGCTAAATAAAAATGACTCATTCCTCTGAAATGTGACTGAACCTCTGCATATGGTTTAGTGCCCATAGGCAACTGTTAATTGGGAGGGAAAATCTTGGGCTCCTAAAACTCATAAAACATTTCACGTGAGCCAGTAAGCAGTTTATGGTATACCACATTCACTGTACCAGAATCCGCTGGTGCTATGGAAGCAAGGTGACCACAAACATTGCCAAATTTTAAATTGTTCAGAGGAGAGCTGAGATGGTGAAGAATGGAAAAACCATACCCTGATGAGGACTTTCTAAATATTTGTGGGTTGCTAAACCTCATGGATGTTTAGCCTGAAAAAGGAGAACTTTGGGGGAAGACCTGTAGTCTCCTTTTATGGGGAAGGGAAGGGAAGAATTCACTGAGCATCTTACAGTGATCCAGATATTAGGTGCTTTCTGATCCTCACCAGTCCCACAAAGGTAACACTCCCATTTCCTGTAAATAAGGAAATTGAAGCTTGGAGGGAGATCATTTGCTGTGGGTCACCTAGCTAGTTGCTGTTGTTTAGTCACTAAGTCATATCTGATTCTTTTGTGATGCTAGGACTGTAGCCCATCAGGCTCTTCTGTCCATGAGATTTCCCAGGCGTGAATACTGAAGTGGGTTGCCATTTCCTTCTCCAGGGGATCTTCCCTACCCAGGGATCGAACCTGCGTCTCCTGCATTGCAGGCAGTTCTTTACCACCGAGCCACCTAGAAGCCCCATTCAGCTAGTAATGAATTCAAACCCTGTTGTCCTTGAATCCAAAGTCAAGTGGAAGAGGTGTGTGTACATGCTAAGTCACTTCAGTCATGCCCAGCTCTTTGTGACCCTATGGACCATAGCCCTCCAGACTTCTCTGTCCATGGGATTCTCCAGGCAAGAAGAATACTGGAGTGGGTTGCCATTTCCTCCTCCAAATGAAAGAGGAGTTAGACTAAACCTGAGTGGCCTCAGTAACAAAGCTAGAACTAGTAGGTATATACATAATGTGGTCAATTCTGTGGGCTTCCCAGGTGGTACTAATGGCAAAGAACCCACTTGCCCATGCAGGAGATTCAAGAGATGTGGGTTTGATTCAAGAGTTGGGAAGATCCCTTGAAGGAGGGCATGGCAACCCACTCCAGTATTCTTGCCTGGAGAATCCAATGGACAGAGGAGCCTGGAGAGCTACAGCCTATGGGGTCACAAAAAGTCAGACATGACTGAAGTGACTTGGCATGCACGCATGAGGTTAATTTCATAGGTTAATCCAAAACACTTTCTCATAACAAGCACTGTTCCTTCCCAAAATAAAGTGCCTTAAACACACACACAAAGAACTTTACTGAGATATAATTTATAAACTATAACATTCATATATTCTAAGTAACACTTCCAAAGCGCCTTTTAAGGTTGCCAGTTTCCTGTTGTTGAAATTGCGTGAGTAGAAGAGGCTGGAAAATCTCTTAGTCAAGGATATAGTAAGAGGAACGTCCTGCTTTCATCTCTAGAAAAGTTGGTTTTAAATAACTTAAAAGTGGTGCCACTATCCCCAGAGTACTGAGCAGCTGTTCACTTAGGTGTTTTAAACTTTGATGAATACGTGGCAGTGGAAGGGCCCAGAAGATACTCCAGTTGTGCCTGTCACTGTAACTTTGGCTGCATGCTAGAATTACAGGGAGATTTTGAACACTCCAGGTGCAGATTGGAGGGCCACACCCCAGGGCCAGCTAAGTGAGCACCTCCGGGGTGTGGCTGGGCGTCATACCTGCTAGAGGCAGCTGTGCTGAAAGCTGCTGTCCTCAGCGGAGAGGCTCAAGCGCTCCCAGAGGGTCATGAAGGGTCAAAGACCCAAACCAACCCCGTCCTGCCAGCTGCCCCCGGTTTCTGCATGTTGTTCCTTCTCTGCGCCCTGATGGTGAATCAGCCACATCCGAGTCACTTCTTGTTGGGCAACAGCTGCTGCTGTCCCACGTCCAGCTCTTTCAAGAATCCAAGGTAGTGTTGGCAGTTTAACCGGAGACAGTTTGTTTCATGACCTGTCACCAGCCCAGCGGAACCTTTGTTTGTATCTAAAGTCATGTGCACAGACATTTCTGCAGAGCTTTAAGATGGAAAGGTCCTTGAGAAAATTAGTGTCAGCTGTATCCCAAAAGCTGATCAGGGGCTTTCCTTTCAGAACAGTGGTTTTTACCTATATTTGAAAGTTTTTGTGTGTTTTTTCTTCAGTTGTTTATGACCCCGTATATGTGGGTCACTACATATATGCCTCTATCAGAACATCAGTGCTTTCTGTTTTATCTTCTATATGGAGCTTGTATAGTTAACTGATTATAATGTGGTCCAGTGAAAATCTAGTCAGGGAGCCAGATGGTATGGAAATCGGTGGCCTTGGAGAGCCTTGACACCCCTCTGAGCCTCATTGTAAAATGAGACTGATAGTTCCTGCCTAAGTGTCCCTTTTAAGAATCCGCTTGAGAAATGGGTGTGATTATGCCTTACAACTTATAAGTGTTGCACTCCTGCTGTGTGCCAAGTGTTGCACAGACCCTGGGGAAACTTGACATGAATAAGTTTTGATTCCCATCCTGGAGAACAGCTTAGTAAAAGACAGCTTAGTAAAAGAATAGGCTCAAAACCGGGTGACTGTTTAAAAAGAGTGTGGAGGGGCAGAAATGCCCAGGATACTTACTCTAGGGGCATTAAGGAAGGACTAGAGGGACTGGGTTATTGAGATGGGGATTTCAGCAGGGGCTTCCTACGGATGCTAGTGGAGGACAGAGTGGAGGTTAACAGGGTGAATTGGAGAATGGGGGAACACAGTGGGCAAAGGCTTGTGGGTAAGAACACCGAAGAGAGATGTTGTGACGCTCATGCTAAGAGGTGTTTTATTCAATGCTCGTTTGCTTTCCCTTGAGAGAAATGACTTGTCATTGAGTAGGGTGCATTGGCAAGTATTCAGAGAAGGAAAGGCAAGGGTTATAGGTTAAAACAGTCATCTTTTTTCCTCTTCATTTGCCTGATTTTGTGTAGGCGTTAGGGATATGGAACAGGAAGGAGGGTGAGTGATTTATATACATCGCCAAAATCCCATGATTAAAAAGAACACTCAGGTCAGGCGTAGTATATGTTGAACACTGGAGGTAAGCTTAGTGGACTAGAAGACTTTCTTTTATAAAGAAAGCCTTTATAGCTCAGGAGATCTGAATTGTAATTAAACCCAGAGATGGTCCCCAAACCATGCAGAGCACTGAGCAGGGCTTCTGTTGAGTAATATCATGTTTGCCCTGATTTTACAGCCAGCAAAATCACAGTGTCATCCCCTCAAGAGTGGACTTACAGTAGCCACCTCAGTTACGTGTCTTATCCCCAGCCTTTGTGTTCTCCACAGTTGTGCTCTCTTCAGAATCAAGAAATCACAGAAAGCAAGAA
Organism: Bubalus bubalis; assembly: GCF_019923935.1. Lineage (NCBI taxonomy): Eukaryota > Metazoa > Chordata > Mammalia > Artiodactyla > Bovidae > Bubalus > Bubalus bubalis. Next base: position 53,456,189 of record NC_059162.1, on the reverse strand, counting down.
AGTCAGCTCCCTGGGGGTGATTTCTTTTCTCCTGCAACTGTCAGTGGGGGAAGAGGGGGGCAGGGAGGGTAAGAGGTATGTAATTCTTGTACGCTTTCATGCCACAAACTGTCAAGCCTGATTCAGCCAGACTTCTTCCTGGCTGGGAGACAGACAGACTGTCCCCGTGCATTTCTAGTCCAGTGACTCCTCCGAGAAGGCCAAATGGCTTCATCAAATGCAGTGTGATGACGAGGGGCCTAACCTCCCCCGTCTCTTCTGTTGACTCTGCCAGCGTGTGGTGTTGAGGTTGGGGAGCTGCAAGGGCTTTATCATGGCTACTTGAGTTCTGAGCTATCTGCCTGAACCTGATCTCCCCAGGCCCTGAGAGTGTAAAACAGGGATGTGCTGAGTAGAAAGAGCTCTAAGCAGGCAGTCACGAGACCCAGATTTCAGTTCTGGCCTCAGAGCAGCAGTTTTGGCCTTGAGTGAGTCATCATCCATGAGTTATAATTTCTCCCCTGTGAAAGGAGAAGATTGGGTTTAGATCACCTCTGAAGTTCTCTCTGGACTTCAGCTGGCAGGAATCAAAGGCACTAACCTTACTCTAACTGCGTCACTGCCTGGCCTCCAACTCTCCTCATCTTGGCCCCTCCCCTTGGTTCCCACCACCTCCTTCACTCTTCCCTCTCCACCTGCTGCCCCCTCCTGACTCTATTCTTTGATGCTTGCCTGTTTCTACCTAGAGGGAATCCTTTGGTGCCCAAGTAGGGCTAGATTGCCAGATAGACAGACCAAATGTGTGCTTAGGGCACCTGCAAAGCAAAGGCACCCCGAGAAAATGGTTTCAAGAGAATTTAATCTTCACTGCTTTAGAAAATATATAAGCAATCATCATGGGGGATAAAAATTGCAGACTTTTACTGGACTTCCTTATTATTTTATGGTTTGTTAATTTAATTTCTGTTCAGAGGAATGTATCAACTAGTCAGTACTTAGGGCTGCCCAAGGCTTCATCTTCTGCCTGCAAACTTCTTGGACTCGGCCTTTTGATTACAGCCTTGCAGAGACAGGGACAAGCACGTTGATTTGTTTTGTGCCCTCTTGTCTGTACAAGCCATGTGTGCTTATTTTAGTACAGCAGCGTGTATTAATATTTCTATAGCCCTGGCTTACTCAGAGCTTTCCATTTTATTGTGTACTTTCTGGTTGAACATTTCCATGGGGGGAGTTCAGCTCTGGGACAGAGAGGGGCCAGGAAGAGAGACATCTGACTATAAGACACGCCCTCCAAAATTTTCAATTAAATTGAGACATAAGTTATTCTTTGCAACAATTAAATGCCACACGTGCTTGTAAATATTTGAAGGAGTGCTACAGAAATCCAAAGGCAGAGCAGTTTTTGAAAGATGTTCCCTGCTAGAGGGACTTTGAAGGAAAAGTGGTGGAGAGTTTTACCATAATACCAACATGTGCATATCTGAATGGCCTGTTACTTTATTTCTAAATTCTGAATCCCATTATTGTGGACTGTTGGCTGCTACCCATTCTCAGAACTGCTCCAAACTGGTTTCTCCCAGACTCGGACTGTCTGTCTCTGTCCTTTCATCATATCTCTCTGGCCTGTCTTTGGTCCTTTGAGCCTGTCCCTTCAGATAAGCTGCTGTAGCCACTGAGAATAGCCAAGCTGAGTCCCTTGGGCCCATGGGGTGAGAGAGCGTTTTTCTAGTAGACTCTCATTGCTTAGGAGAACATTTGGCTTTTTCATAGACCCTAAGTGATCCCCTGGCTTCCCTTGTGGCTCAGCTGGTAAAGAATCTGCCTGCAATGCATGAGACCTGGGTTCGATCCCTGGGTTGGGAAGATCCCCTGGAGAAGGGAAAGGCTACCCACTCCAGTATTCTGGCCTGGAGAATTCCATGGGCTGTATAGTCTACGGGGTTGCAAAGAGGCAGACACGACTGAAAGCCTTTCAGTTTACTAAGTGGTCCCCAGTCCCTTATTTTTACCACAGTCTGGTTAAGCCCATGTCACAGTCATTGTCATTATTATTAAGTTAAATGTTTTGTGGGGTTGTGTGCCAGGCACCATGCTCAAGGCAGTCCACGTGTGGGTTCATTAAATCCTCATCACAGCCTCTTAAATGAGTGCTGCTTTTTCTGTCTTACTGATTTGGAAAGAAAGGGATGCTGTTGATACACCTGCAGGTCATATAGCTGATGGCAGAGCCAGGATTCTTATTCTAGCACTATGATTCTGAGCCCCTGCTCTCAACCATTACATTGTACTATGTGTTCAGGGGACAAGGAACTGGGCGGTAGGGTGGGCTGGGGAATGTGTGGATGAAGGAGGAAAAACTCATTCTGAGTTTCTTTCCATCAAGTTGAAAGTTGTTTGAATTGTTCAAAAAGAGGAAATTCCAGAAAGTGCCTCCTCTAAATATGTTAGATACCTTTAGTATCTGTAATGCCATCTTTTTAATTCTTATCTTTTTTTTAAACTAGTATTTGATCAAAATAAAGGTTATCTGATATGGATGCCGTTTCGTTGAGGTGCACAGGATCACATTGCCAAGCGTAATTTCCATTCAGGTGACACTTTTCTCACCACTGAAAGAAACAGCATCTTTATCCAGAAGAGTGGTGTAGATGTCTTATCTCTCCCTGAACAGGCAAGCAGTTTCATACATGGAGATGTGTCTTTTCAGGATCCTGGTGATGTGGATTGGTTTGTTTTAAGAAGGAGGGGGTCCTTCAGAAAGTTAAACATTATTTCCTCTGCTCCTTTATTTTCATAATGCATTTTGATTTATTTATTTCCTAACATATAATTGGCAGCATTGTAAGATATTTAAAGTGTACAATGTGATGACTTCGTATATGTTACATTGTGAAGGGATTCTTCCCATCCAATTAATGAACACATCCATTACCTCATATATTTCGTTTTTCTTTTTAGTGAGAATATTTAACTTCTTCTCTCAGCAAATTTCGGTTAAACTATACAGTGTTATGAACCATCCTCACCATGTTATACAGTAGAGAACTCAGAACATATTCATCTTTTGTACCTTTTTACCAGTATCTCCCTATTTCTTCCATCCCTCAGGCCCTGGTGACCATTTTTCTATGAGTTCAACTTTTACTTAGATCCCACATGTTGTGATACCATGTGTTTCTCTCTCTGTGTTTGGCTAATTGTAGAATAATGCCTCTGCTTCTTTACCACATTGATTTTGGGGAGTGTTTACTGATGTTCCTAAATGCAGTAATAACCATGGTTCATAAAAAAGTGTGTCTCTCATTTTATGAACATTTATGAACATCAGTCAGCTACTACTTCCCTTGAATAGAGTTCTTAAGACTAACCTGATGCCTTGAGTTGAGCCCAGAAACCTTATATTTAGCTTTGAATTGATTTCTTCCAAAGCATAAGTGCACTTTTAAGATTCTTCTCATAGTTCTGGTATCTTCCGCCCACTTGTCACTTGTTTTTAATGGTTTTAGTGGCTTGAGGGAATCCAGTTATTTATTGTTTTCACCCCAAAGAATAATAATCATTATAGAATTCCCAGTTTATTCTGAGACTACCCAAATTCCCCCTACTCAGACCTCAAGACCGTTGCTGTACTCGAACGACAAACCAGAGAAAGTAGAGTTTAAAGAATTAAAATGAGGAGGTGGGATGAAAACTTAACAATAAAGACATCGTTCTGAGCACTCTGGAAAGATCTTTACTACCCACCCACCTCCTGCTTCCATCAAAGCCAAAGACCTTTCACCCTTACATTGGGTCCCTTAGGAGTCCCCAGCCTCAGCTGTGCATTGAAGCTGTAAATGACCATCTGACCACTGGGGATTCAGGGAAGTTGGACCTTCAGGTTCTCTTTGGAATTAATGGAGCATCTATAGTTTAACAGATGTGAAACTGTTTTTAGAGATGTCAGCTGCCACTGGGCTGGTTCCTAGGCTGTGTCTGTGGGTCAGGCCCCTGGGAAGGAAGGAAGGAAGGAAGGAAGGAAATAAAATGAAACAAATTCACACCCTTTTCTTCCTTAAAAGGATTCTGCAGGGATGCAAAAGGGGAATCTGAACTCAGTGAGCTAGCTTGCCCTTCTCTCTATTCTGTTTTTGCTGGCATGTTCTACTGCAGCTTTGTTTACCATCCTGCAGTGCCCATCCCAGTTCTAATCACGATCGCATGGAAGGCACTTATATTCTTTTATCACAAGACCTGGGTTTGAGTCCCACTGCTACCACTGTTAAGTGGCCGAGTAAACCTGGGCAAGGAGTTGAACCTCTTGAATACAGTTTTCTCCCCTATTTGAGGTTGATAATAGGACTTATTTCCCAGGGTAGCCTCAGGATAAATTAAAATGATGAAACATATTAAAGTCACTTTGTTAGCTGCCTGGTATCCTTGCTGTTAAATTCACCCATTCCAATCCATTTTAGTTTGCTGATTACTAAAATGTCAATGTTCACTTTTGCCATCTCCTGTTTGACCACTTCCAATTTGCCTTGATTCATAGACCTAACATTCCAGGTTCCTATGCGATATTGCCCTTTACAGCATCGGACTTTACTTCCATCACCAGTCACATCCACAACTGGGTGTTGTTTTTGCTTTGGCTCTGTCTCTTCATTCTTTCTGGAGTTATTTCTCCACTGATCTGCAGTAGCATATTGGGCACCTATCGTGTCATCACTTACATAGAGCCAGACATCCTGGAATGAGAAGTCAAGTGAGCCTTAGGAAGCATCACTATGAACAAAGCTAGTGGAGGTGATGGAATTCCAGTTGAGCTATTTCAAATCCTAAAAGATGATGCTGTGAAAGTGCTGCACTCAGTATTCCAGAAAATTTGGAAAACGCAGCAGTGGCCACAGCCCTGGAAAAGGTCAGTTTTCATTCCAATCCCAAAGAAAGACAATGCCAAAGAATGCTCAAACTACCGCACAATTGCACTCATCTCACACGCTAGCAAAGTGATGCTCAAAATTCTCCAAGCCAAGCTTTAACAGTACGTGAACCGTGAACTTCCAGATGTTCAAGCTGGTTTTAGAAAAGGTGGAGGAACCAGAGATCAAATTGCCAACATCCGTTGGATCATCAAAAAAGCAAGAGAATTAAAAAAACACATCTATTTCTGCTTTATTGACTATGCCAAAGCCTTTGACTGTGTGGATCACCACAAACTATGGAAAATTCTTCAAGAGATGGGAATACCAGAACACCTAACCTGCGTCCTGAGAAATCTGTACGCAGGTCAAGAAGCAACAGTTAGAACTGGACATGGAACAACAGACTGGTTCCAAATAGGAAAAGGAGTACATCAAGGTTGTATATTGTCACCCTGCTTATTTAACTTATCTGCAAAGTACATCATGAGAAATGCTGGACTGGATGAAGCACAAGCTGGAATCAAGATTGCTGGGAGAAATATCAATAATCTCAGATACACAGATGACACCACCCTTATGGCAGAAACAGAGAAGGCAATGGCACCCCACTCCAGTACTCTTGCCTGGAAAATCCCATGGATGGAGGAGCCTGGAAGGCTGCAGTCCATGAGGTCGCTGAGGGTCAGACACGACTGAGCGACTTCCCTTTCACTTTTCACTTTCATGCATTGGAGAAGGAAATGGCAACCCACTCCAGTGTTCTTGCCTGGGAGAATCCCAGGGACGGGGGAGCCTGGTGGGCTGCTGTCTATGGGGTCGCACAGAGTTGGACACGACTGAAGTGACTTAGCAGTAGCAGTATGGCAGAAAGTGAAGAAGAACTAAAGAGCCTCTTGATGAAAGTGAAAGTGGAGAGTGAAAAAGTTGGCTTAAAACTCAACATTCAGAAAGCTTAAGATCATGCCATCTGGCCCCATCACTTTATGGTAAATAGATGGGGAAACAGTGACAGACTTTTTTCACTGCAGATGGTGACTGCAGCCATGAAATTAAAAGACACTTGCTCGTTAGAAGAAAAGTTATGACCAACCTAGACAGCATATTAAAAAGCAGGGACATTACTTTGCCAATGAAGGTCTGTCTAGTCCAAGCTATGATTTTTCCAGTAGTCATGTATGGATGTGAGAGTTGGACTATAAAGAAGCTGATCACCAAAGAATTGATGCTTTTAAACTGTGGTTTTGGAGAAGACTCTTGAGAGTCCCTTGGACAGCAAGGAGATTAAACCAGTCATCCTAAAGGAAATCAGTCCTGAATATTCTTTGCAAGGACTGATGCTGAATACTTGCATCCTGATGTGAAGAGCCAACTCATTGGAAAAGACCCCGATGCTGGGAAGGATTGAAGGCAGGAGGAGAAGGGGATGACAGAGGATGAGGTGGTTAGATAGCATCACCGACTCAATGGACATTAATTTGAGTAAACTCCGGGAGTTGGTGATGGACAGGGAGGCCTGGCAAGCTGCAGTCCATGGGGTCACAAAGAGTTGGACACAACTGAGCAACCGAACTGTTGATCCTTGCTGTTATGTTTCCTACCCATAGTTGGCTTTTCTAGTTGCAGACAATGGCTCACTACATGAATTTTTACATGGGAACATTTATTCTGAAGGTTTTAAATAACACTTTTATAAAGGATGGATAGTGTAAAATACCTGCCTGAAAAAATGAGGAAGAACTGTGAAGACATTTCATGGTGCTCTTCAGATTTATTTCATCACACGCAAAGAAATCATCCCAAGGGTTAAGTGTTCACGTATGTCATTTGGCTTACAAAACATTTGAAAGAAACTTCCCAGGTGGTTAACACTTTTCATAGGTCAGAAAAGTATTTCCATGTGCTAAGCCATCAATAAGCTTCCCTGGTGGCTCAGATGGTAAAGAGTCTGCCTGCTATATTTTGGATAGGATTGTTTCTCTTTTGAGTGTATTTTAGATGAATTATTTCCCACTCAGAATTCACACAGAAATTGGCTACCGTGTTTTAGACTATCTTGCCCAGCTTTTGGTATTTTGGGGTATAGTCCCGTACCCACCCAGGAACAAGTAAGATTAATCAGATTATTTAGTTTCCTTCTCACCACATTTTTGCATTCAGTAAATAGTTATTAAAAACTGTCATAGACATCCAAGGCAAGGAGACCCACCCTGTCTTGAGATTTGAGGAGGCCCATAAATAAGCCCTCCTCCATGCCTGAATTTAAAAGCATTTGAGGGAGCTAAAGGAGCCAGGCAAATGGACAGCAAAATGCCATCTTTATTACTGAAAATGCTTTTTGGAGAATGTGACTTTGGATCTGCAGCCAAGTGAGCCTTCTGAAATTTCATACTCGAATTAGATAGATTTACCCACTCTTTCTCTGGCACTTCAGAGCAACGGAAGTTGGCACCCAGCAGGAGAAAAGTCTAGAATGCATCATTTCTGCAGGCAGGCAGAGGGAGGGAGGAGGAGGTGGAGAGAGAGGCCAGGTCTGTTGTTGTAGGGGATTCTCGCCAGGGGATGGTTGGAAGAAAGGAAATAAAAGTCTTCTCCTAACACCGGCAGCGGGGTCTTCAAAGGTGGATTAGTCCTGGTCTTTCTCTCCTTTCTCTCATCTTTCTTTGGGATTGGAAGGGGGAGACAGGGCATCTGTTCAGCTGTGACTGAACCTGAGATGACTCTTCTTTGCCATTCTGCACAGCTCTGGCTGAAGTTTTACATGTGGAGTAAGAGCTTGTTTTATGTGGCTGCCACCTTTCTCCCTGGCATGTTAACCGGCCCCCTTTTGACATCTGAGGCTTCTTTCAGTCACCACTTTAGGATTTTAAAAAATTAAATCCATTACTTGACTAAAAAATGATGAGAGGAACAGATCCTCTTTATAAGGTACTGCCTTTCAAACATCTGATGGTGTATATAACTTAGCTGAAAGGTGAATTTTACCCTAAATGTAAGCAGGATAGAGAGTCTTTGCCTGATGACACTGGGCTCAAACAGAAGCAAGTGTGTTAAATCTGCTGAAGAACAGAAAAAAGAAGTCACTATTATTGCTGAAGGGAATTCATCATCATCATCATTATTACCATGATTCTTTTCTTAGCTTGGGAATTGAATTTGTAGTACTGAACTGAACAGAACCCCACAGTCACACCCAGCTTTTCTTTTCTCCTTTTCCCAACTTCAGTGCCCTTTCTAAAGAACAGAGTTTTACAGAATTTAAGGTAGACCAGGATTTTTTTGTTGGTGTTATCAGCGAAACCCAGTTGTCAGCCAGGACTTAGGACTGACTTTCTGTGAAAAAAAACCTGCCTGTGGATTGTGCCCAGCTATGGTAGTCACTCCATGATGTTCTCAGATGGGCTCTGGAGTAAGACCGATCCGTGCGTGTGCATTTATAGTAACCACTGAATAAGAACCAGAATAATGACTGCAGAAGACAAGGGTCATGGCTCTAGCCTGCTGAGTCATCTCGGCTCAGCCTGGCTGGCAAGGGCTCCCCAGCTGCATTGGTTTGCTTTACTGCTCACTGCATTCCGACCTGCCAAGCATTCTTTTGCTGATCAGTGGGGGCTCCTTAGAAAGATTAGGTCCAGGTGGATCTTTGTTGTTGTTTAGTTGCTAGGTCATGTCTGACTCTTGTGACCCCGTGGACTGTAGCCCGCCAGGCTTTTTCTGTCTGAGAGTTTTCCCAGGCAGGAATACTGGAGTGGACTGCCATTTCCTTCTCCAGGGGATCTTCTCAATCCAGGCATCGAACCTGTGTCTCCTGCATTGGGATGCAGGTTCTTTACTGCTGAGCCACCAGAGAAGCCCCAGGTGGAGTGTAAGAAATCTAAATATATAATAGTTCATCTTGATTCAGGTGTTACTTTAGAAGAAACACAAAGGAGTGGATAACTCCAGTTCCTCCATTCAAACCTGTCAGCATTTACTCATGCAGATAGGCTACTATGATTGGTCATTCAGAACACAAAGGGTCCCCAAGGGCTTCTTGGCCACCATTCATGTGTTGGACTTCCTGTCTTCCACTGAGCCTTTATACACAGGTGCCAACAGCCTTCACTCCCTTTGTTACTGATCGCCAGGGATGTGCATGAACAAGAAAAATAAATACCAAAGAACAGACAAGTACTGCATGAAATTTTCTCTTGGAACTTGAAAGCTAAACACTCTGAGGCCAAAAAATATATGTCTTTCTTCTTTTTTTTCCCCTTGCCCTGGCCTGATGTAACCTCACCCTTAACTTAAACTACCCCATGAAAAATTTTTGTTACCTGTTTTTCCTCTTGCTGATCTTTAAGTGTTTTAGCCTTTTCTACCTCTGAATCAGCCTTTCTCCTTTTGAGATCACTTTCTTCTCCATAAATTGAGTCATTAAAAATAAGCATGGAACAGATTCATGCTGCTAACATGGGGGAGGAAAAATTGTAAAGCCCTGCCAGCCAGTCACAAAATGGTAAAGCCTCAAAGATCTTAGAGATCTTAAATGCCAGGAGAATGTTTTTTTCCTGTAGAGCTCAAAAATGAATTAAAATGCACAAAATTTGTATTATTATTCATCATCACATGTGACTGACCTGTTTCTAAATTGCAAATACTTTAAAAGGGAGGGAACTTTGGTATATCTGCAGAATGTGCTTTAGGTGCAAGCAAAGTACCCGATGACTGTTTGATAGGATAATTCGAAAAATTTATTCTAAAAACATTTATTGCATTTCTTTTGTATAGTAGGCAATTAGGATCTATCTGTTACATGACAAATATAAAAAGATCATTAAGACAGTCTCTCCTCTGAAATAACTTACAGTCTATTCAGATCAGTTCAGTTCAGATGCTCAGTCATCTCCAACTCTTTGTGACCCCATGGACTGCAGCACACCAGGCTTCCCTGTCCATTACCAACTCCCAGAGCTTTCTCAAACTCATGTCCATCGAGTGAGTGATTCTATCCAATCATCTCATCCTCTGTCGTCCCCTTCTCCTCCTGCCTTCAATCTTTCCCAGCATCAGGGTCTTTTCCAATGAGTTAGTCAGTTTTTCGCATCAGGTGGCCAAAGTATTGGAGTTTCAGCTTCATCATCAGTCCTTGCAATGAATATTCTGGACTTATTTCCTTTAGGATGACTGGTTTAATCTCCTTGCTGTCCAAGGGACTCTCAAAAGTCTTCTCCAATACCACAGTTCAAAAGCATCAATTCTTCAGTGCTCAGCTGTCTTTATAGTCCAGCTCTCACATCCAGACATGACTACTGGAAAAACAATAACTTTAACTAGATGGACTTTTGTCAGTAAAGACCTTTGTCTCTGCTTTTTAATATGCTATCTAGGTTGGTCATAGCTTTTCTTCCAAGGAGCAAGCGTCTTTTAATTTCATGGCTGCAGTCACCATCTGCAGTGATTTTGGAGCCTAAAAAAATAAAGTCTGTCACTGTTTCCATTGTTTCTCCATCTATTTGCCATGGAGTGATGGGACCAGATGCCATGATCTTAGTATTTTGAATGTTGAGTTTTAAGCCAGCTTTTTCACTCTCCTCTTTTACTTTCACTTTCATCAAGAGGCTCTTTAGTTCCTTTTCACTTTCTGTCATCTGCATATCTGAGGTTATTGATATTTCTCCTGGCAATGTTGATTCCAGCTTGTGCTTCATCCAGCCTGGCATTTTGCATGATGTACTCTGCATATAAGTTAAATAAGCAGGGTGACAATATACAGCCTTGACCTATGCGGGATTTGATTACAGAACTTACACAGGACTGGGGAAACAAATTCTTGGAGGGCACAAAAAAAAACCTTGTATGCACCAAGACCCAGAAGAAAGGAGTAGTGACACCACGAGAGACTGACCTGGACTTGCCTGTGAGTGTCCAGGAGTCTCTGGCGGAGGTGTGAATCGGCAGTGGCCTACTTCAGGGTCAGGGGTACTGAGTGCAGCAGTGCGTGCATGGGACCTTTTGAAAGAGGTTACCATTATCTTCATTACCTCCACCATAGTTTGGTCTCAGGTCAAACAACAGGGAGGGAACACAGCCCTGGCCATCAACAGAAAATTAGATTAAATATTTACTGAGCGTGGCCCTGCCCTTCAGAACAAGACCCAGTCCCCGTCACTGCCCCCCCACTTCCCCAACCCTGCCAGTCAGTCTCTCCCATCAGGAAGCTTCCATAAGCCTCTTATCCTTATCTGTCAGAGGGCGACAGAATGAAAACCACAGTCACAGAAAACCAATCAAAATGATCACATGGACCCACAGCCTGATCTAACTCAATGAAACTATGAGCCCTGCCGTGTAGGGCCACCCAAGACGGATGGGTCATGGTGGAGAGTTCTGACGAAACGTGGTCCACTGGAGAAGGGAATGGCAGACCACTTCAGTATTCTTGCCTTGAGAACCCCATGAACAGTATGAACAGTACAGTCTGTTAGGTAGACAAATAATTATATCCTAATGATTACTGTAATAACTGCAAATAAAGTTGCATGGGGACTCAGCTACTCTGAGGAGCTTACTCAGCCTTGGAGTACAGATGGGAGACAAATGACTTTCACTGAAGGATGTAATGGAGTTTGGATTTTAAGTGTGAACTGAATCTTAGAATTTTACATCAGGATGGAAGAGACAATCTAATACCGTCTTCTCATTTTACAGATAAGGAACTGGAGACCTAGAGATTTAAATTGCCACGGCTATGGTACAATAGCGGAGAAGGCAATGGCAACCCACTCCAGTACCCTTGCCTGGAAAATCCCATGGGCGGAGGAGCCTGGTGGGCTGCAGTCCATGGAGTCGCTAAGAGTCGGACACGACTGAGCGATTTCACTTACACTTTTCACTTTGATGCATTGGAGAAGGAAATGGCAACCCACACCGGTGTTCTTGCCTGGAGAATCCCAGGGACGGGGGAGCCTGGTGGGCTGCCGTTTATGGGGTCGCACAGAGTCAGACACAACTGAAGTGACTTATCAGCAGCAGCGGCATGGTACAATAGCTAGTCAGTGTCAAACTAGAGTTTCACCAGAACTTTACTATTTCTTCTAGAAATAGAACTCAAGGTATCCAAGGAAATAATTGTTTTGGGAAAATGGGATTGATTTTGAGTATAGTTTCTCCTGGAACAACCTATTGTTTTTAAGTCACATTTATCATAAAGCTGTCTTAGAAGGATTGATTAAGTAACTGTTTGTATGAATCTAAAATAACAGTTTTCCTGGTACCTGGACCAGGTGATTATTTTAATATTTTATTACAAAAACAGTAAAAAGCAAGGAAGTCTGGAAACTTCCCAATAGGAATAGTCTGTGGCCCCCAGGTAATCTAGGAGCTATAAATCATTGTACCAAATGTACCAGAAATTTAATAAATTAAACAAGTTAATTGGCTGTTGAATCCTATCTTAAATAAACCATTTCTATAAAATTATTAAAATATCACTATTTTTCTTTTTGTTTTTAATTGATTCTGATTATAAGGATTGATTAGATGACAGAGTGGCTTTTTGACCTTCAGGGCTGCCTAAAATTTCTGTTCCTGTAAAGTTGATTTCTACATTTTAGACCATATATCCACAAAGCACTTATAAGTTTATTTTTCATATCATTTGCAATTCCTGACTAGTAGAATTAAACAGACTAGTATAATACGCTCATCAAGAATCATTTGAACACCTTCCTTCCTTGTATTTCTCTAAAATGATTACCTGGACAACCTGCGTAAGAGTGTGTATGTGTTTAGTTTTGCCTCCTGGTTTTTAAATCTGTGACTTCATGAAGTTTATGGGGGATGTTAACTAATATTTCTAAACTTTTTTTTTTAACCTGTAAAATTAGGGAAATAATTTGCCTCAAGGAGTTGTATTAATGAAGTTAAATGGTCTTTGTAAAACCCCTCCCCCAGTGTGCCTGGCACATACTTGAATCTCGGTAAACTATGGCTCAATTATTTTGCTTCATTTCCTACGACTATAACAGAGCAAACTTGTTTTGTATTAAGAAAAATTATCCTACTCTTTTCAGAACATTAATAAGAATATGATAAATGTCCTGCCTTTCTCTATTCTTTAGGGTTTCTGGGGAACATTTTTTTGCAGCAGCAGATTTTAATGATTAATTTTAAGGCCTGAACCCCTAAGCATTAATGACTGAGATAAAAACCATAGGTCACAAGAGTCAGTACGTATTGATGTTGGTTGAGAGCCAATGGATGAATGATGTTTAATATATTAAATATTAAAGGCAGAATCTTTGGGTTTGGTGAGTGTTGCTAATGCCACCATTAAAACATACAATTTGATTTACAGAAGTTTAATTTTATCTGGATACAATCCATTTCACTTGACAGTTACTATAGGATGATTCTAAAATACTGTTGACAAACCAAATCATTTCCTAAAATTCTATGGGAATTCAATGAGATAAGTAAAAATAATTTTGTTGTTTAAATGCTTATGATTTTCAGTGGGTGACTAAGTTTGCATCTTTAATACTACTTCAATTGCTGATAATTTTAAAGTACCATAAATTATATTTTAAATATAAATCTAAAACAATAGGAAAAATTTTGTGAAAATGTGGGCTTTCCTCCTTCTTTATTTCCTCTTTTCTGTACTTTCCAAAATATCATTCAAAATCATACTTAGTGTACATCCCCCCAAATTCTGCTTAAGTCTGTTTCTGAAGCAGACAGTCTACATTTCATCACTGGTTCATTGAATCTTCCATACAGTTCTAAAAAATGAAAATTGTGGATTGAGATCAAATTGGACATTTTCGGGCTTAAGAGAATGTTTTTAAAGAAGCGGTTCAAAAATGCTGGTTATTACGCTTTTGCAAATCACAATAGCGGCTAACTCAAGTAGCCCTTATTTTGTGCCAAGAACCATTCTGAGTACTTACGTGTATTAGCTCATTTAATCCTCGCAACAGTGAGGAAGGCAGTGGCATCATCACCGTCATCACCGTCGTCATCATCATTATCAGTCTCCCCTCTCCTCTCAGCACACTACTTCTGCCAGCACCACCATTTCTTAACTGAGAAAACTGAAGCACAAAGAAATCCAATAGCTTGCCCAGTAGCACAGCCGTCGGTATCAGTTCAGTCGCTCAGTTGCGTCTGACTCTTTGCGACCCCATGTAGCACAACTAGTACCTAATAAAGTCAAGAGTTTAACCCACATAGTCTGACTCTAGGATCTAATCTAATTACTACATGTAGGGCTTACTATAGACCCAGCTTTCACAAGTGTCCACAGACTTACAAATGTGGTTTGTGTTTAAGTAATATTCTGAAAAATCTTGTTTTTCAGCATTTTCTAGAATACAGTAATCTAGCGCTTAAGCTGTCCAACTTATTTCACTAATGTGTTGGCTGAGTGGACGTGTAAGAGGAGTTGTGCTGTGTATATATGGCAGTCTCCCAATTTGTCCTACCCTCCCCTTCCACACTGTGTCCACTTGGTTGTACAGCAGAAGCTAATGCAACTTTGTAAAGCAGTTACATTCCAATACAAAAACAAACAAGAGTTGTGCTTTGTATTAATTTTAGAGAAAATCTCTCTAGGCCTAGTTTTTTCAGAGTTTCAGCCACAAAAGGGACGTTGATAAATATGTCATCTGATTTCCTTCTTTTCCCAGTTTATAAATGAGAGGAATTCTTCCATGAGCCCTCCAGACAAAGTTAGTCATTTCCTGCTTTGTGATCCTGAGGCACTTTGTTCATGCTCTATATTTTAAGCAAATCCTATTTTGTAATTAATCTGTTTATATGTCACTTCTTTCCACCCCCTCGCCCCCCCCAACCCTTGTATCCAAGTGAGTGCTTCAAGTGCTGGAACCAGGTCTAATTAATTTTCGTCTCCCATCAGCCTGGTGACAAATGGATGAATCATGTTGCCTGAAGAGGCTAAGGGACTTGCCCAGTCGACCTGAAATGTGAAGGCCTTTCGTGACTCCTCATCTAGGACTTACCACTCACATGCTGCCAGAAATGTTTTCAGATGATTTGCATGCTCACGTGCAGAGTGAGGGAGGACACAGTTTTCCCGTGGTGCTTCTCTAGACTAGCTCATGTATAAAACAATAGTGGCAGTGTCAGTGAGGATGCCTCCACTGCTGCTGTATCTTCGTGTATCATTTTGAAGATGAAACAAACCGATAATGTCTGTGAAAGCTTTAGAACCCCTAAAACCCCTCCCACAACTGGTCCTACAAGGACTCAGAGGAGTGAGGACTCTATTATTATGCATATGTAATTTACAAAGTACCTTCACACGCATAGTCTCCTTTATTGTTCACCACACCCCTGTGAAATATAGCAAGTGGTGTCTCGTTTCTCACGTGAGAGAATGAAGCTGAAGAATGTGAAGTCCTGGGGCTACAATCACAAGGGGCTGGAGGATACCTGAACCCAACCCTCTTGCTCTTTCCAACACAGCCACCTGCAGAAGGCTCAGAGTCCCTCAAAGGGTGGTGTGCCCCACCCCGCACTCCGCGAAAGCCTCTGTGAGTGAGCCCTAGAGAGATGAGAGCCAGACTCTTCTAGGATTAGGACAGTTATCTATGTGTGCTTAAATTCCAGTCAGATTTCTTGTTTTCTCAAAATGCAGGGCTGGGGCAGAGAAAGCTTTATAAGATGCAGTGCGCAGGGTGATTCTGAAATGATCAGCCAGCCCTGGAACCGGTGGCACAGGCGGGTGGGTTGCAGGAGGAGACTAAACCCGCCGTCGCTTTGGTCTCGAGGGGGAGTTCCTTACTACCACTTTCAGGAAATGAAGGATGATAAATCCAGCTGCTGCTTCCTGTTTCTATCATTCTGAGATTTATTTATTTATTTATTTATGGGTAGAATGCTTTATTTTTAAACCAGTGGAAAATGCCCTCAACCTGTTCCTTGTTAGTATTTCCTTAAAAACTAGATGTACTCACTTGAGCTTTAAAGGGTATGCTTATGTGTGTATTTGTGTGTGTGTGTGTGTCTCTCTCTCTGAAATTCCCATGATACTGCCTGAGCTGGCTCACTCTGTTTCTCAACAACAACAACAGAAAGAAAACCAATTAAGGCAGATTTTACTGGGCAGGAAGCTCAGTGTGAGAATGATGACAGGCTGATTTAGAGGAGGCCTGTAATTTGTATCAGTGGTATTACTATCTCTCAGTTATGCTTGTGCAATTTAGGTCTTGTTTTTCTTCTGCTTGTGGTTGTATTATTAGAGAATGAAGACTTGAGTCATTTAAGAAATACACTGCCTCTTCATATGCCATAGTTTATGGAAAGTTGACATTAGATTAGTATAGATTACCAGGCTGCAACTTGGTGGATTTGATTGTGTAACTAGTGACGCCATAACTAAAAATAATAGGTAGAAATATTTTCCCAAATGTCTCTTTTTTTAATTTAAGAGAAAGAGAACGTGTATAGGAGCAACTGTGGTACATCTTTTGAGAAGGAAATTTATTTGGCAAAGTAGAATTATAAGAATAAATAAATATAACCAGTCCCCTTATTGAGTAAGGATATTACCACTTATTTAAGCCCTTAGCCCCCCTCCATTAATAGTCCTAAAATCATAGCTATGGCTGTACTCTGTTCATGATGGGTTATTATTACATATTGCATTTTAGGAAGTGGCTAGCCAAGCCACTTCTTTATACCTTTAGAGTCACAGTTTATATTAAATGAATTTAGAATAAAAAAAATCTTCATGAGTTAAATTTAAAGGTAAGTTTATACAGGATATTTGGTCTGGCTTTGTTAACATCTTCTTCTGAAGATAAATTGTGAGAAAAAACTGTTAAGCTGTTAGTTGCTCGGTCATATCTGACTCTGTGACCTCATGGACTGAAGCCCTCCAAGCTTCTCTGTCCATGGAATTCTCCAGGCAAGAATACTGAAGTGGGTTGCCATTCTCTTCTCCAGGGGATCTTCCCAACTCAGGGATCGAACCTGGGTCTCCTGCATTGCAGGCAGACTCTTTACCATCTGAGCCATCAGGGAAGCCCATAACACTTGCTAGAGGCCCATTCGAGTACACTTAATGCTATGGACCCTCCATTTCTAACCTCAGCTATGCTGTTTCCTTGTTGCAACAGTTTCTTGGCCCAAAAAATGAAATTGACAGTATTTCTTCATCTCTTAGTAGTTTGTAAAGATCAGATTAGTTAGAATCCATGCAAATGCTTTTAAAAACTGAGTTGATGATAAGGACTTGAGGTAGTACTCTTAATAAATGTCACTTGGGTTGTAAATTGTAATTTCACATTTCAGACTTTGCTCCTTGTATCCTGAGACAGCCTTTGAACACCAGGGTTTTGTCTCCTTTGCTTAAGAGTTCCTTCTAATAACTTGTGAATGGCGGAGGGGAGGGGAGTGGGGAGCTACTTTAATTTGAGCTAATATCGAGTTTCTTCCCTGGTGGCTCAGTGGTATAGAGTCTGCCTGCAATGCAGGACTTGAGTTTGATCCCTGGGTTGGGAAGATTCCCTGGAGGAGAAAATGGCAACCCACTCCAGTGTGCTTGCCTGGGAAATTCCATGGACAGAGGAGCCTGACGGGCTATAGTTTATGGGGTCAAAAGAGTCAGACACAACTTAGCGACTATAGAAAACAACAATCTTGAATTTAAAACAAGCTCAAGTGGGCAGGTGTGGGCTTGGTAGAGGCAGTCAGGTCCAGGTTTGAATCCTGACTGACAGTATTTTAACTGCATGTTCTTGGTCAAGCTCGGCTTTTCTAAACCTCAGTTTTCTCTCAATAAAACTAGAACAGTAATGCTGCTGCTCAGAAAGGATGTGACAGTTTCATGAGGTCTGGTGTGCGAGTGCTTGGTCGTTCAGTCAGGATGGTGTTCTCATCTCCTCTCAGATGTTTGCACAGGTCTCAGTGTTGCATGATGAGATGTGGGCTAAGGGTCCCACCTCCAAACGGCCCCCTCACCTCATATTTTCCCCCCCATACTGTGGCCAGGGAAAGGAGAAGAAAATAAAGGCACTTTAGGTCACTGACACTCTCCTTAGGAATAATAAATATTTATTTTCCCACCTTCTTCCTTTCAGTGTAATCTGACTTGGGTTCTTTCAATGCTTGACCTTCAAAGAGAGTTTCAGTGGGTGAGAAAACTTCACACTGTTTGGCTTCCTTGAACATATACAGAGCTACTCAGGCCTATGTCCACAGGCTGTGTTTTCTTTTCAGAGTTATATGAGTTGTGGAATTATTTTTGTGAGACACCTTTTTTTTTTTTTCCTTTAGACTTTCCCCAAAAAGGACCTTTTAAAGTTTTACGACCGGATAAGTAATATGGTGGTTAGCAAGGTTAATGTTTACCAGCTTGCTGAAGGGAAAAGCAAACAATATATATCCAAACTCTGTTTAAGAATGTCCGTAGAATTATGAATTCTTTTATCTTGACACCCTTATGTAGTCATAACAGCATGCTGCCTACTTGGGTGAGAGCTCCCAAGTGGAAATGTGTTTACTGTATATGATTTAACTTTATACTTGAAATAAGAAACAGACATGTGAAAACATCTCTGTACTTTCTTGCTCTGTTATTTTTAACTTCTATCTCCCTGTTCCTCGTCATTCTAAAAAATACATGCTTCCATCAAGCCAGCCTCCCCTTCTTGCTGTTTTCCCAGCCTGTTGTTTTTCTCCCTAATTTTTGAGAAGTGAACGTTCCTTTCCCACTTACTGCTTGCCTGCGATGGGCCAGACTTCTTTGTGGAGAGTGCTTGGGCCGAGGTCTCAGGGGACTCTGAGCTCCCAGATCCAATAGTTGCTCTTTATCTACTCCTGAACTTCCTTGACTAGCTTGTGATAAGTGATACTGCTTCTCATTCTCTGAGTGTTTGCCTCCTTCAGCTTCCAGGATAGAGTGCTCTTCTTCCTTCTCTGAGCCTTTCTTCTCACTCTCCTTTGCGAAATTCTTTTCTTCTACCTATTGTCTCAATATTATTCATCTCCAATGTTCTTTGACCTTTTGCTCTAAATGGACTCTGCTATGGCACCCCACTCTAGTACTCTTGCCTGGAAAATCCCATGGATGGAGGAGCCTGGTAGGCTCCAGTTCATGGGGTCACTGGGAGTCGGACATGACTGAGCGACTTCACTTTCACTTTTCACTTTCATGCATTGGAGAAGGAAATGGCAACCCACTCCAGTATTCTTGCCTGGAGAATCCCAGGGACAGAGGAGCCTGGTGGGCTGCTGTCTATGGGGTTGCACAGAGTCGGACACGACTGAAGCGACTTAGCAGCAGCAGCAAGGTAGTCTCATCTACCATATACTGATTAATCATAAAATATAATTTCATCCCAGGTCCTTCTCTTGAGATGCAGGCCTACTGACCACTACTTAAATATATTATACCAATTCTAACTCTTAAATGAAATTCTTCATGAAATTAAAAGATGCTTGCTTCTTGGAAGAAAAGCTATGACAAACCTAGAAAACATTGTATTAAAAAGCTGAGACATCACTTTGCTGACAAAGGTCTGTATAGTCAAAGCTGTGGTTTTTCCAGCAGTCATATATGGATATGAGAGTTGGACCATAAATAAGGCTGAGCACCGAAGAATTGATGCTTTTGAACTGTGGTGATGGAGAAGACTCTTGAGTGTCCGTTGGACAGCACAGAGATCAAATCAGTCAATCCTAAAGGAAATCAACCCTGAATATTCATTGGAAAGACTGATGCTGAAGCTGAAGCTCCAGTACTTTGGCCACCTTATGTGAGCTGCCCATTCATTGGAAAAGACCCTGATGCTGGGAAAGATTGAGGGCAGGAGAAGGGGACAACAGAGGATGAGATGGTTGAATGGCATCATTGACTCAATGGACATGAGTTTGAGTGAACTCTGGGAGATAGTGAAGGACAGGGAAGCCTGGTGAGCTGTCTTCCATGGGGTCACAAAGAATCAGACATGACTGAGCAACTGAACAGCGACAAACTCTTCAAGCTGGAAAATTGAATTTATCTGGAAATCATCTTGACTAGTAAACTTTCTAATACACTTCCTTCCTGAGTCTTTCCTCCCTCTGGTCCCCCTTTCTTACTCTGGATAGAATTCTTTCTAAACTTGGGTGCTGATCTCATTGCTCACCTTGTTCAAACCCTTCAGGGGTTCCTTATTGTCCCTTTCTAATTTGGATCTGATGACACTTTCCCTGAGCCCTTGTCCTGCAGAATCCCCCACACTTTTGTGATCTGGGCAACAACAAAGGGGAGTGCTCACAAGTGAGTCTATCCAAATCTTTCTAGATGCTTTTATTTAAGAGGTATTTTTAAATAATTTGAAATTTATTAATTGTGTTACCTGCTAAATTGCTGTAACAGAGACCCCAAATAGAATGGCTTAAGTAAGATAACATATTTCCTTCTCATATAACAGCCCAGGTGCCAGCTGCCAAAGGCTGGCAGGACAGCTCTGCCATGAAATAATGTGGGTTCTAAGATTGTGCCCAGTTCCCCATTTCCTAGCCTGCAGGAATGGGGAAAAGGAAGGCCAAGTCCAGTAGCCTTGTCTTTGTGGAGGTGACCAGGAAGTGCACAGTCACTTCTCAAAGCCTGTTTGCCCAGCTTAGTCACATGGCCATCGCTGGTTGCAGATGAGGTTAGGAAATGTTCTAGCTGGGCAGCAGTGCACCCAGCTAAGCTGCCTGTCTACTGCCAAAAAGTGGAAAGGGAGAATGGCTTTTCTGGAAGATACTTAGTTGCCTCTATCACAGAAACAAACAACCAAAAAAACTATGTTGATTAAAAAGTCAAATGGGCAGAAAATGAATGGTTTTTTAAAAAGCTCAGCTGGATCTACTCTGGAAGGTTTCAGCAGCTACAATATACAAGTTACAGGATTCACTCAACACTTTTTACTTTTTTTTTCCTTCCCCTTCCAAAAAAAGTATATTATTCTAGGTTAAGAATATATGAACAAAAAGAGCAGATGTCCGCTGCTCATATCTTCAACTAATACTTCAACTAATGCATTTGTGGTAAAAATTTGTGGCACTTGATAACATGAGCATGCATACAAAGTAATGTTCATGGCTTGGAATTTCTGTCTACACTCAACCATTTATATTTCTGCCTTCAGTACAGCTTTTGGTAGCATTTTATCATTATCTTCAAAACATTTTCTGAAAGGTAATGTTGACAAGTTCTCTTTCTCAGTGGAGTTATCGTTTGTCCTGCCATCTTGTATTCTTCACTCTCAGATCTGTCGATAAACATCCCCTATCAGTGTGTTGCAACACTGGATCAGTTTCTCAGCTGGTGTGACATAGCACACAGGTAACAGCCTAAGTACCTGTTTGTCAAAATACAAATCCTCTTAGCCCACAGTTTGGGGCACTCCAGCAAGGAGCAACTTTAGCACTTTTCCACTTCGTACAGTACAAATATTATCATTTTCTATGTATACCCTGTTGGGGCAAAGTGTAAGGAATTCTGTGTAGATGGTTTCAGACTATTTCTGCTCTTTAAAAATTTTTTTTTTTTTTGTAGATTTCTTACTATAAAATATTGCGTTGGCCAGAAAATTCATTTGGGTCTTTAGAAAAATTCAAACTAACTTTTTGGCCAACTCAGTAATTGTAATATGTAACATGCTCCCATGATATAAAGGTGTCTCCATTCATAAAGTAGTAAAGACTACTGTGCGACATCAACTACTTTGAATTGGCTGTAGTGTGAAATACCTAAGATAGAATGTGTCTACAGATTATTTGACTAAAAGATCTAGACTTGTTTATACATCAGCCTTACAAAGTGACATCATGTATTTCTAGCCATGTGGCCCATACTTAGGATGTCAACAACTTCTGGTTTTCCTGGAAAAATCCCAGTTATACCTTATCCTGGCATCTCACCTTGTTTAGCATTTGTCACTATCAAGAGTTGTCCAGTTCAGAGAGTGTATTATATGTTTACTTTTGTTGCCTATAGTTGGTCTGAGTTATTGGCAGTTTCTTTGATGGTCATGTACTTAACTTTGATGCCATTTCTAGGACTGTTTACCCTAAATAATTGTGGACAGAATGGTGTAGTGGTTCATGGTTCATCTTTTGCAGAATACTTAAGGTAGGCATTGACAGATCTTTAAGCTCTAGGAACACAGGACTGTATCTATCTTATTCCATTATGTATATATTCTCAGCAGCTGTCACATCACCTAAGCCAAATATTTAATGAAAATATAAATGGTACAGACTTAATGACTTCATGACAACAGAGGTTTCCTAAGGTCTCTGATGGGTAAGATAAGTTATCTTCAACTACAAATCCCTATCACCTAACAATGGTCTGGTGTTTGAGAATGAATCGCTGAATGATTGACAGCTACTCTCGGTCTTAACATTGGCACACTCTACCTCATGATATTGGCCCATCAAGACAGAAGGCGTTATGATTATAGTTCTAATGTGTTGCATGTAAATTACACAAATGATCCAGTTGTTTCTTGGTTATAATGATTTGTTTTTACTGTTCTGGCCTCTCATGAGAAAGAAAGGGAAATGATACTTAATCACTCCAAAAATGACCATACCTCAGAAGGATAAATTCTATCACTTAGAAGATTTAGACCTTAGTTTACATCCAGTATCTGATACTTTAGTCTGGAATTCCCAGTGGGTGTTGTAGGAATGGGTACCAGATGGGTTAAATGTAAGTTCATTCAGGCAGAGCCAAAAGCCTTGGGCCTGAATGTGTTCATCCTCTTTACCCAAAGGCATGTAAAAACGTCATCTTCTCTTGGCCCATGACATTAACTAGGTCGGGAAACACCATTAGTGATCTCTACAATGGAATTGCAGATACTTACCATTGATGCTCAAGTATGTAACATGGTTTTTCAAAAATGTTATCTTGAGCCATTTTTTTTCAGAGTTAAGTTGATGTCATGGTTTAGCAGAAAGTAAATATCCCCACATCTCCAAAGTCAAAGATCTTCATCTAATCTTCAAAGAAGCATCTCATCTGAGGTAACTTACAGCATACAGAATTAGAAATTATTTTTTTATAATTAAAGTGATTATGTATAAGTAAAGTAATTATGTACCTTCTCAATTCAAAAAATTTAGGGATTTTTACAAATGGTGGGCTACTCAATTGCATTTTATTTTATAGCTCCATTAATTTTTTATGACTGGGGGAAATAAATATTATAACATCATTGGGCTTCCCTAGTGGCTCAGATGGTAAAGATTCTGCTTGCAATATGGGAGACCTAGGCAATGGCACCCCACTCCAGTGCTCTTGCCTGGAAAATCCCATGGACGGAGGAGCCTGGTAGGCTACAGTCCATGGGGTCCCTAAGAGTCGGACACGACTGAGCGACTTCACTTTCACTTTTCACTATGATGCATTGGAGAAGGAAATGGCAACCCACTCCAGTGTTCTTGCCTGGAGAATCCTAGGGATGGGGGAGCCTGGTGGGCTGCCATCTATGGGGTCGCACAGAGTCGGACACAACTGAAGCAACTTAGCAGCAGCAGCAAGTTCAATCCCTGAGTCGGGAAAGTCCTCTGGAGAAGGGAATGGCAACCCACTCCAGTATTCCTGCCTGGAGAATTCCATGGAGATAGGAGCCTGACAGGCTACAGTCCACAGGGTTGCAAAGAGATGGACACGACTGAGCAGCTAACACTTTCACTTTCATAACCTCATGACTGTGGCTCTCTGTTAAAGCTCCACTCATTTGTATAATTGGGGGCAAAGGAGAGGAGCATGAACTCCATGCACATTTTGGCTAGTGAAAGGACTTTCCAGTTAAATGTCCTATCCTACCTGCTTTTCTAAATATTGTTTATAATTTTCACAAGAGCTGCACAAATAGATGGGAAATCCTTAGAAACAGGACTAAATCTTAGAAACAAGATTTAGCAAACTGAAGATGACTAAAGCATTTCTTTGAAAGAGGAAAAAAGTGGTATTCTGCCAAACTTACCAGTTTATCACGACTAATTCTAAAATAAGGCTTTGTTTGCATTTCTCTAAAAGGCTAACCCTTTAGGGTAATTTTTAGTCAACTCTAAGATGGTTTCTAGTGTTGATAATGAATTCCACTATAACACAGATAATGTTATCAAAGGAAGTAGGTCTGAATTTTCTCACTAAGGTTTCTCCAGGAATGTGCATCATGTTAACACTTGAGTTTATAGTATGTTTTTAATGGATGGAGGTATGAGTAAATGAATAGTTAAGTAAAAGCTCAGGCTAAGAGTTAATGTGTATAATGCATATTTAAAATTTAGCCGAATTGCTTGGAAGCCAAAGCTACATGGAGAACATATGGATTCCACAGCTCTCTTTCTTTTTGGGGGTGCTGTGCTGGGTCTTAATTGTGGCACATGGAATCTTCAGTCTTCACTGTGGCATATGGAATCTAATTCCCTGATCAGGGATCGAACCCAGAGCCCCTGCATTGGGAATGCAGAGTCTTTGTCACTGGATCATCATGGAAGTGCCTCCATAGCTCTTTATGAGAGACAATCTTTTCGCACCTAGTAGCAAAGATATATTTTTATAGGGTTCTTTCTATAAAGCAGCTTATTCAACACAGTGAATAATAACAAAGGCTAATTTTATTAAGCACTTATTACTCTGTTCTGGGCACTTGCTCAGTGCTTTGACACAGTTTTTTTATTTAAATGTTTATTGACCCCAGTAAACTGTGCACACACAGTCAGAACTTCTGTGTCCATTGCCTGTGGGGAAGGACAGCGAACCCCCATAAGGACAAGGAGAAGGAAGGCCTGAGGCTCTGGCAGATTCATTATCTCAGGGAGTCTGCCTCTCTTGTGCGTCTTCCTTCCTGACCTTTTACATCTCCTGGCTGAATGTTTAACTGGTGCTCCTTTGCCTCTGCCCAGAGTTCACACTGACTTGTCACACTCCATCAGGAATCAGATTCTGTCCTGCTCAGGGTGTGCCCAGACTTACCTTTGTCTTTTTGTTTTCCTGTAAAATGTTTAATTATGAACCAAACTGCCTGCAGATGGTCTATCAGAGTGAATTACCTTCAGAATAACTCGTTCCAAAGAATTGTGTCATGCCATCCATCTAGATGTTGCAGAACGCCTGTCAGAGCTGATCACTTTGACTTTGGCATCCTTAGTAGTGACCTTGTATGTCTCTGTAATTAATAGTGACAGCATTGGCTCCCAGGGTCAGGGCCTTCTGAGCCCTCTCTCAGAATGCTATTACGGGCTGTATGATTATTCAGTTACAGACCTTTGTCAGGTGGCTGTCCTGTGCCATGCCCCTGGGGGGATGCACATGAAAGAAACTCTCCTCCCTTTAGGTTAGGGATTCAAACCCAGATGGAGGAAGAAAGGGAGCTGGACAGACAGATGGAGCTCACAGTTTAAAAGGTTTGAGTGTATATTGAAATGTCTCCATGAGCAACCATTGTCTTAATTCTGTGTATATTTTTAGTACTGATGGTTAAGATCGCCTAATAAACTGCGGAGTAGCCTTTTTCAACTAAATAAGCTACCTATCCAAGGTACACTGTATCAATATCTGAGTATATTTTCCTGACTTTGAGAAGTGTTTAAGGTAAGTAGAGTGAGGTACTCAGATGCTTTCTAGCAGTCTTTATTACCAAACCAGGAATTAAAAACCGCCAGGCTCCTAGGTGTCCGCATCCAGAGCAGATATCCATGGGTTTGTTATCAGCAGGGCTTTCTGTCTCAATCACAGCAAGAAGAGAATGTGGCAGATTTCCCAGGACCATGGAAAGCTGCTAGGGCTTCAGGGAGCTCCTAGTTCACTTTACTTAGCCCAGTTTCAGGCATGTGCCAGCCATACTCGAGAGAAACAAGATTGAAAGTGAGTGACCTTAAAAGGAAAAAGATCGTTTTGGGTCTAAGTTTCCATCTTACAGATGGAAAGAAGCAGCGGAAGTGCAAATAAAGCTCCCTTTAGGAGTCCCACTGGCTGCCTAGTAAACTGGATGGGGTTATGATTATTGAATTTTGACCAAACGCTTAGTTCTGAACTTGGGATAGCTTTCTCTGGATCCCTTATGCACATTATTATCTGGGAGGTTTTTGCCCAAGCTAATGTCTGTGCCAGGCAATTTGTTATGTAAGTGTATGTTGAAATGTCTGGTCAATAATGATCAGGTAACAAGATGTATTAATGTATCTCTGGTCAATAAGTTATTAATGTCCTGCTGGCTCTTTTTTTAGGGGCTAATCAGACCATTTTTCCATTATTTCTTTTTCTATTTGTGTTTCTCCAGGCTGCTTTCTCAGGCAGGACAGCTGCTTTATTATTTCCCTTTTTATCTCTAGGACTTATATCCAGCATGCAGAGTGTATTCCATAAATATTTGTTGAGTGAAATGAAGCTTCTAGTAGAAGGTACATTAAGGGAGTCCGTAGGTCCTGAAGCATTTCTGAAATCCTTTGGCCTGAGTTTGTGGTTTAGGGAACACGAATGATAACTTATAGAAGAGACTCTGATGCTGTGTGGAATAAAATGTGAAAGCCATTGATTTAGAGGCTTTTTTTTTTTTATATTGTTCCATGAATAAGATCTCATGAATAAGATCACAAACATGGACCTTGACTTTTAGAATTAAAAGCTGAAAGAGAAAGCAAAACAATTCACAACAGTGTATTAACACTTTTTTTTGAATTTTGCTTTAGATCTGCTAAAATGTGTTCAGAGTTATATTTCTCAGTTTAAGAGCTTTGAAGTAAATTTTTCTCTGTGAATAGCAATACTCTAGAGAAAAAACCCCAGTAGATACTAAAATATACTTTGTGTAAAGTTTTTTTTATAGTTCACAAATTCTGAATTTTCTCTAGTCCTCTTCTTTCAGGTGTTCAGTGGATGGGTTTTGCCCAATGTGCAATCTGATTTTGATAGGGTTTATATGAAGTTTTCTGAAAAATCTGGAATTTTTTTCTTTTGAATACTCTTTTCAGTTATTTTTAAGGTATCTAATCCAAGGTAGTATTAGAATAAAAATATTCTTAAAAGCGTAATTTCTTTTCATAATCTTTGAGGGAGTAACACTAGTGATTTGTTTTATTTGTATATAGGATTATATCAGCTATAGAGTATCTTGTATCATTATAATCTATATCTCTTAACACTTATGTAATCTTGAAAGATGGTACCGAAGAATTTATTTGCAGGGCAGCAGTGGAGAAACAGATATAGAAAACAGAGTTATGGACATGGGGAGAGGGGAGGAGAGGGTGAGATATATGGAGATAGTAACATGGAAACTTATATTACCATATGTAAAATAGATAGCCAATGGGAATTTGCTGTATGTCTCAGGGAACTCAAGCAGGGGCTCTGTATCAACCTAGAGGGGTGGGATGGGGCGGGGAGATGGTTTGACAGAAAACATTCTCGAATTCTTTGTAAAGAAAAACAACAAATTTCTGTAAAGCAATTATCCGTCAATTAAAAAATAAATTAAAAAAATAAATAAAATTTCAAGCAACATTTATGTCATACCAGTCATACAGAGCTCTGTTGGAAAAAAACTGAATCATTCCTTCTCATTCTGTATCTGAAGCATTTGTTTTCTTTAACCGTATGAATTTGAGGGATCTGAATTGGGTATGGTGTGTGTGTGTCCATGCACAAGTACATATTGGGTGTTGAAGAAGGGTAATTAGTAATATAGTTATTGTTTATTACCTCTTATGAACTTTAATTTGTTCTCCTTTGACTTGTTTCAGTGAAGGGTTTGAGAATTTTATCCTCACCAGTCTCTTGGGTATTCTCCCATTTTCCCAGTTTGACTAAGAAGGCTGATTGTTTTTCTTTTTATTCATGTCCCACTTTTTATTTTATATTTTTGGTAATTTCATTTTTTTCTAATCAATTTATTTTTTAATTGAAGGATAATTGATTTACAGAATTTTGTTGTTTTCTGTCAAACCTCACCATGAATCCCAGCTGAGCCACAAGGGGAGCCTCACAGAACATTGTAGAAAGAAAATGAAAGTTGGTATTTGATTGGGTAGTGCACTCATGCCTAAGTGAAAAGTATATGTAAGTAATTAAGCATTTGCTTCTTCTTAAACTCTTTCATTAAATGAAAACTCTTTCATTTCAAGGCTATTTGACTTTTTTCTTTTTTTGATAAGCTCTTTCTTTATTTTTTTAAATTTATTTTGTATTGAAGGATAAATGCTTTACAGAATTTTGCTGTTTTCTGTCAAACCTCAACATGAATCAGCCATAGGTATACATATATCCCCTCCCTTTTGAAATTCCTTCCCATCTCCCTCCCCATCCCACCCCTCTAGGTTGATACAGAGCCCCTGTTTGAGTTTCCTGAACCATACAGCAAATTCCCCTTGGCTATCTATTTTACATATGCTAATATAAGTTTCCATGTTACTCTTTCCATACATCTCACCCTCTCCTCCCCTGTCCCCATGTCCATAAGTCTATTCTCTATGTCTGTTTCTCCACTGTTGCCCTGTAAGTAAATTCTTCAGTACCATTTTTCTAGATTCCGTATATATGTGTTAGAATACGGTATTTATCTTTCTCTTTCTGACTCACTTCACTTGGTATAATAGGTTCTAGGTTCATCCACCTCATTAGAACTGACTCAAATGTATTCCTTTTTATGGCTGAGTAATATTCCATTGTGTATATATACCACAACTTCTTTATCCATTCATCTGTCAATGGCCATCTAGGTTGCTTCCATGTTCTAGCTATTGTAAACAGTGCTGCAATGAACAATGGGATACATGTATCTCTTTCAATTTTGGTTTCCTCAGGGTATATGCCTAGGAGTGGGATTGCTGGGTCATATGGTGGCTTTATTCCTAGTTTTTTAAGGAATTTCCATACCTTCTTCCATAGTGGCTGTGTCAATCTACATTCCCACCAACAGAGTGTTCCCTTTTCTCCACACCCTTTCCAGCATTTATTGTTTGTAGACTTCTTCATGAGGGCGATTCTGACCAGTGTGAGGTGATATCTCATTGTAGTTTTGATTTGCATTTCTAAGGAGATTAGCCCTGGGATTTCTTTGGAAGGAATGATGCTAAAGCTGAAACTCCAGTACTTTGGCCACCTCATGCGAAGAGTTGACTCATTGGAAAAGACTGTGATGCTGGGAGGGATTGGGGGCAGGAGAAGGGGATGACAGAGGATGAGATAGCTGGATGGCATCACCAACTCGATGGACGTGAGTCTGAGTGAACGCCAGGAGTTGGTGATGGACAGGGAGGCCTGGCGTGCTGCAATTCATGGGGTCGCAAAGAGTCAGACACGACTGAGCAACTGAACTGAACTGAATAATGAGCGATGTGAAACATTTTTTCATGTGTTTGTTAGCCATCTGTATTTCTTCTTTGAAGAAATGTCTGTTTAGGTCTTTTTCCCACTTTTTGATTGGGTTGCTTGTTTTTCTGGTATTGAGTTGTATGAGCTACTTATATATTTTGGAAATTAATCCTTTGTCAGTTGTTTCATTTGCTATTATTTTCTCCCATTCTGAGGTTTGTCTTTTCACCTTGCTTATAGTTTCCTTTGCTGTGCAAAAGCTTTTAAGTTTAATCTGGTCCCACTTGTTTACTTTTGTTTTTATTTCCATTACTCTAGGAGGTGGGTCATAGAGGATCTTGCTTTGGTTTATGTCATTGGGTGTTCTGCCTGTTTTCCTCTAAGAGTTTTATAGTTTCTGGTCTTACATTTAGGTCTTTAATCCATTTTGAGTTTATCTTTGTGTATCGTGTTAGGAAGTATTCTAATTTCATTCTTTTACATGTAGCTGTCCACTTTTCCCAGCACCATTTATTGAAGAGGCTGTCTTTGCCCCGTTGTATATTCTTGCCTCCTTTGTCAAAAATAAGGTACCCATAGGTGCATGGGTTTATTTCTGGACTTTCTATCTTGTTCCATTGGTCTGTATGTCTGTTTTTGTGCCAGTACAATGCTGCCTTGATAACTGTAGCTCTATAATATAATCTGAAGTCTGGAAGCTTGATTGCTCCAGCTCCATTCTTCTTTCTCAAGACTGCTTTGGCTATTCAGGGTCTTTTGTGTTTGCATATGAATTGTGAAATTTTTTGTTCTAGTTCTGTGAAAAATGCCATTGGTGATTTGATAGGGATTGCATTAAATCTGTAGACTGCATTTGGTAGTATAGTTATTTTCACAGTATTGATTCTTCCTACCCAGGAACAAGGAATATCTCTCCATCTGTTTATGTCATCTTTGATTTTTTTCATTAGTGTCTTATAATTTTCTGTGTATAGTTCTTTTGTCTCCTTAGGTAAGTTTACTCCTAGATATTTTGTTCTTTCTGTTGCAATGATGAATGGAATTGATTCCTTCATTTCTCTTTCTGATTTTTCATTGTTAGTATATAGAAATGCAAGTGATTTCTGTGTATTGATTTTGTATCCTGCAACTTTGCTAAATTCACTGATTAGCTCTAGTAATTTTCTGATACTATCTTTAGAGTTTTCTATGTACAGTATCATGTCATCGGCACACAATGAGAACTTTACTTCTTCTTATCCGATCTGGATTCCTTTATTTCTTTTTCTTCTCTGATTGCTGTAGCTAGGACTTCCAGAACTATGTTGAATAATAGTGGCAAAAGTGGACACCTTTCTCTTGTTCCTGATCTTAGGAGAAATGCTTTCAGTTTTTCACCATTAAGAATTATGTTTGCTGTAGGCTTATCATATATGGCTTTTACTATGTTGAAGTAGGTTCCTTCTGTGCCCATTTTTTGGAGTTTTAATCACAAATGAGTGCTGAATTTTGTCAAAGGCTTTTTCGGCATCTATGGAGATGATCATATGGTTTTTATCTTTCAAATTGTTAATATGGCGTATCACATTGATTGATTTGGGCATACTAAAGAATCCTTGCATCCCTGGAATAAACCCAACTTGATCATGGTGTATGAGCTTTTTGATGTGTTGCTGAATTCTGTCTGCTGAAATTTTGTTGAGGATTTTTGCATCTGTGTTCATTAGTGATATTGGCCTGTAGTTTTCTTTTTTTGTATTGTCTTTGGTTTTGGTATCAGGATGATGATGGCCTCATAGAATGAGTTTGGAAGTAATCCTTCCTCTGCGATTTTTTTTGAAAGAGTTTTATAAGGATAGGCATTAGCTCTTCTCTAAATGTTTGATAGAATTCTCCTGTGAAGCCATCTGGTCCTGGGCTTTTGTTTTTTGGGGAGATTTTTGATCACAGCTTCAATTTCAATGCTTGTTATTGGGTTGTTCATAATTTCTATTTCTTCCTGGTTCAGTCTTGGTGGATTGAACTTTTCTAAGAATCTGCCATTTCATCCAGGTTATCTATTTTATTGCCATATAGTTGTTCATAATAGTCTCTTATAATCCTTTGTATTTCTGCATTGCTTATTGTAACCTCTCCTTTTTCATTTCTAATTTTGTTGACTTGATTCTTCTGTTTTTCTTGATGAGTCTGGCTAAGGGTTTGTCAATTTTGCTTATCTTCTCAAAGAACCATCTTTTAGTTTTATCAGTCTTTACTATTGTTTCTTTCATTTCTTTTTCATTTATTTCTGCTCGGATCTTTATGATTTCTTTCCTTCACTAATTTTGGGGTTTTTTTCTTCTTCTTTTTCCAGTTGTTTTAGGTGTAAAGTTAGGTTGTCTGTTTGATGTTTTTCTTGTTTCTTGGGGTAGGATTGTATTGTTATAAACTTCCCTCTTAGAACTGCTTTTGCTGCATCCCATAGGTTTTGAGTTGTCGTGTCTTCATTGTCATTTGTTTCTAGAATTTGTTTTATTTCCCTTTTGATTTCTTCAGTAACCTGTTGGTTATTTAGAAACATGTTGTTTAATCTCCATGTGTTTGTGTTTCTTATAGTTTTTTTCTTGTAATTGATATCTAGTCTCATAGCATTGTAGTCGGAGAAGATGCTTGATACAGTTTCAGTTTTCTTAAATTTACTGAGGTTTGATTTGTGACCCAACATGTGATCTATCCTGGAGAATGTTCCATGTGCACTTGAGAAGATTGTGTATTCTGTATTTGGATTGAATGTCCTGAAGATGTCAATGAGATCTGTCTCATCTAATGTATCATTTATGACTTGTGTTTCCTTATTAATTTTCTCTTTTGATGTTCTGTCCATTGGTGTGAGTGGGGTATTAAAGTCTCCTACTATTATTGTGTTACTGTCAATTACTCCTTTTATGTCTGTTAGTTTTGTCTTATGTATTGAGTTGCTCCTATGTTGGGTGCAGACATTTACAATTGTTATGTCTTCCTCTTGGATTGATCCTTTTATCATTATGTAGTGTCCTTCCTTATCTCTAATCTTCTTTATTTTAAGGTCTATGTTTTCTGATATGAGGATTGCTACTCCAGCTTTTCTTTGCTTCCCATTTGCATGGAATATATTTTTCCATCCTCTCACTTTCAGTCTTTATGTGTTTTGAGGTCTGAAGTGAGTTTCTTGTAGACAGCATATATGTGAGTCTTGTTTTTGTATCCATTCAGCCAGTCTGTGTCTTTTGGTTGGAGCATTTAATCCATTTACATTTAAAGTAATTATTGATATTTGTGTTCCTATTGCCATTTTCTAATTGTTTGGGGTTGATTTTGTAGATCTTTTTTCTTCTGTTGTATTTCTTGACTATATAAGTGCATTTAACATTTGTTGTGAAGCTAGTTTGGTGGTACTGAATTCTCTTAACTTTTGCTTGTCTGAAAAGCTTTTTATTTCTCCATCAATTTTGAATGAGATCCTTGCTGGGTACAGTAATCTTGGTTGTAGATTTTTCCCTTTCAGTACTTTAAATATATCCTGCCATGCCCTTCTGGCCTGCAGAGCTTCTGCTGAAAGATCAACTGTTAATCGTTAGGGATTTCCCTTGTATGTTACTTCTTGCTTCTCCCTTGCTGCTTTTAATATTCTTTCTTTGTGTTTAGTCTTTGTTAGTTTGATTAGTATGAGTCTTGGCATGTTTCTCCTTGGGTTTATTCTGTATGGGACTCTTTGTGCCTCTTGGACTTGATTGGCTATTTCCTTTTCCATGTTGGGGAAATTTGCAACTATAATTTCTTCAAAATTTTTCTCATACCCTTTCTTTCTCTCTTCTTCTTCTGGGACCCCTATAATTTGAATGTTGGTGTGTTTGATATGGTCCCAGAAGTCTCTGAGACTGTCCTCAGCTCTTTTCATTCTTTTTACTTTATTCTGCTCTTCAGAAGTTATTTCCACCATTTTATCTTCCTGCTTATTGATTTGCTCTTCTGCTTGAGATATTCTGCTATTGATTCCTTCTAGAGTATTTTTAATTTCAGTAATTGTGTTGTTTTATGTTGTAATTGTGTTGTCTCTGTGTGCTTATTCTTTAATTCTTTTAGGTCTTTGCTAATTGGTTCTTGCATTTTCTCTATTTTGTTTTCAAGGTTTTTGATCATCTTTACTATCATTATTCTGAATTCTTTTTCAGGTAACCATCCTATTTCCTCTTCATTTATTTGGACTTCTGTGTTTCTAGTTTGTTCCTTCATTTGTGCAGTATTTCTCTGCCTTTTCTTTTTTTTTTTTAAGTTATTGTATTTGAGGTCTCCTTTTCCCAGCCTTCAAGGAAAGTTGAATTCTTTCTTCCTTTTGGTTTCTGCCCTCCTAAGATTGGTCCAGTGGTTTATGTGAGCTTCGTATAGGGTGAGATTTGTGCTGAGTTTTTGTTTGTTTGTTTGTTTTTTGTTTTTCCTCTGATGGGCAACGCTGAGTGAGGTGGTACTCCTGTCTGCTGATGATTGGGCTTGTATTTTTGTTTTGTTTGTTGTTCAGATGAGGCGTCCTGCACAGGGTGCTACTGGTGGTTGGGTGATGCCAGGTCTTGTATCCAAGTGGTGTCCTTTGTGTGAGTTCTCACTATTTGATACTCCCTAGAGTTAGTTCTCTGGTAGTCTAGGGTCTTGGAGTCAGTGTTCCCACTCCAAAGGCTCAGAGTTTGATCCCTGGTCAGGAATCAAGATTCCACAAGTGGTTTGTTATGGCATTAAGGGAGAGTAAAACCAATATCCAAAAATGAGAAACCAAAGATGAACCCCAGACAAATGGCAGTTACAAAATCAGGTAAATAATAATTAAAATAATGGAATATACACATATACATATACACCCATAAGCAAAGTGAAAACAGTCCAACAAAAATAAAGTACAGTAGATTGAGCTGGTGAACAAAGGAAATCAAAAATTATATTTACCAGTTAAGAACAAAACTAACTTAAGCACAAACTGGAAAACAAAACTAAAGCCAGGTGCTAAGTGGGGAATAAAGCAATGAAAACAAAACTAACAAATACGTTGAGTGGAAAGGAAAGAAAGAAAAGAAAGAAAGAATAGATATGCAAAGTTAAATAGAGGTAGATGAAGAAGATTTATATACA
Source organism: Bubalus bubalis (assembly GCF_019923935.1). Classification (NCBI taxonomy): domain Eukaryota; kingdom Metazoa; phylum Chordata; class Mammalia; order Artiodactyla; family Bovidae; genus Bubalus; species Bubalus bubalis. The sequence goes on along the minus strand of NC_059162.1, from coordinate 53,421,881 downwards.
ATAAAGATTAACTGCAAGGGAAAAGAACAGTAGGAAAGGCAAATGAAGGAATAAATGTAGAAAAAATATAATAGGTTTAAAAAATTAAAAATTAAAATTTTTAAAAAAGAGAAAAGAAAAAAAATGAAAGAAGAAAGAAAAGGAGGGAGAAAAAAGGAAAACTCCACAGAACTGCAAAAGCCCAGTGTAGAGGCAGAAGTTTATAACAACAAGAGAAAGTGTGACTGAATATACACATATACATATATACCCATAAGCAAAATCAAAACAGTCCAACAAAAATTAAGTACAATAGATTGACCCAGCAAACAAAGGAAAACAAAAATTATATCTACCAGAACAAAACTAATTAAAGCACAAACTGGAAAACAAAGCAAGGTGCGAACTGGGGAATAAAGCAATGGAAATAAGACTAACAAATACATTCAGAGGAAAGGAGAGAAAGAAAAGAAAGAATAGATATGCAAAGTTAAATAGAGGTAGATAAAGAAGATGTATATCAGTTAAAGATTAACTGCAGGGGAAAAAGAACAGTAGAAAAAGCAAACAAAGAAATAAATGTAGAAAAAATAACAATAGGTTTAAAAAATTAAAAAAGAGAAAAGAAAAAGAGGAAATGCCACAGAACTGCAAAAGCCCAACATAGAGGTTTATGACAACAATTAAAAATGTGACTGAGGAAAAAGAAAAAAAAGCTCAAAAATTTAGTTGGATTTCTTAGTGCCAGTAAAATCGACAACTACAACAGAGAGGGGGAAAAAAAGAAAAAATCCAAAAGAATCTGCAGAACAAATCAAAAAATTAGAATAATAAATGTTTTTCTTGAGTCTCTGCTGTCATAGTCCTTTCCTGTGCTGGGACTCACAGTCCACCTTACCTCCCTAGGATGCCCTCCAACACTGTAGTGATTTCTGGACCTGCTGTGGGGGCAGCTCAGATTCTAATCTGGTCCTACTCCTGTGTGTTCTTGCCTCCAATGTCCACAGCTATCAGAGCTAGTGTGTTTTCTTTTGTGGGAACTCTCAGTGGCCTTTTATATATTCCATAGACACAGAATCTGCTTAGTTGATCATGCGGATTTAATCTACAGCTTGTACAGCTTGTAGGAAGATTCTGGGTCTTCTTCCTTAGCCACACTGCCCCTGGGTTTCAATTGTGGTTTTATTTCCACATTCACATGTTGGTTGTCTGCTGGGGTTTAGCTCCTGAGGCTGCCCTGGAGCACTTAGGTTTGCCCCTGTGAGGGCCAGCTGTGGAAGTGGTGCACCTGCTTGGGTCGCAGGGGTTCTGGCAGCACCAGGTACTCAGCGGGGTTGGCGGCTAGGGCAGCAGGAAATATAGTGCTCTAGAAGGGTATGGCAACCAGTATTGGCCAATATGTTCCAGTATTCTTGCCTGGAGAACCCCCTCTCTAAGAAGCCTGGCAGGCCACAGTCTACTGGGTCGCAAAGAGTCAGACAGGACTGAAGCAACCTTGCATGCATAAACACAAGACTTTTTTTTTTTTTTTTTTTTTTGCCTGTGGCCGCTCTGCCCCAGTGAGAGTTGAGCATGAAGGTGGTGCAGCTGCTTGGCTTGCAGGGACCCGGCAGCGCCAAGTGTTCAGGGACACAAACTGCCTCCACGGCAGGAGTCTTTTTTTCCGAGCCTCTTGTACCTGGCGATCAGAAGGCCTCTTTGGCCAGTCTTTCTCCATAGGTCTGCCAGTTCAGGCACTTAGAGGGACCTTTGCATGGGGTCCTTCTCTGCTCTTCGGCACATCAGGCATATAGAGGGCCCCACCCTGTAGATCCTGAAGACTTCTCTGGTGGCTCAGATGGTAAAGCGTGTGCCTACAATGTGGGAGACCCGGGTTCAATCCTTGGGTTGGGAAGAATCTCCTGGAGAAGGAAATGGCAACCCACTCCAGTATTCTTGCCTGGAAAATCCCATGGACAGAGGAGCCTGCTAGGCTACAGTCTGAGGTTGCAAAGTTCTTTCTTTCTTTGTACCCTGTAGATCAGTGCATCAGGCACTTAAAGGGGGCCCCCAGGTGTGTTCCTACTCTGTAGTTTAGTGCATCAGTCACTTAAAGGAGCCCCCTGGGTGGGGTCCTACTCTGTAATTCAGTGTGTCAGGTGTTTGATGGGCCAGCCTCTCTATTGTTCAGCTGTTGATGCTGGCGTGTGGAGAGAGAGAGGCTATGGTAATGGTTTCACCCACTACGCGTGACTCAGCAGTATCGCCTTGCTTCCATGGCTGCCTGGCTTTCCTCCACAGGCATTTCCCACCATGGTCTCCTCCCTCACATCCCCTCAATCTGTCTCTCCACAGTCAACAGCAGCCCTCGCACTGGGATTGTTCCACAATCTCTAAACTCCGGCTCCCAGCCGCTGCCCCTTCCAGGACACCTGCGTTTCTGCCTGGCATATGTATGGTTGCAGCAAGTACTGTCTAATTCTCATTCCATTTAGGCTGCCACAGATCAGCTGTTTCAATCTCAGCCTTAAATGTTTTTTCTTTGACTCAGACAATTGCCCCGCTGTGGGGATCGGACCCCTGCATCAGTTCCCCCACCAGCCGAGGGTAGGTCCAGTCCTATTAATACTCCTGTTTTTTCCCCTAGTTCCTTCCTCCTACCAAGTTTTGGCGTGGTTCTATATATTCTTTTCCACTGGTCAAGTACTCCTGTCTGCTTCCAGCTGGTGTTCTGCATGCACTTCTGTGTCTGAAGGTGTATTCCTGATGTATCCGTGGAGAGAGATACACTCCACGTCCACCTACTCCTCCACCATCTTGCTCTCCCACTTTTTTCTTTTTAATAAGGGTAAATGATTATATTTTTCTGTTTTAATGCTAGACTTTTTCTTATTATGCTAATAAGAATAATCTCATTAATATAAGTTTTCCAGCAAACACTGCCACATTTACATGCTAACAAACAGGAAAAAAGAGCAGGATTTGAATCCTGGTCTCTTTGGATAAAAGTTGTGTTCTTTCTAGGATAATTTGCCACCTCCCAATATAAATAATTTTAATTGAAATTTTTTTGAATGAATAAATGAAATTGAATGCAAAATTTTGTCTTTTTTTTTTTTTTTAGAATGAACTCTGTGTACATAGTGCTACATGCTAAGTTCAAAATTCAAGAATTTGGCCTAATCATTTTCATTAAAGACTGACTAAGATGGCCTTGCTTTCCGCTCTGCATTCTGATTCAGCTGGTGTCTTTGGGTCTTACTTTGTGTCAGACCCTGAATTAGGCATTTCCAATACCTGGCCAACATGACCCTGAGAGGTAGATGTTGATATCAAGATTTTATATGTGAGGCATGGGTGCTCAGAGAAGATGAGTAAAATGCTAAAGGTTTTTCTCCAGAACCAGTTCTATTCAATCATAATAGCTTAGCAGTCATTTAAAAACATATTTGCACTTAGAATATATGTAGTCCAGCCAACAATGAGACTATACTCCTATTTACTTTCACTTTCCTGTTTCTGCTGAGAGTTGGTTTGCTGCTGCTGCTGCTGCTAAGTCGCTTCAGTCGTGTCCGACTCTGTGTGATCCCATAGCCTGCAGCCCGCCAGGCTCCCCCGTCCCTGGGATTTTCCAGGCAAGAACACTGGAATGCGTTGCCATTTCCTTCTCCAGTGCATTAAAGTGGAAAGTGAAAGTGAAGTCGCTCAGTCGTGTCTGACTCTTCACGACCCCAGGGACTGCAGCCCACCAGGCTCCTCCATCCATGGGATTTTCCAGGCAAGAATACTGGAGTGGGGTGCCATTGCCTTCTCCGAAGAGTTGGTTTAGGCAATCAAATAACAAAGACTGAGGTCTAGCTTCTAAATTTTAGTAGTTTTACTGGGATATAGTTCATATACTATAAAATTTACCCATTTAAGGTGTACAGTGATAGTCACTCAGCCATGTCCAACTCTGTGACCCCAGGGACTGTAGCCCACCAGGCTCCTCAGTCCATGGAATTTCCCAGGCAAGAATACTAGAGTGGGTTGCCATTTCTTTCTCCCGGGGATCTTCCCAGGGATTGAACCCAGGTCTCTTACATTGCAGGCAAATTATTTACTGTCTGAGGCAACAGGGAAGCCCTTTAAGGTGTACAATTCAGTGCTTAATTTAGTATAGTCACAGGGTTGTCAAACCATTGTCATTTCTAATTTCTGAATCTGACTGTTAGTTGTTGGTTTATTCTACTATCATTGGTCGTAAGATAAGAAATAGAATCATATATCATAAAATAATGTAGACCCATTCTCTATAATTTTCTGATTCATCTTTGTCCAACCAAAGTCCAGTAATTTCCCCCTTTCAACTTTAGTCCAAAAAGCTTCCTCACCATCCATGAGAAATATTTGCTTATAGGATATTAAGCTGATTTTCATATGTGCCATAGAGAAGTCTTTGAATGTGAAATCTACTTCCTTATAATGTAATTCTTGAAGACATATAAAGGGGAACCCAAAACATGTATGCAATTAGTATTTATTAATGTGCCTTCTTCAAGTTAAAAAAAAAATCCCCTAATAACCATTGATAGCCATTTCTGACTAATGGCTAAGGAGATCAAGCCTCAAGATATCTAGATACAGTCTCCTCCCTCATTAACTTGACTTTTAGATTATAAAAAATTCACCTGAGGATCATAAGAGACTTAATAAACTATGTTATATGAATATGTAGTTAATGTACTTTGTACACACACATGTATATTATATATGAAGAGCAATTTTTATTTTCAAAGTGCCACTGCATCTTTAATTCAGGTAGTGGTTGAAACACTTCCAGTTTTCCACCAAGTTTTTGATAGGTGAAATTGGAGAATGGACACATTAATTGAAGTCCTGTGTTCAAGATAAGACCTAGTCAATGGTCAACATTGCAAAAAAGTACTGGTTTCCTGCCTATGGCTCAGGCACTTCCTTATAACTTCATTGAAACCATCCTTGGTTTCCATCTCTTGACTTAGCCATTAAATGTGATATCTATACAGAGACATACTAGACTAATAATAGAATAGCATTAGAATGTACAGATGTGAGAACTGGACCATAAAGAAGGCTTAGCACCAAAGAATTGATGCTTTTGAACTGTGGTGGTAAAGAAGATTCTTGAGAGCCCCTTGGATAACAAGGAGATTAAACCAGTCAATCCTAAAGGAAATCAACCCTGAATATTCATTGGAAGAACTGATGCTGAAGCTCCAATTATTTGGCCAACTGATGTGAAGAGCTGACTCTGGGAAAGGCCCTGATGCTGGGAAAGATTGAGGGCAAGAGAAGAGGACAACAAAGAATGAGATGGTTGGATGGCATCACTGACTCAGTGGACATTAGTTTGAGCAAACTCAGGGAGATAGTGAAGGACAGAGAAGCCTGGTGTGCTGCTGTTCATAGGGTCACAAAGAGTCGGACACGACTTAGCGACTGAACAACAAGAATTCCTTATAGTTTCTGTAACATAATTTCTCCCATGTGTCTATGCCATTGACTTGCTATTTGTTCTGCCAAAATTCTATTCCTCTACTCCCCACAACCGCATGGAAGTTCTCATCCTTCCGGTCTCATCTGAAAAACCAGATCTCTGCAGTCCTCCCATTTGCCCCGTGTGGCTGTAAGTTTGCCCTGTTCTGTGCCTCCCCTATACTTTGCATTAACCAGGTAAGAGCGATTTTCTTACCATGTCATAATAATACACTTACTGCTTGTCGTCTACCATTTGAACAGGAGCTCCTTGAGGGACCATTTCTATCTGCTTCTCCATGGTACCTGACGCATGTTTTTTTTTAAATTCTGAGTGAATGTCATGAAAGGTTGTTCTAGGGAAGTTGTTGATTACATAATTTCATTCCTCTGTCTCCTGAAAGCCAAGGACAACAGTGAGAAGGTCCTTCCTTCAACAGCCAAGCCTTAACCAAGAGCACAGTCACTGGATAACAGTGTGATAGAGAAAGAGATTTGAAGATGAAAGATTCTGTTAGCTCTGTCACTTAATTGGCTCAGGAAGGTCACTTAAGATTTTTGTGCCTCAGGTTTCCTCATATCCTTGGGCAATAGTAATGCCTAGTTCACTGGGTTATTGTGAGAATCAGTTGAGCCATTTTATGGAAAAGTAGCTTGCAAACTGGAAAGCGCTGCAAACATGAGAAGAGACCTTAGAATCTGGTAGAAAGAACAGGTGGTTTGGCCTTAAATAAGATTTTAAGCCCAGACTCCACCACTAATTATTTGACTTGCACAACTTAACTCCTGAGAGCCTATGTCTTTGCTTGTCAAAAGAAAGCAATAATACTTAGGCAGCTTAAAGTAATGTTGTGAAGGTTAGATGGAATCCAGGCAGTGTTCCATTTATAGTCCATCGGTGTATGTTCAACGGTTAGCAACCAGCGCTTTTGCACATTGTATATTCATACCTCTGCACCCTCTTTTCTATGGCAGATTTTACCCCGGAGAGAGCAGGCCCTTCCTCTCAGGCCAGGGAGAGGACAGTAAGGGCAGGCTGCTGGAGGAAGTTACTGAATCTCCCGGCCTGTGACCCCAGCTGGCCTGGGTGTGCCTTGGGACAGGGGTGAGGCAAAGCCTCAGTGTGGTGTCCCAGCACATTCCTAGGGCAGCTGTTTCTACTGCAGCTTCTTTTACCATTTTTTTTTTTTTGAAGCTCCTTATTGAAGTTAAAGCATGCATACCAAAAAGGTACATAGCCTAAGTGTATAGATCACGTTTTATAAATTGAATACACCCACGTAACCAGATCATTCATTCTCATTACTGCCTGATGTTCCACTTTGTAAATGCACCACATCTGGTTTTTCTGTTCTAGTGCTGATGGACGTTTGGATAATCTACAGTTTAGGGGTGTTGCAGAGTGCTGCTGTGATTGCTAATTCATGTCTTTTGAAGGGTATATGTATTTCTCGTGGGTGTATACTTAGCAGTGGGAGTGCTGGGCCATAGAGTGTGCATATATTCAGTTTGGGTAGATATTAAAAAAAATTTTCCCAGCATATTTGTATAAATTCATACTCCCACCAGAAGTGTTTGACTTCTAATTGCTCCACATCCTCACATCTTCAGTATTATCTGTATTTTTAATTTTAGGAGTTATAAGACTGTATAGCATTTTGGAGGTGGAATCATTCCCTCAGCCCCCAAAGCTTCAAATTTAATATGTTCATTTTCAGGCAAGTGCTGTGTACAGAAGCAGGGGATTGTGAAGATACAAAGCTCCTGCTATGGTGCTTGGTATACAGAAGGAAGATGACAAATGATAGCTGCTGTCATTATCATCCTCCTTGACATCATTATCATCACTAATCACTGCCTTCTCTGCTCTTAAGGGCAGAGAGTAGGACACGGTAGACCCAAGGGTGAATAAGACATAGTCTCTACCCAGTAGGAGCTCAAGAGCTAGTTGAAGAGGCCAACACTGGAAATAGATTCTTTTTAGAGGGTACAATAGGAACTTGAGAAAGAGGTAGTGCTTGAGCTGGGAATTGAAGAATAAGTCAGAGTTCAACAGGAAAAGAAAGGAAATGGCAGGGGCACAAAACCCTTGGAGCGGCTGCTGTGGGCAGCATGCTAGAAGAGAAGAGCCATCTGAGGCTGGAATCATTGTGTGCTGGTGTTGGTTTTTCGGGTGTTGTCACCCTTGCTAGGATGCATGGGGCAGAGCTGGTGACCATTCAGGGTCAGTGTGACATTACAGTACTCTGCTGCTGTGTTCTCCACCCTATATCTTTTATTTTTTTCCTTCTCTAGGAAAATAATCAGCCTTCTCTTCTCTCTCTCGGGATCAAAACCTGTCCCGAGTACAAGGTGCTTGAAAACCACCTCTGAAGCTTTGATAGCTGCAAAATGTCAGTGGTTACAAGGATCCCACAGCTTCTTTGCTGTGTGTTCCTTTAACTATGTTTATGTTGAGGACTGGCTAATAGTTTTTATTCTCGTGTGGGTCCAGGTTGCTTGTGGTTGCAATTAAGTTTAATAAAATGCTCTTCTGCCCAGTGCCATATGTAGACCATGAATAAATGTTCTTGAGGAATTTTGATGATTATAATGATGGTGATAAAGGTGATGATCAAGAACGAATACAATGTCTCATTAATTGAGCATCAACTGTGTGTCAAGCATTGGCTGTATAACAGTAAGGAAGATGGACATGATCCCTATGCCCATGGAACTTAGAATCTTAGGGAGGATTAGACAAGTAAACAGTTGGTTCTACTAATATAATAAGGGCTGTGATGGATAGAGGTACATAGTTCTCTCATAGTACATAGAATCAAAGAAGCACCTCACCCAGACTAGGAATCAGGGAGGGCTTCCTGGGAAAGGCAACATAAACTGATAGCCTCGTGAAGAGAAGTGGGGAGGAAGTATTCCAGGCAGAGAAAACAGTGTGTAGGAGGAGTAGAGTGCAAGGGAGGTTGGCTGATTGGAGAAGCTGGAAGAAGAGGCTAGAAATAGAAAGCATTTTGCCACTTAATGTTTTCATTTGCATCTGTGTCATAATATCTTTTGTTTGCCTGTTTTCTAGGAATGTTTACCCTTGCGGAAGTTGCTTCACTTAATGACATTCAGCCAACTTACCGAATCCTGAAACCATGGTGGGACGTGTTTATGGATTACCTGGCTGTTGTTATGCTGATGGTAGCCATCTTTGCAGGAACCATGCAACTTACCAAAGATCAAGTGGTCTGCTTGCCAGTATTGCCAGCTCCTGTAAATTCAAAGGCACATGCTACACCAGGAAATGCCGACATTACCACCAACATCCCGAAGATGGAATCAGCCACAGACCAAGACCAAGATGGGCGGATGACAAATGAGATTTCCTTTGGCGCGTCCTCTGTGACACCTGACATACCTCTCAGAGCCACATATCCTCATGCAGATTCCACGGCTTCAAATCAGGAGGCCAAGAAAGAGAAGAAAGACCCAACAGGCCGAAAAACAAACTTGGATTTCCAGCAATATGTATTTATTAATCAGATGTGTTACCATCTGGCCCTTCCGTGGTATTCCAAGTACTTTCCATACCTTGCTCTTATACATACTATTATTCTCATGGTCAGTAGCAACTTTTGGTTCAAATATCCTAAAACATGCTCAAAAGTAGAGCATTTCGTTTCGATCTTAGGAAAGTGCTTTGAATCTCCTTGGACTACTAAAGCATTGTCTGAGACAGCATGTGAAGACTCGGAGGAAAACAAGCAGAGAATAACAGGTGCCCAGACTCTACCAAAGCATGTGTCTACCAGCAGTGATGAAGGGAGCCCCAGCGCCAGCACCCCAATGATCAACAAGACTGGATTCAAATTTTCAGCCGAGAAGCCCGTGATCGAAGTCCCCAGCATGACCATCCTGGATAAAAAGGACGGGGAACAGGCCAAAGCCCTGTTCGAGAAAGTGCGGAAGTTCCGTGCTCACGTGGAAGACAGTGACTTGATCTATAAACTCTATGTGGTCCAAACAGTTATCAAAACAGCCAAATTCATTTTTATTCTCTGCTACACAGCAAACTTTGTCAACGCAATCAGCTTTGAACACGTCTGCAAGCCCAAAGTGGAGCACCTGACTGGTTACGAGGTGTTCGAGTGCACCCACAACATGGCGTACATGCTGAAAAAGCTGCTCATCAGTTACATATCCATTATTTGTGTGTATGGTTTTATCTGCCTCTACACTCTCTTCTGGTTATTCAGGATTCCTTTGAAGGAATATTCTTTTGAAAAAGTCAGAGAAGAGAGCAGTTTCAGTGACATTCCAGATGTCAAAAATGATTTTGCGTTCCTTCTCCACATGGTAGACCAGTATGACCAGCTCTATTCCAAGCGTTTTGGGGTGTTCTTGTCAGAAGTTAGTGAAAATAAACTTCGGGAAATTAGTTTGAACCACGAGTGGACATTTGAAAAACTGAGGCAGCACGTGTCACGCAATGCCCAGGACAAGCAGGAGCTCCATTTGTTTATGCTCTCAGGCGTGCCTGATGCTGTCTTTGACCTCACAGACCTGGATGTGCTAAAACTCGAGCTGATTCCAGAAGCTAAACTTCCTGCTAAGATTTCTCAGATGACTAATCTCCAAGAGCTTCACCTGTGCCACTGCCCTGCAAAAGTGGAGCAGACTGCTTTCAGCTTTCTCCGCGATCACTTGAGATGCCTTCACGTGAAGTTCACTGATGTGGCAGAAATCCCTGCCTGGGTGTATCTGCTCAAAAACCTTCGCGAACTGTACTTGATAGGCAATTTGAACTCTGAAAACAATAAGATGATAGGCCTCGAATCTCTCCGAGAGTTGCGGCACCTTAAGATCCTCCACGTGAAGAGCAATTTGACCAAAGTCCCCTCCAACATTACTGATGTGGCCCCACATCTCACCAAGTTAGTCATTCATAATGACGGCACTAAACTCCTGGTACTGAACAGCCTTAAGAAAATGATGAATGTTGCCGAGCTTGAACTCCAAAACTGTGAGCTAGAGAGAATTCCACATGCTATTTTCAGCCTCTCTAACTTACAGGAACTGGATTTAAAGTCAAATAACATCCGCACAATTGAAGAAATCATCAGTTTCCAGCATTTAAAACGACTTACTTGTTTAAAATTATGGCATAATAAAATTGTCACCATTCCACCCTCCATCACCCACGTCAAAAACTTGGAGTCACTTTATTTCTCTAACAACAAGCTGGAATCCCTACCCGTGGCAGTGTTTAGTTTACAGAAACTCAGATGCTTAGATGTGAGTTACAACAACATTTCCATGATCCCAATAGAAATAGGATTGCTTCAGAACCTGCAGCATTTGCATATCACGGGGAACAAAGTGGACGTTCTGCCGAAACAGCTGTTTAAATGTGTTAAGTTGAGGACTTTGAATCTAGGGCAGAACTGCATCACATCCCTCCCAGAGAAGATCGGTCAGCTGTCACAGCTCACCCAGCTGGAGCTAAAGGGGAACTGCTTGGACCGCCTGCCAGCCCAGCTGGGCCAGTGTCGCCTGCTCAAGAAAAGTGGGCTTGTGGTGGAAGATCACCTTTTTGACACCCTTCCCCTTGAAGTCAAAGAAGCGTTGAATCAAGATATAAATATTCCCTTTGCAAATGGGATTTAAACTGAGATCCTGCATGCACATATGTGTGCAGGAACCACTTCCTAGATTGCAGATGTTCACGTACCAGTTATTGCAAGATGATGCATTTTAGGAGTAGATACACCTCTAAAAATACAACACAGGGAGAGGATGCATAGAAGGCTGATAGAAGACATAACTGAATGTTCAGCGTTTGTAGTGTTTTAAGTCATTTACTTCCAAATCTTTTCTCTCTTTTTCTTTTTTCTGGGGAAAGGGAAGGAAAAATTATAATCACTAATCTTGGTTTCTTTTTAAATTGTTTGTAACTTGGATGCTGCCGCTACTGAATGTTTACAAATTGCTTGCCTGCTAAAGTAAATGATTAAATTGACATTTTCTTACTATACCACTTTTTTTTGAGGTGTCTTGATTTACTTTGCTTAATTGGTATAATAATGCTTTAATCCAGACCACTGAAGGCACATCAGGTAAATTTAGATTTGCTGAAATACTGATTTCTTTTTTGTTTTAATTTCAAGCACCTAAAATAAGTACTTCTTATAATATTTAACTGGTGCTACCACTTCTGAGAATCCCATTTTATAGATTTTACACTCTTGAAGGCCTGAAATGCAGCAAAAGAGTGTAGATCATTGAGAGAGTTTGGTTTGTTTGTTTTTTAAGAATAAATATCAAAGAAAAAAGAACTCTCTCCTTACTAAGAGTTGTTTTTCATAGTCTGGAGTTCTGATTATATGATTTGCTTTTCTATCACTACTATAGAGCTGCCAATAAATAGAAAATGTTAGTTTAAAATAAATTTAATTACAACCAAAATAAAATTTTAATGTTTTAATGACGAACATCTTTCCAATTTATCACCATTTGGAAGATAACACAAATTCAAAGCAAATATCATTAAATTACTTACCCTTTGCACTGTTGTGGGGAAAAAAGTAGGACTTGTAGTTCACTGAGTTGGAAAACTATTTCTATTCATTTTAGTGACAGGCTGTACTTCCTGTGTTTGTCTGCAGCTAGGAAGGGTCATGTTCAGGGAAATGCTAGCAGAATGTACTTTTTGGGTGATGGTTTTTCCTTCTTTATCTAACTTAGAAAGTAGCTAAATCAATCTCAGAAAATCAAAAAAATTTCCTGGTACCTGTCTGTATAGGTTGGCAGGTATTTCATAGGCTTTTGTACACTCGGATAGTCTCTCATCACACCTTAGCATGGCTTGAAAGATTCTGCAGAGAATGTGCAAAGATGGACTTGCATGCATGCTTTTCCTCCCCTAAATTGATCTCTGGGGCTGCTGGCCTGTTGCAAGTGGTGGTGGTCTTTGCCTACTATATAGCTTCTGCATATTTACCTTCAGAGGCATTATCACTGATAGGAGAAGCTGCAGCCACCTTGGCTGAATGAGCAACCAACCCCAGCGTCAGCATCCTGGCCACTCCCTCTCTTCCTAGAAGACTTGAGGTAGAAGAGTAACATGAAAGGCTAGGTTTAGAAAATCAGAGGACTGTGACTGAGTTTTGGTATAAGCAAGTTCTCTCTGGTGCAGGCATCTTCCATTTCTCTCAGCATTCACTGATATATTCACTGGTATTGATCATGTACCTACTTTGTGCCTTGGAAATTCAAGGAACTGAGGATTCACTGTTGGAATAAGTCACACCCTTGTGTTTATAACAGACTGTGTGAGATCATATCAATTAGGCAACTAATACAAATAATTGGTTATAGTTGTCATGTAGAAGGTGTACAGAATCTGTACATGAGTAACAGCTGGGAGGGGGCACATTTGGTTCAAGTGGAGGTTCAGGGAAGTTTGCACTTGGAAACTCTGCCTGTCAACACTCCTGGACATTTCCTCCCCACCAGCCCCACAGGGCGCTCTTCTCCCTAAAGAGTAAGGCCACCACCCAAAATTGGTACAACATCTTTAGAAGGATGCCTCACTTGTGAGATAAACAGGCCAGATCTTAGGATCCTTGCTTTATGGACTAGGAAGCTTATTTTCCTCTCTAAAAAGTGCATGTTGTTCTTGTAGGCACAGGTGACAGCCTTCCCGCAGCTCATTTGTCAGAGGAGAGGCCTGGAGGAACCCAGAGTCTGGCCCTCCCACAGCTTGACCACTGGCAGCTGCCCTTAGGCACCTGTTTCTTTATCAGTACTTGGGGTTCAGTCACTTAGAACTGATTGGTATTACATGCCTTCAAACAATATCAAGGGGTATCTTTGCTCTTACCCAGACTTCTATTGACTTTATCAGCCCTTAATGATTTCCTTGAACTCTGAAGAGTTCACGGTCAATTGATTTAAATGCCGCATTCCTTGCCACTGTTTGCAAATAGCCATATTTTAAAAGAGGGTTCCTAAGAAATGCTGATTCATCCAACAGATTTTAAATGCACTGGGTCTTGGAGTCTCAATAAAACAGCAGATGAGATTATGGGCCCAAATATACCATCAACCCATATGTCTTCACAAATTTATGTTGGCACTGCACACTCTAGACATGGGGAAAACACAAGTTAAAATGTACAAGTTTGGCTTACTAGCATTTTTGTATCTTCTAAAGTTCCTTGAGCACCACTTGAAGAAAATTATTTTGAAGTATCTTTAAATGTTCCATGTATATGCAAATCCCTGAGAACCTGGCTTATTTTCAGCTGTTTGACTTTTTCCCCATCAACATTCAGTTTTGGCTCAGCGGAGAGGATTGGCTTTTTCAGGGGTTCAGAAAGACGAACTGAGATTGTTACTGGGGCCCCATTCGTAGTAGTAATTTGTTGTTGTTTAGTCTGTGAGTCGCGTCTGACTCTTTGCAACCCCATGGACTGTACCCCACCAGGCTCCTTTGTCCATGGATTCTGCAGGGGAGAATACTGGAATGGGTTGCCATTTCCTCCTCCAGGGGATTTTCCTGACCCAGGAATTGAACCCACATCTCCTGTGTCTCCTGCACTGCAGGTGATTCTTAGCAATTTGATAATAGGTAGAAAGAGTTCATTCTCTGTAAGCCCTGGACAACATTCCTGATCATTTGACATGTTTCATGTGCAAAGGAAAAAGTCTTATGTTTTATTAGTATTATTGCTAGTACTTTTTCTGACTGCCTCTCCTGGACTCAGCTTCAGCCAGCAGCTAAACTCAAAGTTGCTGATGGAGCAAGCTCCCAAGTGCCCTTGAGACCAGCGCCCACTGGCTGTTTCCATTCACCTGCTGAAGTGAAGCCAGAGAGCTGTCCTCTCCCTCAGACCTCTGGCAGCACTTGCGTCAGTAATTCATTCCAATAAAATGGTCCCTTTATCATCCTTAAACAAAGACTGTACTAACAAAAAGCCCCTTTCATGAAAAGAAGAAGGAAAGGAGAAAAAAAAAAAAAACCTGGAAAACAGTTTTCAAATGTCCTCTAACTTGTGAGTGTGACACAAAGAAGTGGCCCCCTCTGGCCTAGCCAGCTGTGGCCCTTCTGGGACAGCACATTAGATATTTAGAGCAGTGTCTGCTGGTGGGGAGGAGGCAGAAGGCCAGAGCCCTCGCCCCTCACGTCTGGCCTAGGCTGGGGTGGTGGTCATACCACCAACATCAGGGGGAAAAGCCCCTTAACTGGCCAGTCTTAAAACTCCAAAGAGGAATAGTGGTCCCATCTTCATCCTTACTACTTCTGGAAATACAGTAGCTAAATTGCCCCAGGTAAGCCACAACTTGCTGGTGGAAATGAGCAAGCTGTTTTGCTTGGTCCGTCCTGCAAGGCTTCATCTCTGACTCATGACTCGCCACCCTCCCACAGTGCAGGACCTCTCTGATAAAAACTGCTCCCATCCTGCTTGCCGTCTCTATAATTAGTTCTTTCTTTACTCCCAAGATGTCAGGTTCTGGAGTGAGAGTGTCTGGATTTGAATCCTGCCTCGGCCTCAGCTGTATGACCATAGCAAGTAACTTAACCGCTCTAAGCCTCAGTTGCTTTATCTGTAAATAGGAATAATAATGTGTGTCCATGTCTGCTCAATCGCTTCAGTCGTGACACAAAGTCAAGTATTGCGACCCCTTGGATTGTAGCCCACCAGGCTCCTCCATCCATTGGATTCTCCAGGCAAGAATACTGCAGTGAGTTACCATGTCCTCCTCCAGGGGATCTTCCCGACCCAGGGATGGAACCTGAGTATCTTGCATCTCCTGCATTGACAGGAGGTTCTAGAGCCACCTGGGAAGCCTGGAAATAATAATGCCTTCCAATGACATTTTTTTGGTGAAGACGGAATGATTTAAGGGACTCTGCCTGGCAGAGAGCAAGTACTCAATAACATTCAGCTAGCATTACTTTTATCCCCAACTGTGACAGAGACAATTAGCCTTCCTTAATATACATTCTCAACTTCCTTAGTCATGGGATTTTCAGTGAACACCTGGAAACATAAAATATGTGTAACATAAAATATGTGTAAAATAAATTATTTCCCAACCTTACTTGAGACTAGATGTGGCCAAATGACTTAATTCTAGCCCAGAAGGTGGGAATGAAAATGGAACATGCAATTTCTGAATCAGGCCCTTAAGGAGAAAGACAACCGTACCTTTCATTCACCATGGCAACCAGAGAGAGGAAGGGTGATAGCTGACTGCTTATAATTAATTAGATATCATTCTCCCAAGAACCTGAGGTTTTGAAGGTCCTACAACCGCTCTAGTGACATCCACACTCGTGCTCAACACATGGACACCCTTCACAGGCTCAGGTAGCTAAATCCATTTCATTGTTTAACCTTCAGACTAGGTCTGGGTTAGCTGCTTGAAGCTCACCCAGCCGTGGGATAACCTGCTCAGAGCCTTTTCTGAATGTCCCTGGGAAACTGCCAAGTAGCCTGTCATGAAAATTGGCTGGAATAGTTTCAAGGGTAGACCTGCCCAAAGGAATCACCCAGGTGTTAAGCCAAACTGTGTAGATAATGTAAACAAATACATTTTTCACTTTGCCACTGGAAAACTGTAAATAGTAGCCTCAGGATTCAGTACTTTGAAATGAAGTACTGCCTGAGTGGAACTCTCTTTAAGACGTATCTTGAAGGGTTTAACTCAGATCTTTACAGCAATTTAGGCCTGCTGGCTCTTTGTCTGGCATTGGTTGTGGTGAAAACAGCTGGTCACCAGCCAGATGATAACCCTCCATCTTCTTGAAGACGGTGATTAAATCACTCATCCTCTCTTCCCCAGGATGTTGTGAAGATTGTCAGCACAATGACTAGAGCTCCCTAGAGATAAACAGTGCCTAAATAGTTCGCTATTAATTTATCATCACAGTCGGCAGGAAATTCAGTTGAAGACAGTGCTTTCATCTCTGCCTAACAAGTAGCTGATGCATAATCAGGCTTCTACCTTCCACTTCTCAATTCTAAGCAACTGCTGTGATTTTAGGAGATTCTTTGGGAGATTATGTGTTTCAAGTTTCCATTTCTGAAAGTGGAAGAAGACAGAAAGTAGATTGGACAATATAAGTAGGAATAATCATAGCTCGGATTCTACGCTAGATGAACACAACTCACTCTGATTTATTGACTACTTGTCACGCAGACCTGAGGTGTGGATTATCCCTGTGATAGAGATGAAGAAGACCCTGGTGCTGGGAGAAGATTGAGGGCAGGAGGAGAAGGAGGCAACAGAGGATAAGATGGTTGGATGGCATCACTGACTCAATGGACATGAGTTCGAGCAAATCCAAGAGGTAGTGAAGATCAGGGAAGCCTGGCATGCTGCAGTCCATGGGGTCGCAAAGAGACATGACAGTGACTGAACAATAACAGGAGATGAAGAAACTGTGAAGACAGGCGATCTGCCCAAGGTCACCGAGCCAGCAGGTGACAGGAGCACTGCTAAGGCAGACAATGACTTATCTGATCCCGTTTAATCTCACAAGACCACTTCAACAAAGGCATTATCCCCATTTAGGAGATGAAGAAACTGTGTATCAGAGAGGCTGATTTGTCTCTGGTCCCACCTCATAAGTGGCAGATACTGGTCACAAACCACAGCTCGGCTCTTCCACCCAACTACACGGCGGATGTCTGGGGCTCTGTCAGCAATTCCAAAAGAGGTTTTGAAATCTGTGTTGACATCCGGTTACATAAATCTGCCCCAGGCTAGGATTTTCCTTCATTCTTTAGTACTAGAGAGAAGTTTTTGATGTGTCTCAGCATCTGCCCTTAGCCTTACGACTTGCTTCCTCTGTTAGGCTGCCTGACAGTTGTGAAAGGGCACTCCACCCAAGGTAATGGAATTAATACCTTCACTAAATGTTCAAGGCATGACTGTCTTTACTCATGGTCATTTACTCTGAAATGAGAAAGCTCTGTCTGGGCTATGTGATGCAGAGCAAACGTGGCAGAGAGTGACATTCAACAGGTCCAGAAAGGTGGGTGCACAAAAACAGTAACATGTGCCAGGCCCTCTGGGCAGATGTGACTTTCCTGTCCAGCCTGGCATTTCAGACCCAGATTCTCAAGCTGTTACTAACCCAGCCTGCATCATCCTGACATTTAGTTTTACTGGATTTCTTCTGTTAGTCACTATACTCCACTATCTGGGCTGGAAGAGAAATGGGATATCTGTGGTCCGTGTAGAGAAAGAACCCAGTTTTACATGGAAGAATCTAAGGAGAAGAAAGCAGGTACCACCTTCCCCCACGGCTCCACTGCTGGTATCCCTGTTTCTACAATTGCCACCTCCAGATTTGTATTTTGATTTTTTTTTTTTTTTTTTGCCTTCCTTCCTTATCCATTTAAATTTGTTCTACTATCTTACCTAAAGTCAGCTCAGTTTGATGGAACAAATTTTCACCAAAACATGAACTGCTATTTGAGAAACACTAATATATGTTTTATAACTTGGACCCCTTGTAAAAAGTGAGTAGAGCTTTTACGAGCTAACATAACTCATGGATGACCAATACAAGCAGGAGAATCTTGTCATTTCTAGGACTAAATTTCAAGTCTGTACTGATCAAGAAACTGTGTCTGGAGCAATAAGTCTGTGGGCCTGGGAAAAGGTGGAGCTGTTCTAAAATATTGTAAACAGTTATTCTATTATTTACAGAATAAAATTAGCCCAATGACACAGTCTAAGTATGGCCTCAGTTCTTCCGCCAGCCAGAGCTAAAGATATAGTAAATAACATGTGTGCTCAATTGCAGTGAATCAGACCTGTTGCAGATGCTTTGGGGAAGCTTACAGAGTGAGTTAACCCTACTGATACTGACTTCTTAGTTGCTAAAATCTCATTGTGTGAGTTTAATTTCCTTGGCCTCAGACAGAGCCTCATGCCAACAGTTCAATGACCTGCTCTTTGTCACTGAAATGGGAAAACTGCAGCCTAGTGGCCAGGGTTCTAGCGACTGGAACTGTCTCACAGGCAAGTTACTTGACATGGGTGTGCTTTTGCTTCCTCATCTGTGAAATGGGGTTAATGATATATTTATCTCATAGCATAGTTGTGTGGAATCAATGAGTTAACACACATTAAGCACTTAGGACAATGTCTAGCACATTGAATGCTTAATATATTTTAGTGGTTTTTATTAATAATGTTTCTAAACTACTTGGAGGATCTGTCCATAAGCAAAAAAAAAAAAAAAAAAAATCTGGAAAATAAAGCTATTTGAATTATACTAGAGCTCAGGAAGTGGACACTTCCCAAGTAGGAACTAATCATGCCTTTCTCTCCTTTCAAAAGCCAACAAAGACAAGTCACTGGGGACTTTATGTCTCACAAGAAGCTTTTCATACATTTATTAATCTGTTTATTTTACTTAGCAAGTCAGAGGAACCAGACTTTGTATTAATAAGAACCCTCTTCGGTTGGTTATGAATGTTTCTAAGTAGTTCTCTAAACTTGGGTCAGACCCAATGACCCATCTGGCCAAAGGCCTGAAGACTGATTTCCAAAGAACAGCTGCAAGGAACTCTGTCTTGGGCTAATTTGTTGGGTCCTTGTAAGGCATGTTGACTATTTCACTTGTACAGTGTATGTGGAATTGGTTGCTGGTATAAAGGAGGGAGGGATTAGGGGCAGGAGGAGAAGGGGACAACAGAGGATGCGATGGCTGGATGGCATCACTGACTCAATGGACGTGAGTCTAAGTGAACTCTGGGAGTTAGTGATGGACAGGGAGACCTGGCATGCTGCGATTCATGGGGTCGCAAAGAGTCGGACACGACTGAGCGACTGAACTGAACTGAATAAGGGAGAAACGGAGAAGGCAATGGCACCCCACTCCAGTACTCTTGCCTGGAAAATCCCACGGACGGAGGAGCCTGGTAGGCTGCAGTCCCTGGAGTCACTGCGAGTTGGACACAACTGTGTGGCTTCACTTTCACTTTTCACTTTCATGCATTGGAGAAGGAAATGGCAACCCACTCCAGTGTTCTTGCCTAGAGAATCCCGGGGACGGGGGAGCCTGGCGGGCTGCGTCTATGGGGTCGCACAGAGTCAGACACGACTGAAGCGACTTAGCAGCAGCAGCAGCATAAGGGAGGAAAAAACGTTTTTTCCCTCTACTTATCTTAGGTTCATTGGCAGGCCCTGTAAATCAGACTGAGAAAAGATATCAACAAGAGAAAATCAAACAGAAGTTTATTACTAAGTGCATCATGGATACACCTAAAGATGAGTAATTCAAAGGAGTGGTTAGAGCTTGGGCTTATATAGCATTTTAACGAAAGAACAATAAAGTTTTAGAGAGGTGACAAGACAATGGAAAAAGACTTTGAGCTCCTAAGGTGGCAAATTGTGGGAAGGCAAATATATGGGGAACCTAATGGTGAATAAGGGCTAGTGTGCTACTGCATGCGTGCTTAGTCATGTCCGATTCTTTGGAACCCCATGGACTCTAGCCTGCCAGGCTCCTCTGTCCATGGGATTATCCCATCAAGAATACTGGAGTGGGTTGCCATTTCCTCCTCCAGGGGATCTTCCCCACCCAGGGATCAAAGCCAAATCTCCCTGCATTGTCAGGCGGATTCTCTACCACTGAACCACCTGGGAAACCCATGAAATAAGGGCTAGTTTAGGCCAGACTTGTATAGATCATCTGGTGCTATCTCTGAGCTGGTAGAGGTCTAGGGTTGTCCCCAGGGATTAACTTCTGTCCTTCTTAGTAGAGAGGAGGGAGAGGAAACCTTTCCAAGTGTAGTCTCATTTTTAGGCAAATAGGAGTGGGCAGAGAGCTTTTCTTGTATTTGCTTCTTCTCAGTTTCCTTTAGCTCAAAATAATCCTCAGGCCAAAGTAGCATATTTGGGGGTGGCATATTCTGTCACCCTTCACTAAGCTGATCAGTATTTTGTATTTCTTTTCATTAACTTAAAACTTGTACCTAAGACTGGTCACTGGGGCTGAAACTATTCAACCTTTTCTAATTTATTCAAGAGGGTGAAAAAATCATCTCTGTGATCACAACTAGCTGGTCATTGCTTCCTTTAAAGAATTCATTTCAATATATATATGTGTGCATCTTATTTTTAATATTTGATAACTGCACTTTTAACACTACCAGTCTCAATCCACACTTAGAAATAAATGATTTAATGTAAAGAGTTATCTGAGAAACTCTGAGATCCTGAAAGTTCAGCCCAATTTATTACGTTTTTAAAACTAGAAACAGTCATGAGGTATACAGGACTTAAATACTGTTTTATTATGTTAAAGATCAACCCTCCACTACATCCATCCTTTGTTTTAAAGATCCCTTTTAGAATTCAGTTTTACCCACAAAGAAGCGGGGAGAATGGGGAAAGCGGGGTGCAGAATAATTTAGGGAGTCTTCTCAGGTCAGTTCATTCATTTCTTCAAGAAATAACCTAGCTCCTATCCCATAGGCTGGGCAATATG